>NW_003314307.1:605330-632830 GCF_000143415.4 Selaginella moellendorffii | reverse complement strand
TTACTATAAGATAACCATATAACAGATTCTATCCCTTAGACCTATGTGTCAAGGGCAATGCAGTGAGGCTTAAGTTTCAAAGCCTTAGCCACTAACAAAGAGACAAAGCCAAACTCCCAATCATACAATCAAAGAGCAAAAGAATAAAAACATATTGAACATTTGACATCTCAATGCCAAAACTAACATGGAAATTAGAGCTAAATAGAGTCTAGAGCTATTTCAATATACTAATGGCCTAATATAAAGTTTGGGCTTAAACTCAAGCCATATGTAGAGTAAGAACAAATATGGCTAGTAGGGAGCTAAACAATATCTTAAATTAGTCAACTATACCTAACCTACCCATTATTCCTACTACACATTTGGAACCCCCTTAATTTAACCTTGCTCCCCATATAAAACCTCACTTTGGGCATTCATCCCAGTTCTAGAAGTTAGTCTCTAAGACAACTTTAAAACTTATTAAATATTGAATGTTTTTAAATTATGAATTTAGATGTAAGAAAAACACCATCATGTTCTATATTAGCAGCTAAAAAATGAATTTCTCTAACTAGGTAAAGCATATTTCATCAATAGCTATAGCGCACGTGGTTTTGACCCTTTATCATATGGTGATTTACCATTGGATAACACCACGAAGCGGAACCTAAACCCTCTTTGTGCCACGTGTCCATAGGAACCCAAGGTTCAGGGCCTTGGGTCACTGAACGTAGGAACGGTGCCAAACTGTGAGACACAAAATCCCTAGGCCCCAAAGTGGAGCCGGAAAGGGTGCCACGTGGTAGTGGCCGAAGCGAAAGCCAAACGAGCATAACACGTTTGGACTAAAAGCTCCGACTTGGAAGGTCGAGAGGGGGAGTGGAACTCCCAACAAAGTGCTCGAGGAGTAAGCACGAGGCAACCAATAAGCAAGGCTCCAAAAAGGGACCCAAAAAGGACCAACACATGACACGTGGAAGTGTCCGAGATGGAGTCCGAGGCGGACCTGAGTTGGAGTCCGAGATGGACCCGAAGTGGAGTCTGATATGGAGTCCGAGATGGACCCGAAATGGAGTCCGATATGGAGTCCGATATGGAGTCCGAGATGGAGTCCGAGATGGACCCGAAGTGGAGTCCGATATGGAGTCCGAGATGGAGTCCGAGATGGACCCGAAGTGGAGTCCGATATGGAGTCCGAGATGGAGTCCGAGATGGACCCGAGATGGAGTCCGAGATGGAGTCCAAGATGGACCCGAGATGAAGTCCGAGATGGAGTCCGAGATGGAACCGAGACCGAGGCCGAGACCAAGGCCGAGACCGAGGCCGAGACCGAGACCGAGTCCGAAACCGGGACCGAGACCGAGTCTGAGTCCAAGTTCGAGCCCGAGTCTGAGTCCAAGTTCGAGCCCGAGTCTGAGTCCGAATACTAATACAGGCAGTTGGGTGAAAGCCCAAAGCGATTGTCCCCCAGGGGGGGGGGGGCTGCGGGGGGTTCCAAAAGTATAGTAGGGAGAGTGTGGGGGTTGGAGCCCAGTGGAGCTAGTTTGGCCAGGAAAGGCCAGTTTGGCCCAAGAAGGCCAGACCCAGTGTTGGGTGATGAGCTGACCACTGGGAAGTCCAAGACTAGAGTGAACACGGACCGACAAGCGGGGTAGCTTGGTGAAGTGTTCAAGAGCCGGCTCTAGTTCCCCTGGGAGATTGACTGGCCGATGCTCCCAATCCAAGTGTGGGTGGCACTACCTACTTGGATACCAGGCGTGGCTCAACGGAACCTCGCTCTAAGCCCATGGCTAGAGCACCCAAGGGCGGAAGGCGGGGAGAGTACCCAGGTGGCTCGCGTAAGGCCACGGTGTTCCGAAATGTTGTCCCAAAGGCCCAGACTGTGGAAAGGAAGAGGAGCAGTCCTCTGGGGTAGTGACCAAGGACACAGTCGTGTGGTGAGGAAGTCCCAGAGGACTATGGGACTTAGTGGTCGGGCCTGTGGGCCTCGATCCGGTGGCAGTGTTGGCAAACACGGCCAGGGGCAGAAAGGGACTTAGTGGGGACTAACAAAGGGATATTGGGGAAGGCTATTCCCCTTGTCGGTGGGCATCCTCAGGATGCTAAGGAGTGGATCTGAGATGACCACTCACGGATGGTTTGCCTAGTCTTGGAGAGCCAAGACTGTGATACAAGTGGTATTGGACTACCAGTGTGGCAAAGGTGATTGGGCATGGCCTTAGCGTAACAGGCTGCCATGTCGGTGGTACTTTTGAGTGTCGGTCATGGGATCGGACACGTGGGGCACTTGGACCAAGTGCAAATGTTGAGTGGCATGGATGCCATTCTCGGGGCTAGCAAGTCCCAAGTCCTAAAATGGACTTATGGAGGTTGTGATTGAGACTCCTCCAAGTGGTCGGAGGTGTGGTTAAGTGACTAAAATAGAATGGAAAATTTAGTCGCTTACAATTTGGTATCGAAGCTGTTCCTTAGTCTGACTTTTATTGGTGCTCAAGTATATCACCATTGATATTTGCATTGGAAGGTCCTAGGAGTGGGCTTATCCTTGAGGAGTAGCATGCTGAGAGGACATGGCTCTCCACTCAAATTCATGCGTGACTTGGGCGCGATGTGGTGGATAGGAAAGGGGCCGGTAAGGGAATGACTTTGGGATCTTGGGAACAATATATGGTTTTCCTCAGAGAGTTGAGGATGTGATCCAGATGAGCGTTTGACTCAGTAAATGGCCAATGTAGTTGTGGTAAACAACTAAATTTAGGATCACAAGAAAGATAAAGACTCCAAAGCAATAAGGGAGTCACAAGATTATCCTCATATAGTTGAGGTTGGTGCTCATGAATGTGAGACCAGAAGTGATGACTGTGGGAGGTCAAATATGGAAGAGGACTCAAGTCCTTGAAATGGTAGCCGGGGTTACCTTTAATAAATGCTGGAACAACCCAAGGAGTTGGGGGGTGTACTTAGAGATGAGTTGGTATTCTCATCACATGAACAAATAGTCCTAAGGGGCAGAGGTTGCCCCAGAGAACAAAAACAAGTGTCAGAGTAACACTTATGAAAATAGTCCTTCTGAGTAGGACAGGAATGCAGGAAGTGTATTCCAGTGAGCTAGTGCCTCACAAGTGGGACCTTACGGGTCTGTGGATTAACCAAGTCCAAAACTGCTGGATGACTCAAGTAGAGTCAAGGAATGGTCCTAAAAGGACTAATGGAAGCATTTGGACTGAGGTGTGTTGTACCCCACGAAGGATGGGGGGGGGATCATAAGATCCAAGGATGAGAATAGAGGGTATCTCATCGATGGCAAAATGTGCCATGCTAAAGTCATGGGAAAGATGTTCCCAAAAAGAAAACAACTTTGACACAAAGTTGTGTGTGACCTCTATGGTGCAGTGCTAACAGATGGTTGGCATGAGAAAGAGCGGTATTGGTCTTGGCAAAGACTTAGACCCAAAGAAGAAGTGTCATAGAGGTAGGCTCATGAAGCCGATGGTGTGGAGACACCAAATGTGCCAAGGTGTGATACCTTGAGGCTATGTTGGTGGGTTCATGAGAACCCCTTGCCAAAGGAATCCCAATGGAAATGGGAATGGCATAGCCTAAGTGGCAGAGCATGCAGTTGGAGTGTGGTGACCCAGATAATGATGGAGATGTGGAAGCACCAACAATGAGTTGTAGGACTTGACAACTATGAGGCAACTAAGCAAGAGGTGCAAAATAATTGGTTAAACGGGTAGAAGGTAACTACCCAAACCTTCTTAATGGCATAGAGAAGTTGGACGTACCCTTACGGGGGATAAGTTGCTTATGTTGCAATATAGTAAGTCAATGTCATAAAAGGAAATACTCATTGTCAAAAAAGTCATCATTGGGACACCCGAACACTCTAAAACACTAGGAAGTGTTGTTTGATGTCGCGAGGGTAATAAATAAAGACCAAGGGACTAAGTCCCTAGCGAATGATGGATAGAAGGTGCTATCCAAATATCCAAAGGTGGCAGAGACAGGAGAAGACTGTCTACTCGAGTTGGACAAAGCCAAAAATGGAATTTTGGCAAGGCTAGTGATGGGCATGTAAAGGCCCGTAAGCAACAACGTAATCTCGTTGTGTGGGATTAACCTGGATTGAGGAACCACTCCCTAGGCTATCGGGTAGGTTCATCTCTAAGAATACTTGCTAAGGCATGATAGAAAGTGCAAAGCTATCCTCCTGGTCTGGAGGAGAATGACCAAAGGAAAGGTGTGAAGCTAAAAGCAAAAAGTAAGGGGATAGAACCGAACCATAGGAATCGAAGGGCATAACCAAGGTTGGTTATGCCAGCTGGGAGTGGAGAATCAAGTGGGGGTTCGAGGGTGTTGCTGCTAGCAACCGTGATGCCATGGAGAGTCTAAAATATGGAATTGTCTATGTTAGATTATATGGTAATTAGAAAGCTTGCAAAAAGGGAAGCCTTAGCAAGTTAAGGGACAGAGTTCCTTCAAGGTTCCCAAAAATGATTCTAGGTAGCTTAGTACCTAGAAAGGCCAAGCGTAAATGGTTCAAGAAATGCGCGAAATCAGAGTGGTGCAGCAGAAGCGTGGTCTTGAAGCTTGCCATGAGGCAAGGCTATCAAGGTTAGGGAAGAAGTTCCCGAGTGTTCAAAGAGAGGGCTTTGAACGAAAGTCGATGACCAAGGGCTTTCACGCTTGTGCAGGAACCATGTTACAGTGGTCGGAGGACTTGCCAAAGCGAGATTGGCAAGTCAGGGGAACAAATACCCTAGTTGAAGGTGATAACTTCAAAAAGGGTGGGCCATGGGGCCAAGCATGGAGGAGTCCATGTATGATCACAGACTTGTCAAGTGAGAGGACTTGGCAGTGTGGAGGAACTAGGTTCCTAAGCTGTGATCTATGGTGCGCTTTAAGTATAAGTTGGTGCACCGGCGTGGGGAGTCACGCCAGGCATTCTAGGTGATGCTGTTTGTAGATGCATATACGGAGGTTGGGTTCGAGTCCCGACCCTCTAGTGCTTGGGTTCGAGTCCCAACTCACTAGGGCGTGGTGATGGTTTGGAATATGAGGACACTCATTTTTCGGTGGTCATGGACTCTCAGTGTGGAGACTGGCTTGGGCACACCGCCAAGCGAGGGATGCCTCGGAGTCGTGATACACGGTTAAATTGTTTAGTGTGGCTCAGCATATCTAACTTGAACACTTTGGTGCAAGTGGCACCAAAGACGTGGTGAATGAGATGGGGACACCCAGTCTCAGTTGCTATGGACCCTTGGCCAGAAGGGCTGGCTTGGGCGCACCGCCAAGTGTGGGGGATGCCCTTGGGGTCGTAGTTAACAAGTTAAAGGTCTGGAAGACCTAGTATTTATTGGCAAACCTGTTAAGGTGCCGAGGTGAGATCACTAGGTGATCTTGTGGCTAAATAAGGACAAGGTCCTTGTTTGGGCTAAGAAATAAGGTTCCTAGTTCAAAGTGTTGATTTGAACTATTGATGATGGTGTGGCTTGGTCAAGGTGACCAAGTGGGAAAAGCACTTTAAGGAAATGAGCTATGTCATTGCGATGGCATAGTGTGTCCAAGGAAAGTAGTTTCTAAAGAGACCCATGGGAGGGTCACAAAGTTGGGCCGTGGATAGAGCCCACAGCAGAAGATGCTAAAGAGATTTACTAGGGGTGAACACCCTAGTCTTGGCAAAGCAGAGCCTTTGCTATGGAATCAAAAGAATACCTCAAGGAGGGGGGTAGAGATTCGGTGTTGCTTGGTGCAACAATCAACGGATAGAAGCAAAAGATGAGTGGCCAAGATAGGGCCGTGGAATCCCTTGGAAGGAATCCAAGTAGCAAAGTTAGGCGATGAACACTAATGTGTTAGACGCTAACAAATTGCGGGAAAGGAAGTGTGTTTCCAAGGATGGATTCCGAATTGCTCCGATTTGGCGAAAGGGGAAGCTCCAAGGGAGGTGTAAGTAACCAAAGGGAACGACTTGAGAGACGATCCGTTGGGGTTCAAATATAAAGGGAAAGGGCCCATGAACAAGAGTGCACCCCCTTTTCCAATCGGTTAAGGGTCTTGGGATATTTGGGGTTAAGCGTCCTTTGGTGTGAATAGTACTGGGCTGGGTGACCTCCTGGGAAGTCCAAACTCAGGAGCTTACAGGAGGGAGCGGTAAGGTAGCCAAATGATAGGGCCATGAACAGCCTTAGCACAAAGTATGATAACTGGAACTTAGTGCCCCAGGGTGGCACGAAATAGAAGAGAGGATGATGGTGCCCTCGAGTAGAGAACTTCCTAGGATGGGAAGTGGAGTTACACAAAAGGTGCAAGGCAAGGTGTCGAAGACACCTAGGAAATTAACTCCAAGAAGTCAAAATTCAAAGTTCCAAAGTGCAAAGGTTATATCAATGGGAACTGAGACCACTCGAGAATGAGTAGTGGGAATTGAGTTAGAGAAGATATCTCTAACAGGTTTAGTGAGAACTGAACCAATAAAAGGGAGCAAACCACCCCAGGTGGTCAAATAAGTCTCTATGTTGGAAAGACTATGCTCCTTAGAGGATGGGCAAGGCATGGTGAGCCTTCAATGTCAAACTATTGACAAATATTGGCTAGGTGCCAAGGATGGAAATGGTAACACATGCGGGTGTTACTTTATAAAATAGTTTATCATTTGATGAGGACATTGAACTTCGTCTATGGGTGGTGGAGTTGTGAGACACAAAATCCCTAGGCCCCAAAGTGGAGCCGGAAAGGGTGCCATGTGGTAGTGGCCGAAGCGAAAGCCAAACGAGCATAACACGTTTGGACTAAAAGCTCCGACTTGGAAGGTCGAGAGGGGGAGTGGAACTCCCAACAAAGTGCTCGAGGAGCAAGCGCGAGGCAACCAATAAGCAAGGCTCCAAAAAGGGACCCAAAAAGGACCAACACATGACACGTGGAAGTGTCCGAGATGGAGTCCGAGGTGGACCTGAGTTGGAGTCCGAGATGGACCCGAAGTGGAGTCTGATATGGAGTCCGAGATGGACCCGAAATGGAGTCCGATAAGGAGTCCGAGATGGACCCGAAGTGGAGTCCAATATGGAGTCCGAGATGGAGTCCGAGATGGACCCGAAGTGGAGTCCGATATGGAGTCCGAGATGGAGTCCGAGATGGACCCGAGATGGAGTCCGAGATGGAGTCCGAGATGGACCCAAGATGGAGTCCGAGATGGACCCAAGATGGAGTCCGAGATGGACTCGAGATGGACCCGAGATGGAGTCCGAGATGGACCCGAGATGGAGTCCGAGATGGAACCGAGACCGAGGCCAAGACCAAGGCCGAGACCGAGACCGAGACCGAGTCCGAGTCCGAAACCGGAACCGAGACCGAGTCCGAGTCCAAGTTCGAGCCCGAGTCTGAGTCCGAATACTAATACAAGCAGTTGGGTGAAAGCCCAAAGCGATTGTCCCCCAGGGGGGGGGGCTGCGGGGGGTTCCAAAAGTATAGTAGGGAGAGTGTGGGGGTTGGAGCCCAGTGGAGCCAGTTTGGCCAGGAAAGGCCAGTTTGGCCCAGGAAGGCCAGACCTAGTGTTGGGTGATGAGCTGACCACTGGGAAGTCCAAGACTAGAGTGAACACGGACTGACAAGCGGGGTAGCTTGGTGAAGTGTTCAAGAGCCAGCTTTAGTTTCCCTAGGAGATCAACCGGCCGATGCTCCCAATCCAAGTGTGGGTGGCACTACCTACTTGGATACCAGACGTGGCTTAATGGAACCTCGCTCTAAGCCCATGGCTAGAGCACCCAAGGGCGGAAGGCAGGGAGAGTACCCAGGTGGCTCGCGTAAGGCCACGGTGTTCTGAAATGTTGTCCCAAAGGCCCAGACTGTGGAAAGGAAGAGGAGCAGTCCTCTGGGGTAGTGACCAAGGACACAGTCGTGTGGTGAGGAAGTCCCAGAGGACCGTGGGACTTAGTGGTCGGGCCTGTGGGCCTCGATCCGGTGGCAGTGTTGGCAAACACGGGACTTAGTGGGGACTGACAGAGGGATATTGGGGAAGGCTATTCCCCTTGTCGGTGGGCATCCTCAGGATGGTAAGGAGTGGATCTGAGATGACCACTCACAGATGGTTTGCCTAGTCTTTGAGAGCCAAGACTGTGATACAAGTGGTATTGGACTACCAGTGTGGCAAAGGTGATTGGGCATGGCCTTAGCGTAACAGGCTGCCATGTCGGTGGTACTTTTGAGTGTCGGTCATGGGATCGGACACGTGGGGCACTTGGACCAAGTGCAAATGTTGAGTGGCATGGATGCCATTCTCGGGGCTAGCAAGTCCCAAGTCCTAAAATGGACTTATGGAGGTTGTGATTGAGACTCCTCCAAGTGGTCGGAGGTGTGGTTAAGTGACTAAAGTAGAATGGAAAATTTAGTCGCTTACACAAACTCCCAAGCATGGAACCAAGGAATAATGGAACCGGACCATGGAGCAACTCCTAAGCATACAGCCCAAGGAGCGAAAGGACAGGAGCCCGAAGCGACTTGGAACAGTCCTGGAGTAACCAACATTCCAATGCCAGGACCAGCACGCAAAACGGAGCCAAACAGAGTTTGGTGCTATTTCGGCATACCGGTGGCCTAACGCAAGGACATGGGTACTCCACCAGTTAGCATGGAATGGAACTTGGGCTTAGACCCAAGACAGACACAGAACAAGGATAGGCATGCAAGCAGGAGCTAGACTATGCCTCAGGTTGGTCGGCCATGTTCGACTTACCCACTATCCTTACTATACATTGGGAACCCCCAAAAACCCCCCCCCCCCCCCCCCCCCCCCCCCCCTTGAGGAACACACACCTTAGGCTTTCACCCCAAGCCTCCCTTAGTATCAGGAGTTAGTCCCTAGGACAAGCTCGAAACTTACTAAATATGGAATGGCGCTAGATTGCGAATTTGGGCACAGGACGAACACCATTGTGTTCAGGCCGATCTCTACATTCCGTAGATATGCCAAATGAGCAAATCTAGACACTTTCCATAATTAGCATTTGGGACCGAAATGAGACTAACACAAAGGGCATGATAGCGAGGGTGTTTGGCAGACACGGTAAACTATCATCTAGCGAATATTGAGGGACTAGTCTCAATATCGTGGGGGTTCTCAACACTAGCAAGTGCAAGTCAACGAATGAGTTTCTCTAACCAGGTCAAGTATGCTTGACAAATAGCACGTAAGAATTCCGTCCTTATACTCATCTGGTCAAGTGCACACACGATGACCAGTTTTTCAACTAGCTTAAGTGGAGACTATGAAAGGGACCAGTAGTACCGACCTCCTGCCATCGTGGTAGTAAGGTAAGAATGTCCATAAAGACTGGTCGACAAGTAACTTTCGATACCTGAAGTCACATTCGCGACAATAGCACTTAAGAATTCTATTCTTATGCTCTTCTAATTAAGTTTACATGCAAAAATTAGTTTCTCAACTAGCTTGGATGGAGACTAATAAAGGTTTAATAATACTAACTTCCTAGAGTTATGGCAATAAGAGAAGAAAATTTGAAAGGACTTTCTAATAATTAACTTTTAATACCCACAATCACATTCTCGATAAATCTAGATTATTATAAATTGTTTGACAAAGATTTTTCACTTCTTCCTAGTGTAGATAACTATAAGTAATAAAAGAAAATGGCTTAAGAGATGTTTTATTAATAAAAGTACACCCCTTTTTCCATAAGGTTTTAGGATATTTAGGATTAACTATTTTTGGGTTTAAATAGTAAATTTTTCAAGAAGTCTAAATTCAAGAATTTATATTTAGTATTAAAAAGGTTTTAAATCTGACTCTATTGACTAGCTGAAGGAATTATAATTTGCTCCCTATTGAGCTAGACCCAATGGGGTAGGGTATCAAGAGAGTATGGTTCTTATGAAAGCTATAATTCCTAGCTTTCACATGAATTTATAAGGAATAAATAGTCCAAATATAGAGGGAAAGACTTATAAATAAAAGTGCACCCCAATTGATTAAGGGTTTTTAGATATTTAGGGTTAAATGTCCTTGGGTTGAGTAGTATTATGTTAAGTAACCTTCTAAGAAGTTTAAATTCAAGAATTCACAAATAACAACTAAAACTTCCAAACTTACTCAAATATTTATAGAAGCTAAGTTAAGCATAAGTAATGGTAAGCATTTATAAACTACAGACTAAATTAAGGATAAGTAGTGGTGAGTATCCATAATCATATGGGCAAACAAAGTATAAAGTACAAAGTAGTTTTTTTATGGGAAACTTGACTTGGTAAAGAGTTGTCTCACTATTGGAATTGAGTTCTAAAGCCATATTGCTATATAATTTGAGTTGTTGCTCTATTCTCATTATATTATTTACATGACTATATTGTTATGTGAGAAATATAGAATGATGTCATATATCTTTGACTTAGCAAATTTTCATTTCTTCTTAGTTTTTCTAATTAAGCTATGAACTGTAACTTGATCTAGCACAAGGACTAGTCAAGAGGCAACAAAGCTTCAAAAAGGATCATTTATTGAAGCCATTTGGTCATCATGAGCACCTATAAAGGGCCATATGGCTATGAATCAAGATGGCAATAATTGGGTCTATCATTGTGGTAATTACTCATACTCATTTTGAGTATCAATCTAGAGATCAAGAAGAAAAAAGTGGAAGAACAAGAAAGTGATAGCTCTAAGAAGGAAGGTTCAGTGTGCAAAGATGACCTATGCAAAAAAATTTCAACTAGTTGAATTTAGACTCTTTCTTGGATTTGATCCTAACACTTCCATATATTAGTCTTCTTGTGTCCTTTTAAAAGACTCATTCACCGATTGTTTCATGCTCATTCTTCAAGCACTTTATTTAGAATTCCACTCTTATTCTCGACTTTCTAAATTGGAGCTTTTGGTATAAATAAGTTACATTTGTTGGACTTCCACTTCAACCAATACCATATGGAACCCTTTCAGCTCCATTTTGGGGCTTAGGGATTTGTGTTTCACATTAGTCTTTAAATGTAGCGCATGTGATCATGGGATGAAATTTGGATATACTGTCACCGTGGATCCTTGGAACCTTGGGGGATAAATGGGGATAAAATAGCCACTAAAGGCTCTTTCATCAAGCAATTACCCCTTTTCTAATTGGCTTAAGGGGAGAGAGATAAGGTGCGCTACATTAAGACAACCCTAAAACTTATTAAATATTGAATAATGCTAAATTGTGAATTAGATGTACCATCATATTCAAAACTCTATATACCTTATTAATAGCTAAAAAGTGAATTTCTCTAACTAGGTAATGATGTTTTACCAATAGCACTTAAGAATTCCATTCTTATGCTCTTCTAGTCAATTTCACATGCAAAAACCAATTTCTTAACTAGCTTGGGTAAAAATTGATAAATAGTTTAATAATAAGAAAATTTGAAAGGACTTAACCAATAAGCAACTTTTAATACCTAAATCACATTGTCAATATATCTGGGTTATTATAGATTGTTTTCTTAATGTAGATTACTGTAAGTAACCAAAGAAAATGGTTCAAGAGATGTTCCATTAGGGTTGATAAAAGTACACCCCTTTTTCCAAAGGGTTTTAGGATATTTAGGGTTAACTATATTTAAGTTTAAGTAACATTAAATTTAGTAATTTTTCAAAAAGTTTAAATTCAAAAGTTCACATTTAGTATTAAAGAAGTTTCAAATATGACTCTATTGGTTAGCCAGGGGAATTCTAGTTTGCTCCCTATGGCTAAAGCCAATAGGGTAGGCTGTCAAGAGAGTAGGGCTTTCATGAGAGCTATAATTCTTACTTATAAATAAAAGTGCACCCACTTTTTTATTTAATTAAGGGTTTTAAGATATTTTGGGTTTATGTTAGGTAACCTCTTGAGAAGTTTAAATTAAAAAATTCATAAATAACAACCAAAACTTTTAATTTGCTTAAATGTTTATAGAAGCTAAGTTGAGCTTTTGTAAACTTCAAACTAAGTTAAGGATAAGTAGTGGTGAGCATCCATAATCAAATGGGCAAACAAAGTGTAAAGTACAAAGTAATTCTTTTATAGGAAACTTGACTTGGTAAGGAGTTGTCTTATTGTTGGAATTGAGTTCTAAAGCCATATTGTTATATAATTTGAGTTGTTACTCTATTCTCATTCTATTTTCCATGACTATATTGTTATATAAGAAATATAGAATGTTGTCATATATCCTTGACTTAGCAAATTTTCATTCTTTCTTAGTTTTTCCAATTAAGCTATGAAGTGTAACTTGATCTAGCACAAGGACCAATTTAGAAATAGCCAAGAGGTAGCAAAACTCCAAAAAAGATCATTCACTGAAGCCATTTGGCCATCATGAGCACATACAAAGGGCCATATGGCTGTGAATCAAGATGGCAATAATTGGATCTATCATTGTGGTGAGTACTTGTTTGATATCCATTTTGAGTATCAATCTAGAGATCAAGAAGAAGAAAGTGGAAGAACAAAACAGTGGTAGCTCTAAAAAGGAAGGTTAAGTGTTCAAAGATGATATGTGCAAGAAAATTTAAACTAAGCTGAATATTCTAAATGTATAGCACTTTTTTCTGTCTTTTATAAGGCATAAGTAGAGTTTATATATTTTTCAGAGTGATGGTGAGAAGGAATCTTAAAAGCAAGAGGTAGAGAAAGGGAAAGAGGAGATAAGGATGAGAAGTAAAGCCACACCCAATAAATTAGAGAAGATTTCTAGTGAAGAAGGAGGAGCTTATTGATTACTAAGCATGAGTGCCAGTAGCAATCTTTCTCATGGAACTCTATCAACATATGATTTGTATCTCTATCTTTGATCTCAAAGATAACCATCCACTATATGTGTTATATGAGCATAGGAATGCCTATGGAATTTAGCTATATCCTTGTGAATCCATATATTTTATAGCTAATTGCAACACTAATCATAGTGGGACTATAGTTATCACAATTGTTAGTTTCATAATTAAAAAACACAAGTAAACTCAGTTGGGTAGTAGATTGAGTTTTATTGATTAACTTTAAATAAACATTTTTTAATTCATTTTTCCCTGAAAGTTCCTAATTTTTATTTCATTTTGGTTTGCTTAATAAAACTTTTGGGTTGGTAGTTAATATACCTATAAAATGCTTTGCTATTATAAAATTTTCTATCTTATTCATTTATATTAATCTTGTATTTATAATTTATAAGCATTTTTTATAGTTTATAAACTTTCCTAAATACTTCCAAGTATATTCTAGAATCTATTAAATAAATCTAATCATGTGTTTATAACTTATAAATATTTTTGGTTTGCTTAAGCAAACCTATAGGGGGACTGGGATGGTAGTGAATATATTTAGAATATGCTTGGATATTCTAGGATATTCTACCATCTAACGGTTGTTATTCATTTAGATTAATTTTGTATTTATAATTTATAAACATGTTTATAATTTATAAACTTTCTTAAACCTTTTCTAGTATATTCTTTTTTATTCTACCATCTAATGGTTAATATGCAATAAAATTAATCTTGTATATATAAATTACAAACATGCTTATAATTATAAACTTTATTAGATCAATTGGATTAATAAGTAATAATAACACTAGTATTAAGCAAACCAAGCGTTGCTACATGCAACGCGTAGCAATTTATTATATTATAAACTTCCATTTGATCAACTGGATTAATAAAGAGAAATATAAATAAAAAATTAAATAATTTGCTATGTGTTGCATGCAGTAATGCATGGTTTATTTAATAGTAGTGTTATTCAGTTAAATTGAGCAGAAAATTATTATGAAAAAACTTTAATTTCTTAAAAATGAAAAGTTGGTTTTTTATGTAACAAATTGTTCTATCATATAATAAGTTATTTTCTAAATATTCTAAGTTCCTAACATAAAATTCATTCCAGATTAATATGTATATAGAGTTTAAGAATCATATAAGCAGCATCTCTCCCATCCACATTAAGCTTCCAATGCATAGAATAAGGAGAGAAAACACCCCAATGCTATTTCCAATTTATGTGAATGGCAAATAAAAAGTCCTTAGCTAATTGCTGGAAGTGGAGGAATCACTTGCAGTTCTTAGATAATTGCTGGAAGCCGAGGAATCACTTGCCCTTCTCCTTCATCCTGCTGTGGCTCATACTCATTTTCCACTTGTTTGTGAAAAAAGCTTAAAATTTCCGTGATTAACTTCTATTAGCCTTTGAATTCAAAAGGACACTTCATTAAAATCAAGTTAAATCCTTAGAGTGTTCAAGAGCCACTGATGATTAAGTCCTCCAGCTTGCAAAGCTGTCATATAATTCTTATAAACCATAGGTTTAAACACAGTAGAGCCCTCCCAATTTGCTTGCTGGGCACACTAAACTCTCCCAGTTTGGTCCCATTGCTACTGGAATGGACATTTAATCTTCACTACTATTAACCACAGCCTGTGCCCTTTGTCATTGCCCAAAATCTGCAAGAAAACAAAAAGAAGGCATTAACTTTGACCAGTCAGTCAACACTAGTAAACGAGAAAAAGTGAACGCTGACCTGGATCTGGTCGCCCAGATTGACCACTAACGAGTATTCAGTAACTTTGTCATTGTGCATCACTCGGAGACCCTCGAGTAGTAGTGCGAAATTTGGGGCCCGTGACCTATCTAGCAGCAATGCGTTTCACAGGGTCATGTAAATAGCTTGCTCCATAAAGCTTTCAAAGAATCTATACAAATATTTTTTGTGAAAATACATATAACTTCTTTTCTAATATTATAGTAACAATTGACTTCTTAAACTCAAATAAAGCTTGGATCAACTTGACCTAAGAGGGAATCACGAATATTCCCTCAATATGCAAGATCTGGATCCTTTTAACTGTGAGCACAATCCATCCAAAAATGATTTCTTTTGGAAGTTTCAAGCTGAGAACTCACTTTTTTTTCCAATACATTTGTCGCAGCACGCGGGAAAGAAAAATCCCCAATAAGCTCGCAGCTGAAAGCAAATCCAAGAGACTTATCACCAAACGGAGGAGGAGGGACAATTGAAAAAGCAATTTTCGCCGGAAAATGCCAGTCATCCTCTCCAGCAGGTTCATCACTTCGTCCATCTTTCCCAGCCGCTCACGAGGGAGTTGTAAGTCACCGTGTTTGGTATACAGCTGCCGCTCTTGATCATCCAGCCGACCTTTCCTTACAAGCTCCATCGATCAAGCACGAGTACGTGACAAGGAAGCACCAGGTGCTCGAAGACTCAGAGAGCATCATCCGACTTCTTTGACTGTGAAGATATTCGGTCTCCTCCAGGAGGTCGTAGGCCTCGCTCGCCCGCTCGGCCGACCGCTGATCAGGCTGTTGTAAGTCACGGCCGTGGGGACGCACTTCTTCCGCATCTTGGACAGCAGCGCACAGCCTCGTCGACCCAGCCACCTTTGCAGAGCCCGTCGATGAGAACTGTGTACATGACAACGTTGGGAGTGAGGTTCCGGTTGGCCATCTCCCCTGGAAACTTTCGAGCTTCGTGGAGCCGGTTGTCGACGCAGAGGGGCAGTGTTGGAAGCCTTTGGAGACCATTCTTGCCAGGAACATCAAGGCCTGCTCCAGCCGCTTCGTCCCTGGATCAGGCTGGTGTAGGTGACGAACTCCGCCGAGCAAGAGTTCGCCACTACCATCTTCTCGTACACGGCCACCACAGCATCGAGCGTCTTCCCTTTGCAGTACGAGGACACCACCAGATTGTGGAGCGGGAGTTCCAGGAGCTTCTTCCTTGACTCGGTGACAAGCACCTCGGCGTCCTCGATCATCTTGGCCTTGCAAAGCGGACGAACGAGGAGATAGTAGCTCGTCACGTCCTCGGCTGCCATCTCCACCATCTTCTGGAAGAGCAGCTTGGCATCGTCGAACCGGGCCTCCTTGCAGAGAGTGGCATTGCACTCCGCGGTGCCTCGGCTCTTGAGATCGACGAGCACCTCGCAGGCCATCGCGACGTTGCCAAAGCCCGTGCAAGATGACCGTGAAAGTTGACGCGTTTGGGAGCTGCCAGGAGTCGACCACCTCGGACAGGAGCTCTCGGGCGCGATCGCGGAGGAGAACACGCAGGAAGCAGTTGTTGGAGTGGCGGTAGCCGCTGTGCTGCACGTACGTGAAGAAGAACACGGCATCGTCGACGAACTTGGGAGCCTGGATGACTTTGCTGACGATCTTCGGCGTGAGATCTCCGCTCCACGCGTCTAGAGCTTCGGTCTTGGAGGGATTGGGAGCCGTGGAGCGGAGGATGTGGAGGAGGCTCTCGACTTGGAGCAAGAGGTCGGGGAACTCGTCCGCGCCGGCCATTCGCGAGAGGGCCGCGCTTGCTCGAGTCGGGAGATGGAGATTGAGATGGGAACTCTTCGTGAGATGAGACTTTAAACAAGACGCTCTCGTCTTCTACTTTCCAAATCATCAAGCTGGAATCGATTGCGCTGCGGCATCGCATACATCCATGATCGAATCCGCGAGGCATCGTTTCCTGCTGCGATTGCTGTGCTCCTCCCTCGCGTGAGATCTGTGGGAAAGTGAAAAAGAGATCTTCCTGTTTTATATCTCTAGGAGGATGTCTTGGTTGATGAGCGATCTTAGTGCTTTTGCTTCGTTTGTACTTGGGGATCGTCCCACCACTCAAACTCAAACGATGAATCCAGGAGCGTGTGGGGGGACGTGGACAAATCTCCTCTGCCAAGACGGAATCAATCAAGCACTACATGATCAAATGTTTTTTTATTACAGTTAATGCTAACGTATTGTTTGGCAATTAGAAGCGCCAAAATGTGATTCAAACGAAAAGAACACGATTTCTCGACTCTCACTCTCTCTCTCTCTCTCTCTCGACTCTCTCGACTCTCTCTACAAACGAAGTGTGGTGCCCATGTTCTCCTTGGTCTTGCCAGCGTTGTTTCCACCAGGATGGCCAGCCTCTAGGCAGCTCAAGCAGCCAGCCCTCGAACACGGCTTGCCAGGATTGTCCCTGGAGGACTGAGTGAAAGCTCCAGGTCCAGCTCCGGACTGTGAGCTACTGTCCCTGGAGGACACAGCGAAAGCTCCAGCTCCGGGCTGGGGACGCTTTCAGTTGCCCCATCGTCCCGTGGTCCATCCCGTGCCGCCGTCGTCAAAGCATCCCACCCGCCCATCGCCGGGGCACCGTCGCCTCGCGGAAAGCTGGCCGCTTCATCCCGCCCGCCCATCACCGTGGCACCGCCGCCTCGCGGAGAGCTGGCCGCTTCCTCCCGATTTGTCGCCACCTCGCGGAAAGCTGGCTGCTTCCTCCCGATTCATCGGTGCGTCCCGCCCACCCATCGCCGTGGCACCGCCGCCTCGCAGAAAGCTGGCTGCTTCCTCCCGATTCGCCGCATCGCGCCCACCCGTCGCCCTCCTCCAATGCCGCTTCCAGTGGCGCCACCAGCTCCGCCTCCTCCAGCTGTCCAAGCGTTGCACGCGGCGGGTGAGCAAGCGCGAGGGGTGATCCCACAGCGATGGCCGCGCGCGATGCGGCGAGCGATCGGGACGGCTTTCCACGAGACGGCGGTGCCAGGAGCGCCAGCTGGTGGCGCCACTGGAAGCGGCATTGGAGGAGGAGCGCCAGCTGGTGGAAGAGCAGGAACAAGGGAGTGTGTCCTGGGATCGAACACATACTCAACAGTTTTCCTTGTGAGCGCCCATTCGGCAGGTTCATGAGCGAGGAGGATCTTGAGCGCTCCTCGCGTGGTCGTGTATGCCAATCCGGGGCGATGAGGTGAGTGTGGTCTTCCTACCAACATAGGCTTGAAGGAGCTTGCTTACTCCATTGCTTGCAGTCACAGGGCGATAGCCTCGTTTCAAGCAGAACGATAAGTGGAAGCCCGTCTGGGCTTCACTCGACGAGGACACTCCCGTGGGAGATCGCCGAGTGGTTAAACCAGAATCATCGCGTGGAGTTTGAGTCTTGCCAGCCGAGTACATCCAGAAGTTCTACTATATTGTGATGAAGAAGAAGAAGAAGAAGAAGAAGCAACGGCAGGAGCTCGCTGTGAGTAGTTTTTGTTTCCAATTTTTATTCTTCTTTTGCTTCATCAAGGCTTGGTTTGCATCACAGCGAGAAGAGAGAAGTGAAAACGTAAAACAGATGCTGACCTTTCTTACTCAGAAGAAACACCAAAGGTGTGCTCTCTCTCGCTCTCTCCTCCTTGCGTGTTTCTGTTCTTAGGTGGTTGTAGAACGAAGCATGCCAGGAGTAGCCGCATGGAGCAGTCCAAACCCGTATCGGACACTACTGGTGGGGAGCTCATCTTTCCTGTGTTGAATGGTTGATAGCCTTGTGCTTTCAGGAATCCTGGTGTTGACGACGAAGACAATCATCTCTGGACAATAAGAAGTCATGAAAAGGAGATACGAGCTGTATGTGACACTGTTTATGGGCTTGGTATTGACAGCTTTTGTGTAAACTTGCAGGCTTTGTCAGCTACAAGTGAAGCTGTGGGATCTCGGGGGACTAACGTCAAGTCTCAAGCTTACGAAGAGGTGAAAGTAAGTCCCGGAGAGCAAGTGCTTCCTCAGACTCGGTGACGAACGAGACACCCATGCCTCCATAGGTACTTAGCTCGGCGTTCACAGATTGTCTGTTGCAACGCTGTAAGCCGTTTTCTATCAAGGCTGTGGTCCTCGCTAATGTGAAATGCAAGCTACAGGTTTTAGACGGATTAGCGGCCATTGCAGAGGTTTTCTTTCTTATGACCAGCCACGTTGTTTTCGTCAGAACCAGGCCCCAGAGTGTAGAGGCACTCAGCAGTTGATGAATTTCATACCTAAATTTGAAAAAAAAAAAAAAGAGTCAATATATACAAGACAAAACGTAGTAAGATACAGTGTTTCACAGTGCTTTCAGCACATGAAACAACTAGAGACCCACCTATGAAGCATACTCCTGAAATGAATGCACCAAACCAAAAGAAATAAAGACAAGAAAGGATCACATCCATCACTACGTTTGCTGTTCGTGACGCACTTGGATCTTGCTTTTCTGGGCCGGTTTTGGTTGTTTGCAGGCCTTGTGGCAACAAGTAGTGATCAAGGCAATCGACAACTGCTTTTGTAGAGGAACGCTTGTACCAGAATTAATCTCACAGAACAGCTAACTATACTTTAATTTGAGTAGAAAATGCTGAAAGTGTAATGGTACTTTTTTTTTCCAGGGAAGATTTGCCTCCCATGGATGCTCTGGAGTTTAACAATAACCTACTGATATGCGGAAGTTACTTGTCGCAAAATGGCTCGGGTATTGTTCAGATCTGGGACGTGGATACACTCCTTGAGTGCTGAAGATTTCCAGCAAATGACATGGTAGTCAACATTGTTTTCCAATCTTGAGAGTTTCTGATTCGTGTTTTTTTTTTTTTGGACAGTCTATAACTGATGCAGCAGGAACAGTTGTTGTGACAGGTAGTTAACTCAGATATATGTCTAGCCTTTGCTAATGCATTCCTTTCAACAGGCGACGGGCTTATTTAAAATTTGGGGTCTGTGACCTATCTAGCAGCAAGGATTATGTAAATAGCTTGTTCTATAAAGAATCTATATAAATATTTTTTGTACATATGACTTCTTTTCTAATATTATAGTAACAATTAACTTCTTAAACTCAAATAAAACTTTACATTGTTTGTACTTGTTTTCCCAGCCTGTATAATAATGGCATATGCTAGGGACACATATTTTCATTCCTAAATTTTAATGGCTGAGATTAAATAATAGAATTTGGGATCATAAAATAAATTGAAAAGGTTAGGAGGAAGTGTAACACAAGAGAGCATTCAATGTGTGCGTGTGTGTGGTGCCATTTTTACCTATGGTTTATTATATGGAGTGCCATTTCATTATTTTATATTCTAGCTTTCTCACAAACCCAAAGAGAGCCTCTTCTCACAATAGTTCACTTTTATTTATTGATAATTTACCTCAATCACAATGTAGTTCTGGAATTTTGTGAAAGACTGAAGGTTTGGAAATTTGCCAATGACAACAAGTAACTCTTTGAAGTTTTGTGTTCTTTTGAGTGATTTGCTTTTTTCTTTTCTTCTGTCATGCCACTTAAGCCATGAAGTAGGGAGTTTCAAGTTGTTTGTGGCATTTTATAATTGCTTAACAAAAACTCAAAATATTCCACCTCGTTACACCACCAGCTTTTAGAAGGTGGTGTAAAGTTTGTAAATACATTTATGTATATTATTTATGTTAATTAGCATTTCCTAAATAAACCAGCAACAACAGCTCCACTAACTAACTTGATGCCTATGGAGAGAAGCATTAGGAAAGGGATCAGGAGCCCATCAAATGCCTTCAGTCCAAGGACACCCATCACTGAGTGCTCAATGTTAAACTTTCTTTGCTGCCTCTGACCTTGTGCTTTCAAGGTCCAAGTCAGGAGTCTCATATGAACTCATCTTGTTTTTTATTGACTCTCTTGCAGGTTTGTGCCAGCTTGATCAAATGCTTGAACACTATCAAACCTTGGCACTGCTAGACGGACTGCATAAATTTATAACATTCTAGGACACGGTGATAGAGAAAAAAATCATTAATCACGGACTTGATCTCTGTTTTTGGCCTTTCCTCTGTTATTCTTTGCTTCGATTGCTGGGAGGCCATCAATATAGATCTTCTCCTTACATATGATTTCTTGAGCCAGGAACCGAGTTAAGCTCGAAAACGAAGGTACCTTAAGAAAAATTAAATTCACACGTCCTTTAAATTCAACACTCGATGAGGATCAAACACGGGGAGAAGTCCTCTATAGGATGCATTACTAGTGAATGCTCATCTGAATGCACTGGTCTAACATTGAAGTGCAAAGAAGATTTAAAATCCCGATAGGGGATAGCTGCAAAATTTCAGCAAAATGGTATGTCTCGAAGTGTAAGAAAAATACTTTCTTGATAAGCCCGGAAGAGAAAAGAGCTTCTAAGACTTGAACCGACGAAACCATTGCTCTGTCCAGTTGGTCTGGATTCGATAAATCCAACCTTAACGCCCAGGTAAACATGCTCGGCCCTGCTACCCAATTCCAAAAGGGAAATACGAAACTTCAGACAGATATGGAAAGGCCACAAGCGTTGGCGGACTGAAGCCAGCAGCCAGTGAAAGTCCTGGTGTGAAGTTTGTCCGTCCTCCACCGAGGACTCAAGAGAGGCAAAGCTATATTCTACGCTTTAAGTTCTGGAAAGAAATAAAGGAAGAAATTTGCCATTGACCGTTTGCGCTTGTTGGCTTTCACGCAGAGTTTCCTGCGCAATGCCCTTCACGACATGAATCCAATCACTCTCAGCAGCTAGAAAGTTACATGTTCGTTTCCACAGTCGCAGATATCTCTGCCCTAGCTACAAACCCGTCCATATGAGCGAAGTTCCACTTTGCCAGCTCAAATCTCTTCCGATGCGTTAGCCTGGCTTTGAAAGAAATCTCAATTGCAAGGAAGCTTCTCTAGCAAAAGCAAAAGCTCAAATCCTGGAAGCGCTGCCGAGGCCGTGGAAAACTTCGATCCTCGGTATACTTTCTGCGCCTGAACGCCTGCGGACAATTGCGGGCAGATCTTCACCGGAATAATTTGCGGCATTTTTGAAAGCACCGAAGTGGTGTTCATGCTGCACATAGGCACGAGCAAGCATGCAAATCCAAATGTTGCCAGTGACACCCAGCAGCTCTTGCATCCTGGCCCAGAGTTGCTGCCTCTCCTCGTCATACTCCACTCCACCAGCCGAGACGACTGCCTCTCTTATGGCATGACGTGTCTCATCCGAGCTCGCTCCCAAGTCCCTCTGCGTGCTTGGAGACTGGATCCACGCCGCAAACGCCTCACAGATTCCTCTGGTGGAGTTGCTAATCGCAACAAAAACCCCTTTCCCACCGCGCGACACGCGCTGCGCCCCCCACCTGGTATGCAGCAGTGACTCGCCTGTGACGATCCAAGCAAAAAGGATCACGATTGAGCAAAGAGAAAGGCACTCTGCATAGACTCACAGTCTCGTTTCCACCTCTCACGGTCAACGCTGCCGCCCAAGCAGTCCTCGAGGATCAGCTGCAGCAGCAAACTCGTAAGCGATGGATGGAATCATTGACATGATCAGGAAGAGCTTACGTAAGCTATGTAGAGGATCATGTCGGAAATCCCAGGTCTCCATGTGGCCTCGTTGCGGCTGTCATCGTCGAAACGGTGCCTTCGAAGCGTGTTTTCGGAGCTCGCAGTCCGGAAGAGTCCGTCCCAGGCTGCCTGCTTGATCGCCCCGAATTCTTCTAGAGAGCACGCGGTCAGGCATGGATCCCACTGCACGTTGGCGCAAATCTCCACGAAAAGGCTACCGTAGTCATTGCCAAAGACGGTGGCAGCCGCGTCGCAAAGCTGGCGGCACTCGTCGCTGCTTCCCCGGCTCATCGTAGCCTGGATGTGCTCCACAATCGACTCCGATGATGTCGCTGCCGAGCACAGGGATTTGAGCTCGGCGTGGTCGCGGCGTCCCTTCCTCGTCCGCATCCATGTAGAGATCAGGCGCGCTATCGGCACGCTCACGTCTGCGTACTCCTGGAAGAGCGGCTCCACGCGGTGGAAGTTGTAGTGGCCTTGGATCCACTGCTCGAGCCGGGCACGCATCTGGTTGTCGCATTGGATTTCTCCCGCTGCCATCACCTCCTGCCACACAGAAGCTTGAATGCTCTCTCGAATCAAAACGGTGTCAATCATCATACCTCCAACATCTGGCGCAGAGCGACGGTGATGTCCATGGACTTCCACTCTATCCTGGGCGCGTTCTCGATGCAGGAACGTATCCGTTTGAGCTCGTCCAAGGATGCCGGGGAGGACTTTTCATCCTTCAGCGCTGCTTGTTTGCTCAGGAACAGCAGCAAGAGATTTTCCAGCGGTCCAGCTCCGCCACCGCCACGGTCACCTGCTATAGCTTGTGCTTCGAATGCGTCGAGCCATTCCAGCGGCTGTTTGTTGCTCTGGAGCTGGAGCAACAGCCAGGTGAAGACGACGTCGCAAACCTCGCCGCTCGCATCGAACAGGAGAGCGGCATCAGCAACGCAAGTGGGCGAGAGAGTGCAAGGAAACAATATCGACACGATGGCTGTGGAAAAGGAACCAAGCTCTCAGCTTGAGAGGAATCCAAAGAAGAAGTACGTATAGCTAGCTACCTGACACATGTTCATCTGTGATGACCAATGGGAACGACGATGGCGTCCGATCAGTGGCCTCCTCGAGCTGCAAAAAAGGGAAAACCATAAACTTTGCTACACAATCCAAACAAGCACTCACAAGGTGGAGGTCGGTCAGGGCGTACGTGCAGCGGCCTTTGCAGCACTCGGGGCGGGGATGAGGATTTCTAGATTGCTCTTGATGTGGGCTATGGCGCGTGAAGTAGTCGGCAGGTGCAAGAAGGCATCCGGCACGGTAGCGCCAAGGACGCGTGCGACGGCCACGGTCCAGATCTTCCACTTGAGCTCCGAGACAGTGGAAGTGACGGTGGAGTTGGGCAGGACTTCAAAGAACCACGCACCCGGGGGATGATCCAGCTCCAGCCCAAAGTGAGAGAACGTTGCCCTCACAACCATCAGCAGTCTGGAGCCTATGCCGCTGCGGAACCATTCGGCCACGCGATCGCCAACGCATGGCATCCACCCCACCACTGGAATCAGTTCTTCCATAGCCCTGGCTTCTGTAGAGTTTTTCCTTTATTTACCATCTTCGTCTTCCTCGCATAAACGCACAGTCTCAAAGCAAGGAGAACTTACGTAAATGGCTCTAGCACAGGCGCTTCACTTCGACCGAGATCTCACAGTATAAAACACAAGAGCTTGTCAGGATTTCTATAACCCTCTCTCACCATTTCTCTTACGATCCCCGCGGCTCAGCTCTCCCATATCCAACCGCGCTCGGATCTCTGAGCTCCAAGCATTCTACAATAAACTCGTAACAAGAACAGAAAAATAGATCTTTTCAGTACCTGGTTCGCAATGACCGCCACTTCTCAACACGAAGAAGCTACACCAAACACACTTGAGCACAAGAAGGCTACAAATCTCGTTCTACCGCTTGCTGCTTCTCCTGGAATCGGGTGTGTTAACCGCCAGTTTCGATGGCGATGATTATGAATTTTCATACAACAAAGAAACAAAACTTGAATAGAAAGTACCAGCATCCATCAGAAGATACTGAAACCTGCGGAGCGGAAGGTGATACGTAAGCAAAAGAAGACAGAAAGAAGACTCACGGGGCATGGTTCTCCAAGTGTAACATCCCAAAGAGCCACGCTGCCATTTCTCCACTCGCTGCTAAACCAGAGAGCATAATTTCCTCCTTGGTCTCCAGCACCCACAAAGCTACACACACGAAAAGAGAAGAGTTGGGGGTTCACTCGCTACACACCAAGTGGGAACAAAACCTCTTACCCAGCGCGCTGGCATGCGTTTTCTGCCGCAGGCATTGGCTTTCCACGACTCAAACAGTGTAACGCCTTCGTAGGCCGGGAGCCTGGGGTGGGGGTGGCTACTGCAAGCGGGGAGCTAACGCAGCGGTCACGGGTCTCCATTGGCATTAACCATGTGTCCCAAACGACTGCTTTGTTTGCCGTGGGAGATATCTTCCACAGGAACTGTAAGAAACGGAAGCAACCTGGGAAACAAGCCACATGACCTTGGTTTTGGCTGCAATGGAGGAAGAAATACCTCTCAACGGGGGCCAAGAGGCACCATAGCTCCGGATATCAAATAAGCCGACTGTTCCATCGCCTGGGCCTGTTGAAAGGAATGCATCAGCAAAGGCTAGAGATATATCTGAGTTAACTACCTGTCACAACAACTGTTCCTGCTGCATCAGTTATAAACTGTCCAAAAAAAAAAAGAAAACACGAATCAGAAACTCTCAAGAGTGGAAAACAATGTTGACTACCATGTCATTTGCTGGAAATCTGCAGCACTCAAGGAGAGCATCCACGTCCCAGATCTGAACAATACCCGAGCCATTTTGTGACGAGTAACTTCCGCATATCAGTAGGTTATTGTTAAACTCCAGAGCATCCATGGGAGGCAAATCTTCCTTGGAAAAAAAAACAAAAACCATTACACTTTCAGCATTTTCTACTCGAATAAAAGTATAGTTAGCTCACGTACCTGTTCCGTGAGATTAATTCTGGTACAAGCGTTTCTCTACAAAAGCAGTTGTCGATCGCCTTGACCACTACTTGTTGCCACAAGGCCTGCAAACAACCAAAACCAGCCCAGAAAAGCAAGATCCAAGTGCGTCACGAACAGCAAACCTTACAGGTTTGAGACGGATTAGCGGCCATTGCAGAGGTTTTCTTTCTTATGACCAGCCACGTTGTTTTCGTCAGAACCAGGCCCCAGAGTGTAGAGGCACTCAGCAGTTGATGAATTTCATACCTGAATTTGAAAAAAAAAAAAAAGTCAATATATACAAGACAAAACGTAGTAAGATACGACCTTCACAGTGCTTTCAGCACATGAAACAACTAGAGACCCCTCCTGAAATGGATGCACCAAAACAAAAGAAAGAAAGACAAGAAAGGATCACATCCATCGCTAAAGAAGAAAGCGTCAGATTCCAAGAAAACCCCCACATAAGGAGCTCGTTAGGTGCCTGCATTTCACATTAGCGAGGACCACAGCCTTGATAGAAAACAGCTTACAGCGTTGCAACCGACAATCTGTGAACGCCGAGCTTGAGCGTGCTGGATCCTTTGCAACTTTGCATACTCATCTGTTACACTAAACAGGTCAAAAAGGAGAAAAGAAATCGGGCATTAGTCATCCTAAGTACCTGTCGAGGCATGGGTGTCCCGTTCGTCACCGAATCTGAGGAAGCACTTGCTCTCCGGGACTTGCTTTCACCTCTTTGTAAGCTTGAGACTTGACGTTAGTCCCCCGAGATCCCGCAGCTTCACTTGTAGCTGACAAAGCCTGCAAGTTTACACAAAAGCTGTCAATACCAAGCCCATAAACAGTGTCACATACAGCTCGTATCTCCTTTTCATGACTTCTTATTGTCCAGAGATGATTGTCTTCGTCGTCAACGCCAGGATTCCTGAAAGTACAAGGCTATCAACCATTCAACTCAGAAACACGCAAGGAGGAGAGAGAGAGAGAGAGAGAGAGAGAGCACACTCTTCCGAGCACACTCTTCTGGTGTTTCTTCTGAGTAAGAAAGGTTGGCATCTGTTCTACGTTTTCCAGAGTTTTCACTTCTTTCTTCTCGCTGTGATGCAAACCCAGCCTTGATGAAGCAAAAGAAGAATAAAAATTGGAAATAAAAACTACTCACAGCGAGCTCCTGGCGTTGCTTCTCCTTCTCCTTCTTCTTCATCACAATATAGTAGAACTTCTGGATGTACTCGGCTGGCAAGACTCAAAACTCCACGCGAGGATTCTGGTTTAACCACTCGGCGATCTCCCACGGGAGTGTCCTCGTCGAGTGGAGCCCAGACGGGCTTCCACTTATCGTTTCTGCTTGAAACGAGGCTATCGCCCTGTGACTGCAAGCAATGGAGTAAGCAAGCTCCTTCAAGCCTATCTTGGTAGGAAGAACAAACTCACCTCATCGCCGGGGATTGGCATACACGACCACGCGAGGAGCGCTCAAGATCCTCCTGCCTCACGAACCTGCCGAATGGGCGCTCACATGCCGGTTCGTGAGCGGCGCTCCAATCCACCTGCATTGGTGCTTCATCGCCGACGGCTGGTGCTGTCGCTGGATCCTCCGCGGCGGCCGGAGCTTCTTCTTCTTATCGCTGGAGCTTCTTCTTCCGCCATAGCCTCAAAACCCTAAGCATATTCTCTTGTCACCGGGGACACCATCTGGAAGTGGCGAGCTCCGACGATTCGAAATCTGAGCAAGAACATCGAGAATGCACGCGCGCTGATGGCAGCTCCTCCGGCATTTCTTCACGGATCCATGAGAATATAACCTTTTTTTCTCCTTTAATACGGCTAGACAAACTAGGGTTCTTGGCTTTGTGTGGGACAAAATGAGAAGGAAAACTGTTGAGTATGTGTTCGATCCCAGGGCAAACTCCCTTGTTCCTGCTCTTCCACCAGCTGGCGCTCCTCCTCCAATGCCGCTTCCAGTGGCACCACTAGCTGGCGCTCCTCTTCCAATGCCGCTCCTCCTCCAATGCCACTTCCAGTGGCGCCACCAGCTCCGCCTCCTCCAGCTGTCCAAGTGTTGCGTGCGGCGGGTGAGCAAGCGCGAGGTGATCCCATGGCGATGGCTGGGCGCGATGCGGCAAGTGATCGGGACGGCTTTCCATGAGACTGGCAGTGCCAGGGCAACGGGTGGGCGCGATGTGGCGAACGAATCGAGAGGAAGCGGCCAGCTTTTCGCGAGGCGGCGGTGCCACGGCGATGGGTGGGACGAATCGGGAGGAAGCGGCCAACTCTTCACGAGGCGGCGGTGCCATGGCGATGGGCGGGCGGGATGAACAGCCATCGTCAAAGCGAAGACTTGGCCGTTTCCTC
>NW_003314307.1:601763-604563 GCF_000143415.4 Selaginella moellendorffii | reverse complement strand
TACCGCCGCCTCGCGGAAGCTGGCCGCTTCCTCCCGATTCGTTTGCCACATCGTGCCCACCCGTCGCCCTGGCACCGCGGTCTCGTGGAAAGCCGTATCACCTCGCGCTTGCTCACCTGGAAAGCCGTATCACCTTGCGCTTGCTCACCCGCCGCGCAGAACGGGCTTGCTTTTCTGGGCTGGTTTTGGTTGTTTGCAGGCCTTGTGGCAACAAGTAGTGGTCAAGGCGATCGACAACTGCTTTTGTAGAGAAACGCGTGTACCAGAATTAATCTCACAGAACAGGTACGTTGTAGCGGTTCTAAAATGGGCGTAAGCCCGGTCAACTGCTTTTGTAGAGAAACGCGTGTACCAGAATTAATCTCACAGAACAGGTACGTTGTAGCGGTTCTAAAATGGGCGTAAGCCCGGGCGAGGCTTACTGGAGTCCACACTAGGTCAAAGCCCTTACTGTGCTCAGATCTTGATCGCCCTTGCTCGTCACGCTGTTCCCAAGCCAATCCCCCCTCCAGCCCTAGCTCCCGCCACGTCCTTTATCGCTGCCCTGCTGCATCCCAAGAAGTCCCCTGCTGATCCGCCCCTTGATCCTCTGTAACAAACCCCTCCCCACCACGTCAGATCTCCTTGCCGAGTCATCCCTCCACGTGTTCTGCCTCACTTTGTTATATGGGCTTGTTATTGGCCGCTACAGCTGTAGCGGTTCTTCCCCCCGATAAAATGGAGACGCTTCCACGTGTTTCCCCTTGTAGTCTTAGTGGTCTCCTCTGCTTTGCCATGCCCTCAGCCGTTGCTGCATCACTGTTTAGCATCCTAGCTGCCCGAATCAATGCTGCCCAGTACTGTTGCACGGACTCGCCCCTCTTGAATTTGCGATCCCTCATCGTGAGGAAGGCATGTTCAGCAGGCTGTCCAAGCTGACGAGGCAGCGGCCACGTTGAATTGCCTCCTACCAAGATTCCTCTTCAACTCCACTCCGATGGGCCATAAAAAGTCATTGTGCTTCCCCTTCCAGAGCCATGCATAATCTCTCTCCCTGCCACTTTGTTGTTGTGTGCTGCACACTCGAAAATCTCCAGATAGAGCTCAAAGTCTTCTCCCATTTTGTATATAGGATACTTGACGTGAGCCAATGACGAAACTTCACCAGATTCTTCGTGGCTTAGAGGAGAGCCGAGAGGTTTTTCATGATCAAGTCTCTGCTCCGAAAGGCTCAACTTGGAAGTGTTCTCGTCACCACCAGGAGCAGTGTTCTGTGAGACGAGCTTTGACAACCGTAGTTCTGTGGTCTTTTGTTGTTCGTTTGCAGCAACTTGGAGCTCAACCAAGGGTCTATTTGTGATTCGTCCCTTGAGAAGCTGCAAAATTTCCGAGCTACTCTTTCCAGTTGCACAGACAAGGAACACGAAGCCAAATTTTGATTCGTAGAGCCAATTCCACTCGGCTAGATCCTTGAGTGCTCGATCATTTGCACTGCTCAGTGCTGTAGCTTGCTCCTCGGCACACCAGTCTGTTGTGGACTTGCTGCTGAGCGCTCCAATCCTTGGATGAGCTCCAAAAGCTTCCAGCCATCCAGGAACATCCACCTGATTCCACCATATCTGCCGCGACATCTCGATCGCCTCGGCGAGATTCTTGAAAGGCCCGACCTTGGCCATCTCCTTGGCGAATTTGGAGCTGCCGTCTGGGCTCCACTCGACGAGGACACTCCCGTGGGAGATCGCCGAGTGGTTAAACCAGAATCCTCGCGTGGAGTTTTGAGTCTTGCCAGCCGAGTACATCCAGAAGTTCTACTATATTGTGATGAAGAAGAAGGAGAAGGAGAAGCAACGCCAGGAGCTCGCTGTGAGTAGTTTTTATTTCCAATTTTTATTCTTCTTTTGCTTCATCAAGGCTGGGTTTGCATCACAGCGAGAAGAGAGAAGTGAAAACTCTGGAAAACGTAGAACAGATGCCAACCTTTCTTACTCAGAAGAAACACCAGAAGAGTGTGCTCGGAAGAGTGTGCTCTCTCTCTCTCTCTCTCTCTCTCTCTCCTCCTTGCGTGTTTCTGAGTTGAATGGTTGATAGCCTTGTACTTTCAGGAATCCTGGCGTTGACGACGAAGACAATCATCTCTGGACAATAAGAAGTCATGAAAAGGAGATACGAGCTGTATGTGACACTGTTTATGGGCTTGGTATTGACAGCTTTTGTGTAAACTTGCAGGCTTTGTCAGCTACAAGTGAAGCTGCGGGATCTCGGGGGACTAACGTCAAGTCTCAAGCTTACAAAGAGGTGAAAGCAAGTCCCGGAGAGCAAGTGCTTCCTCAGATTCGGTGACGAACGGGACACCCATGCCTCGACAGGTACTTAGGATGACTAATGCCCGATTTCTTTTCTCCTTTTTGACCTGTTTAGTGTAACAGATGAGTATGCAAAGTTGCAAAGGATCCAGCACGCTCAAGCTCGGCGTTCACAGATTGTCGGTTGCAACGCTGTAAGCTGTTTTCTATCAAGGCTGTGGTCCTCGCTAATGTGAAATGCAGGCACCTAACGAGCTCCTTATGTGGGGGTTTTCTTGGAATCTGACGCTTTCTTCTTTAGCGATGGATGTGATCCTTTCTTGTCTTTCTTTCTTTTGTTTTGGTGCATCCATTTCAGGAGGGGTCTCTAGTTGTTTCATGTGCTGAAAGCACTGTGAAGGTCGTATCTTACTACGTTTTGTCTTGTATATATTGACTTTTTTTTTTTTTTCAAATTCAGGTATGAAATTCATCAACTGCTGAGTGCCTCTACACTCTGGGGCCTGGTTCTGACGAAA
>NW_003314307.1:542613-601663 GCF_000143415.4 Selaginella moellendorffii | reverse complement strand
CAAACCTGTAAGGTTTGCTGTTCGTGACGCACTTGGATCTTGCTTTTCTGGGCTGGTTTTGGTTGTTTGCAGGCCTTGTGGCAACAAGTAGTGGTCAAGGCGATCGACAACTGCTTTTGTAGAGAAACGCTTGTACCAGAATTAATCTCACGGAACAGGTACGTGAGCTAACTATACTTTTATTCGAGTAGAAAATGCTGAAAGTGTAATGGTTTTTGTTTTTTTTTCCAAGGAAGATTTGCCTCCCATGGATGCTCTGGAGTTTAACAATAACCTACTGATATGCGGAAGTTACTCGTCACAAAATGGCTCGGGTATTGTTCAGATCTGGGACGTGGATGCTCTCCTTGAGTGCTGCAGATTTCCAGCAAATGACATGGTAGTCAACATTGTTTTCCACTCTTGAGAGTTTCTGATTCGTGTTTTCTTTTTTTTTTTGGACAGTTTATAACTGATGCAGCAGGAACAGTTGTTGTGACAGGTAGTTAACTCAGATATATCTCTAGCCTTTGCTGATGCATTCCTTTCAACAGGCCCAGGCGATGGAACAGTCGGCTTATTTGATATCCGGAGCTATGGTGCCTCTTGGCCCCCGTTGAGAGGTATTTCTTCCTCCATTGCAGCCAAAACCAAGGTCATGTGGCTTGTTTCCCAGGTTGCTTCCGTTTCTTACAGTTCCTGTGGAAGATATCTCCCACGGCAAACAAAGCAGTCGTTTGGGACACATGGTTAATGCCAATGGAGACCCGTGACCGCTGCGTTAGCTCCCCGCTTGCAGTAGCCACCCCCACCCCAGGCTCCCGGCCTACGAAGGCGTTACACTGTTTGAGTCGTGGAAAGCCAATGCCTGCGGCAGAAAACGCATGCCAGCGCGCTGGGTAAGAGGTTTTGTTCCCACTTGGTGTGTAGCGAGTGAACCCCCAACTCTTCTCTTTTCGTGTGTGTAGCTTTGTGGGTGCTGGAGACCAAGGAGGAAATTATGCTCTCTGGTTTAGCAGCGAGTGGAGAAATGGCAGCGTGGCTCTTTGGGATGTTACACTTGGAGAACCATGCCCCGTGAGTCTTCTTTCTGTCTTCTTTTGCTTACGTATCACCTTCCGCTCCGCAGGTTTCAGTATCTTCTGATGGATGCTGGTACTTTCTATTCAAGTTTTGTTTCTTTGTTGTATGAAAATTCATAATCATCGCCATCGAAACTGGCGGTTAACACACCCGATTCCAGGAGAAGCAGCAAGCGGTAGAACGAGATTTGTAGCCTTCTTGTGCTCAAGTGTGTTTGGTGTAGCTTCTTCGTGTTGAGAAGTGGCGGTCATTGCGAACCAGGTACTGAAAAGATCTATTTTTCTGTTCTTGTTACGAGTTTATTGTAGAATGCTTGGAGCTCAGAGATCCGAGCGCGGTTGGATATGGGAGAGCTGAGCCGCGGGGATCGTAAGAGAAATGGTGAGAGAGGGTTATAGAAATCCTGACAAGCTCTTGTGTTTTATACTGTGAGATCTCGGTCGAAGTGAAGCGCCTGTGCTAGAGCCATTTACGTAAGTTCTCCTTGCTTTGAGACTGTGCGTTTATGCGAGGAAGACGAAGATGGTAAATAAAGGAAAAACTCTACAGAAGCCAGGGCTATGGAAGAACTGATTCCAGTGGTGGGGTGGATGCCATGCGTTGGCGATCGCGTGGCCGAATGGTTCCGCAGCGGCATAGGCTCCAGACTGCTGATGGTTGTGAGGGCAACGTTCTCTCACTTTGGGCTGGAGCTGGATCATCCCCCGGGTGCGTGGTTCTTTGAAGTCCTGCCCAACTCCACCGTCACTTCCACTGTCTCGGAGCTCAAGTGGAAGATCTGGACCGTGGCCGTCGCACGCGTCCTTGGCGCTACCGTGCCGGATGCCTTCTTGCACCTGCCGACTACTTCACGCGCCATAGCCCACATCAAGAGCAATCTAGAAATCCTCATCCCCGCCCCGAGTGCTGCAAAGGCCGCTGCACGTACGCCCTGACCGACCTCCACCTTGTGAGTGCTTGTTTGGATTGTGTAGCAAAGTTTATGGTTTTCCCTTTTTTGCAGCTCGAGGAGGCCACTGATCGGACGCCATCGTCGTTCCCAGTGGTCATCACAGATGAACATGTGTCAGGTAGCTAGCTATACGTACTTCTTCTTTGGATTCCTCTCAAGCTGAGAGCTTGGTTCCTTTTCCACAGCCATCGTGTCGATATTGTTTCCTTGCACTCTCTCGCCCACTTGCGTTGCTGATGCCGCTCTCCTGTTCGATGCGAGCGGCGAGGTTTGCGACGTCGTCTTCACCTGGCTGTTGCTCCAGCTCCAGAGCAACAAACAGCCGCTGGAATGGCTCGACGCATTCGAAGCACAAGCTATAGCAGGTGACCGTGGCGGTGGCGGAGCTGGACCGCTGGAAAATCTCTTGCTGCTGTTCCTGAGCAAACAAGCAGCGCTGAAGGATGAAAAGTCCTCCCCGGCATCCTTGGACGAGCTCAAACGGATACGTTCCTGCATCGAGAACGCGCCCAGGATAGAGTGGAAGTCCATGGACATCACCGTCGCTCTGCGCCAGATGTTGGAGGTATGATGATTGACACCGTTTTGATTCGAGAGAGCATTCAAGCTTCTGTGTGGCAGGAGGTGATGGCAGCGGGAGAAATCCAATGCGACAACCAGATGCGTGCCCGGCTCGAGCAGTGGATCCAAGGCCACTACAACTTCCACCGCGTGGAGCCGCTCTTCCAGGAGTACGCAGACGTGAGCGTGCCGATAGCGCGCCTGATCTCTACATGGATGCGGACGAGGAAGGGACGCCGCGACCACGCCGAGCTCAAATCCCTGTGCTCGGCAGCGACATCATCGGAGTCGATTGTGGAGCACATCCAGGCTACGATGAGCCGGGGAAGCAGCGACGAGTGCCGCCAGCTTTGCGACGCGGCTGCCACCGTCTTTGGCAATGACTACGGTAGCCTTTTCGTGGAGATTTGCGCCAACGTGCAGTGGGATCCATGCCTGACCGCGTGCTCTCTAGAAGAATTCGGGGCGATCAAGCAGGCAGCCTGGGACGGACTCTTCCGGACTGCGAGCTCCGAAAACACGCTTCGAAGGCACCGTTTCGACGATGACAGCCGCAACGAGGCCACATGGAGACCTGGGATTTCCGACATGATCCTCTACATAGCTTACGTAAGCTCTTCCTGATCATGTCAATGATTCCATCCATCGCTTACGAGTTTGCTGCTGCAGCTGATCCTCGAGGACTGCTTGGGCGGCAGCGTTGACCGTGAGAGGTGGAAACGAGACTGTGAGTCTATGCAGAGTGCCTTTCTCTTTGCTCAATCGTGATCCTTTTTGCTTGGATCGTCACAGGCGAGTCACTGCTGCATACCAGGTGGGGGGCGCAGTGCGTGTCGCGCGGTGGGAAAGGGGTTTTTGTTGCGATTAGCAACTCCACCAGAGGAATCTGTGAGGCGTTTGCGGCGTGGGTCCAGTCTCCAAGCACGCAGAGGGACTTGGGAGCGAGCTCGGATGAGATACGTCATGCCATAAGAGAGGCAGTCGTCTCGGCTGGTGGAGTGGAGTATGACGAGGAGAGGCAGCAACTCTGGGCCAGGATGCAAGAGCTGCTGGGTGTCACTGGCAACATTTGGATTTGCATGCTTGCTCGTGCCTACGTGCAGCATGAACACCACTTCGGTGCTTTCAAAAATGCCGCAAATTATTCCGGTGAAGATCTGCCCACAATTGTCCGCAGGCGTTCAGGCGCAGAAAGTATACCGAGGATCGAAGTTTTCCACGGCCTCGGCAGCGCTTCCAGGATTTGAGCTTTTGCTTTTGCTAGAGAAGCTTCCTTGCAATTGAGATTTCTTTCAAAGCCAGGCTAACGCATCGGAAGAGATTTGAGCTGGCAAAGTGGAACTTCGCTCATATGGACGGGTTTGTAGCTAGGGCAGAGATATCTGCGACTGTGGAAACGAACATGTAACTTTCTAGCTGCTGAGAGTGATTGGATTCATGTCGTGAAGGGCATTGCGCAGGAAACTCTGCGTGAAAGCCAACAAGCAATGGCAAATTTCTTCCTTTATTTCTTTCCAGAACTTTAAGCGTAGAATATAGCTTTGCCTCTCTTGAGTCCTCGGTGGAGGACGGACAAACTTCACACCAGGACTTTCACTGGCTGCTGGCTTCACATGTCTGTCTGAAGTTTCGTATTTCCCATTTGGAATTGGGTAGCAGGGCCGAGCATGTTTACCTGGGCGAGGAAGAACTTAAGGTTGGATTTATCGAATCCAGACCAACTGGACAGAGCAACGGTTTCGTCGGTTCAAGTCTTAGAAGCCCTTTTCTCTTCCGGGCTTATCAAGAAAGTATTTTTCTTACACTTCGAGACATACCATTTTGCTGAAATTTTGCAGCTATCCCCTATCGGGATTTAAATCTTCTTTGCACTTCAATGTTAGACCAGTGCGTTCAGATGAGCATTCACCAGTAATGCATCCTATAGAGGACTTCTCCCCGTGTTTGATCCTCATCGATGCCCCTAAGATCGGACCCCTTGCTCTTGATGCTGTGTTGAATTTAAAGGACGTGTGAATTTAATTTTTCTTACGGTACCTTTGTTTTCGAGCTTAACTCGGGTCCTGGCTCAAGAAATCATATGTTCGGAGAAGATCTATATTGATGGCCTCCCAGCAATCGAAGCAAAGAATAACAGAGGAAAGGCCAAAAACAAAGATCAAGTCCGTGATTAATGATTTTTTTCTCTATCACCGTGTCCTAGAATGTTATAAATTTATGCAGTCCATCTAGCAGTGCCAAGGTTTGATAGTGTTCAAGCATCTGATCAAGCTGGCACAAACCTGCAAGAGAGTCAATAAAAAACACGATGAGTTTATTAAGTTAGTTAGCTAGAGCTGTTGTTGTCTTCTATCTCGTGGGGTCTATTTAGGAAATGCCAATTATAAATAGTTTATATGCTATAGTAATATAATTAACATAAATAATATATATAAATGTATTTACAGACTTTACACCTAGAAGATGAAAAGGAAGTGGAACATTTTGAACTTTTGTTGAGCAATTATAAAATGCTACAAACATTTTGAAACTCCCTTATTTCATGGCTATAAAAGATGGATTCATAAAGGATTAGTTTGGTAGTTACTTTTTCAGCATAACTTTATTGTGCTTAACTTTTGGATTAATGTAAATATGCTCTTCATTAGCTTTGGCATTATAAAGTATAACTTTTGGATATATTAAAAAGGATATTATGGGTTTTACCGTGATTTCTTTTTTAATATTGAAATTAGTTCATATAAAACTTATAATCATTGTTAAGTAAGATATGGTTATAAACTTCTTCGAGGTTTTGGTTCTATGAGTTTTATGCTCATTGTTCTATTTGTTATAAGTTGTTGGGGAAGGCATTTTTGGCTCATTAGCTTCAATATTAAAATTAATATTTACATTTAGCAATCATTGGTGATAATTGACTATCATCTAGGATAGTTGATCATCCTTATTAAAGGTTTTGCTTAATTATTGTTGATATAGAATAATTTGTTGTTCTTCAAATGGTGGATTATTTCTTCGATGATGATTATACATATCTCTTTTGATGGGATGATTAATGATTTTTCATGATAGTTAGTTATTCTCTTTAATGCCTTCTGGCTTTCCGCATTACCATATATTCTTTATAGTTTGTTTTGGATTAATCTTTTGGGTTTGAGACATTGGTAGGATGTTGCCAACATTTGTTTAAGCAATTGTAGTTTTTTTGTATTGTTGACTATTCAAATTGGCTAGTGTGATAGTTAACATGAATAAGTATTTGTTAGTTTTATTGCATTCATTTTGTTCTATTAATTGTTGTGTAAGCCATAAATTTTTCCTTTCCAATTTATCAGTTTACCTCATCTATTCAATTAATATTGCCTTGGCCTTAGTTAAGTTCCCTTGCCAAGGTTCCTACCTATTATACCACCTTTTATTTGGTCCTACTTGGTTTCAACTACTCATTGCACAAGTAATAGAATGTTAGCCATCCATCTATGGATTCCCAAACCTCTTCCAATCCCCCTCCCCGAGTTAGATTGGACTTAAGGTTCGATCACACTCCTCACAAGCACAAGTAGCCAAGTACATTAAACCACCAAATTTTTAACATCCCTTGGTACAACAAAACTTGATCATGGAACCCAAGCTTTGGGTGCAACACTTGCTTCGGGACACCAGGGGCAAACACCGTGGCCTAATGGCCCGGTATGGGTATCCCTATTCCCCCATTTTCATTCCGAAGGGAAGGCCCAAGCCTCTAGGAAGGGCAAGGATTAATGAGCCGCAACAAGACATAATACAACATGCAACATTAAAGGGGCTGTGGAAAGAAAGATAGGCAATGAAAACAAGATATTTTGAGCCAGGAGCACTGCAGTCAATTTCCCTTATGGGAGTGGGAACTGCTCTTAAGCATTTCCTCGAGTGGCCCCTCCAACACCACTTGAGTCCATGCTCACTCCCACCCAAGGCCCTTCAGTCCCAATCTCAACCTCAAATCAGTTTGGAAGCACCATTAGAGAGTTCCTTCAAAACTGATTCTTGGACCTCACTATCCCTATCTTTATTATACTTTTGGAAGCCCTTGCAAGCCCCCCCCCCGGGAGACACATGCCTTGGGCTTTCACCCCATGACATATATTAGTATTCGGACTCGGTCTTGGACTCAATATGAGACTCGATCTCAACAGCCTCGGACTCGGTCTCGGACTCAATCTCGGACCTGACCTCAGACTTTGTCTCAGACTCGATCTTGGATTTGGTCTCGGACTCAATCTTGGACTCAGTCTTGGACCCGATCTCGGACTCGGTCTCAGACTTGATCTCGAACTCGGTCTCGAACTCGGTCTTAGAGTCACTCTCAGACTCGATCTCAAACTCAATTTCATCCAATGAAGTTTTTATCATTTTGGTTATGCTTTCCGGGGATCCTTTAGCCTTTAACACCTCGGGGAGTTGGTTCCTTATATGTTGATCAAGTTAATTTTAATAGATTATGATGTTATTTCCTTTAGGTGATACATTTAAGTTAATGATATTTTATGTTCTTTTAATTTTTTTTTTGTAAATTGTTTAGCATGCTATTTGAAATCTTAGGTTTGGCATCGCTTAAGTACTTTAGATCTTAAGCATGTGAATGTGTATTAATGATATAGAAGGCCAGAGTACAAAAGAAATAAAGATAAGGTTTGAGTGTTAATTTGCCCCTATAACTACTGTGGCAACCACCACTTCTTTTTGTTCATAAGTCTCAAGTTTTGAATCTTGAGACTCAGAATGATGCTGCTAAACACAAGATTAATTTCCTATGCTCCATTCAAAAAATGGCATTATGCTTGAAAAGGATTACACACTTTATATGGAGGGATGAAGCACTCAAGCAAAAACTATCAAAGCTCGAGAAAAAAAAAGTGACCCCATGTTGTGGAGAATAAAAAGTGAAGAGAAGCTTAGCTTAGTTTTATTTATATCCTAGTTTTCTTTCTCTCCCAGTACTCAAAGCAAGATAAGTTTTGAGAACATAAAAGTTTAGAATGACTTACCCATGAGTTCAATTATAGCATGCATTATTCCTCTTTTCCAGTTTCTCCAGCTTCTTTATAATGTCTCTATATGGCCTTCTTTAGAGCGATACGATACTAAGCATGGGATCCTGAAAATAAGAACAAACAAGAAGAAAAAAAATGAACAAAGTCCCTTTTGTGATCAAGACTTACACTTTCTCCTCTTGTAAATCTTCTTTGCCATTCATTGACCTCTTGCTTGCCATGCCCATGTTGGCAATGGAGACATTGATCCAGAAATGGGATCCCGACAGAAAATCCAGGACTCTATCAAAACTTACTACCGTGCCAAAATTCCTTGATCACCGATGGAGTTCCTTCAAGCCATTCATTTTATTTTCTCTATAAGTGAAGGTATTTATGGCAGAACGTCACACTGCACTAGTAACTTCAATTGCTTGGCTAGTCAAAAATAGTGAAATGCTTTGTTGCAATGGTACCTTGTCATAGAGTGTATGTTGATAATAATCTCATCAAGGACACACTTCCAGACTTTTATAGAATGTCTTCTTGTGTAACTATTAAGAGCTATGTTCATCCATTTCCTGTTGCATCTAGATGAAAGTCCTATTGGATTGGAGCTCTCTGCCTGGCTCCTTAGTGTGCTGCTGCTGCTGCTTCACCGTCACAATCATCTGCTATCTCAACATCACGATCTTCTGTAGTTCCACCAGATCACAATCTACAGAACTCACCAAATCTTGGCAATGATGTCAGTGCCAAGATCGATTGGACAGCAAGCGTCCTCTACACATCTACAGATTTTCTTTATTTTAGGACAAAATACATTATTTTAGAATCAAACTTACAAAATCATAGTCAATTTATATATTTGCAGCTGATCGATGTGGCAAAAGGGCATATCTCTACATATGGACCTTATACAAGGGAATTTTCTCAAACTGGATAATATAGAGAATTTTTGTAAGAAGACTTTTGCTGGAATGTTTATTTGTATTATCGCTGATGGTCGGGTCACACCTTGGGCACCTCGGGTACCCCAAGCTACCAGGCTCTTTCACTTGGAAGTCCAAGGTCAACTTCTAAGAGGTTCTCCAGCAGCAGCTAGGATCATGGCCTGCAATAGAATGTGAAACTAGTTAGTCTCAGTAAGAAATAAAAAAGAGAAAAGCACCTGATCAAGAGACAGAGGTCAAACAATCGCGAGACGTTGAGGCCACAGTGAGAACATCTATCTCTCTGTGTTTAGTTTTTTCAGTCTGGACTAAACTAAAAAAGATTGTCTCTAAACTGGAATTTTATAAACTTGGCAATTACACTAAAAATTACAGAATTAAAAAATTAAAAATTACAGAATTAAAAATTGTCGGTGTGAATGATTGCTAGACTCCTAGAGCTCCAGCGACCTCGGGATTCCAAAGAGGAGCTCGTCCTAGCGTTCCACCTTGCGGTGGTGATCGAATTCTCTGTCGATTGGCGATGTTGTTGCGGTCTAGAGCATTTAATCTGAACCGCCAATCCCTTCTCAATTTGAATTTCAGCCGTTGATATTTGTGGTGTTTTACGGGTCGTGAAATCGATAGGTACTAAAGAGGAAATCACTGAACGTGAGGCAACTCGTTTGGGTTGAGTTTCGCTTGGCACTCTCGTTTGCACACTGCTCCAAGTGAGCTAAAAGCTTTTGACCCTGTGAAAATAGAAGCTCAGCCTTGCTGTGTGAGCACTAAGTTTGCGAGGAAGAATTTTAGTACCTGTGGCAAGTCAGGATCTATCCGAGCAATAACCAAAAGTCTGCGAAGATGAACACCCAGGAATGCTGGCCTGTAGAGGTATCCAGGAGTTATGGCTTGATATGCGTGTTTTAGAGCTTCTATTTGCTTGCACGAGAGACTCCGAGCCCTCTCAACTTGCTGCCATCGATCACAAAACCAATAGTGTTTACGAGAAGAGAAGAACGAAGGGAAGAGACTACCTTCTTGAAGTGCTTCGCTGGATTGTGCTCGTTTTTACATTTTCGAACTTTCGTGATGGGAACATAATTCGTGCTGAAGGGATGCCTCAAATCCATCAAGAGAAGCTACAAAAAGGAAATGACACCAGAGCAAAGAGTCAGTAAAACAATTTTCTGTGTTAACATTCCATACCTCTATTTGTTCCTTTGGAACGCCTTTCTCTAGAACACCAAGCGTCGCTGGAGGGAACTCTACCTGCCTCTTTTGAAGAAGCTCGTACTCTTGTGACGTCATGGCAGAGTAGCAACCGGAGAATGGATCATTGCAAGCCCACTCCCCTTCGAACTTACGCCTGATCTTTGGCCAGTAGAAAACTCCCCATCCTTCGCGAGCGTCCTTGCACCATCCTCCATCGTACCAGTTCCCGTTCTGATAATACTGCACAACAGTTTCAAGGACTGTCAGTCGTTCGCCGAGAGAAGAAAAACCGAAAGAATCTGAGAAAACCTGCTTAGTCTGTAGAAACAAACAAGGAAAACGAACAGGAATGTACAAGAGTTCCCTGACCATGCCTGCGGCCTTTAAACCATTCTCCATCGTATATGTCTCCATTGTTGTAGCGCAGGCAACCCCAGCCACCATGCTCGTTATCAACAAGCTCTCCTCTATACTCCTGTGAAAAGAGATTCAAGAGAAACTTGAGAAACTACAAAGGAAACAAAAAAGGAAACCGAGATAGTACCTGTCCATTGGTGTAGTGGACTTTGCCATAGCCAGATTTTCTCCCATATTCCCACTCGCCCTCGTAGAGCAAATGATCTGGATTCTTCTTAGACTGAAAAATCCTGTGCTCGCCAGTCCCATGAGGAGCTCCTCCCAGAATCTCCCCAGCATATCGCCCTCCAGCGCTACCACTCACGAGCATCCGACCCTCCTCGTCGTGGAACTCGGTCTTCTCCTTGACATACCTGGATTTTGGCTGGATGATCCCATCCGCTAGATATGAAGTGAGCGATCGCTGCACGGCTAGCAGCGATGGCGGCTCCACATCCCTGTGGCCGGCGGAAGGCGGCCTCATGAATTTCTTCACCTTGGGCTTGGTGGGAAGCTGGCTGGGGCGGCGCTTGTAATTCATCATCGGAATGGGAGTACCTGGCGGAGATGCTGGCGGCGACTTCTTCTCTTCCGGCAGTGGCGGCGGCGGAGAGGAAGACGCCATCGCGATCGATCACGGGCTCCTACTCTTTCCCGCCTGACCTAAGTTTCAAAATAGAACGTGAAAGGGTAAACGTCATAGCGATCGACAATGGACGGCTCGGATTGGCCCTTGTTTGCTTGTGTGTTCGAAACCTGGTAGTGATAACGACCTTAACTGCTTTGTTTAGGTTTATGGGAGAAGGAAAAAATGGAGAGCCCTTCCGTCTTGTTCGAGAAGGCGATCCCAGTGACGATCAAGAGCTCCAGCGATCGACAGGCGCAGCTTACATTCCGGATTCTCGTGGGACGCAGCAAGCATCCACGCAGCAGCAAGGTAAAAATGTCGCGATTTTGTTCTCGCATTGGAATGCCGATGCGCGGATGCGCGCCTTCCAGGTCCTCCAGGTCCAGATTTCGGATGAGCTCGATCCGTTCTTTCTCTACTCGCTGGAACTAGACGACGAGGATTTCAAGAGTCTCAAGGTCGACCAGTGCATCCTCGTCGATTTCTCGGTTTTCCCTCACAAATTTATCGAGCTGCTGGAGCACTGTCTCGACGCCAAAAGCGAAGATCATCGGTACCTTCATCTCATGGGCTTTCGCGTGTGAGCTCATGACTTTGCTGGTAGATTTCTGGCAGTCTTGAATGTCCGGACGGGGGATTCCACGCTTAATGTGGTCGAAACGAACCAGTTCAAGCACGTCAACCATATCTCTCTTTGCTTTAGACAAGGTAACGATGCCACTGTGAAGTCATATCTTGCTGCAAGGCTGGGTGACTATAAGGTACGCTGCTTGATTTTTTCTTTTTTCACTAAAAATTCCGTGAGAATTTCCAGGGAGAAAATCTGGATCTTCATCAAAAGCTCCAAAAGACTCTGGAATCTCTCGAGAATTCCATCAAGGAAGCTGATAAACTGAAAGAGTACTTATTCGCTCGTTCTGTAGGAAAGTGCTAGCTAATAAGATTGTTTGCTTTGTTTGATGCAGAGATCTTGGCAGCTTCAAAGGAGCATATTCACGCGAAGTTACGGAGTTGACTGCGAAGCACACTGTGGACGTGTCTCGTGTGAAGGAGAAGGTTAGAAGCTTGCACATATTGATAATTTTGTTCCTCTTTCTCACGTTTCACTGGCGTAGGCAATGCAAGAATGTCTTGCGATGAAAGAAAAGCTGGAGCGAGACCGTGCCGACATGGAATGTCGCCTACGCTTGAGAGCTGATGCTCAGGAGAGTCATGTTTCCCAGCTGGACAAACAGGTAATTCTACAGCCATTTTATTGGTTTGCTCGTCTTCTCACCGAGGACGGATATGGTTGCCTAGTTGCGTGAGTTGACGAATATAAGGCACAATCTAGAAGTTAAAACTACTGAGTACAAAACGAAACTTGAAGTTACTGAAAAGGAGCTTGAAGAACGGCATCAGGTACCTGGTTTGGTATTCTCTATTGAATGTTTAATCCAAACTGGCATACAGGAATGTAGTTCGCTGCGCAAAAAAAATGTGGGCTACGACAACAAGCTGCAAGACTACTCCAAGCAAATTAACCAGCATCTGATTCGCTTGGCTTCTCTAGAACAGGAAGTAAGGTAACTTTGTACTGTCGAGGACGAAAAATAATCCCTGGATTCAGGTTCAAGCGAAGAATGATCTGCTTTCCAACATGACAAATCGACTGGAAAGTGAACTGTCTCATCGGTAGGTCTGTTGTTTTAATCAGCTCGGAGCACTGAAATCTAGACATTCCAGGGCAGCTTTGGAGATAGCTTTGAGGGATGCTCAAGCCGCACATGAACGGTTGGAAGAAAAAGCAAGTGCAAGCATTGCCGAGGCAAACCGACATTCCCAAGCTGTCGAGAGGCTGCAGGCGAGTTTTTGTTTTTGTTCTTGTTCTTCTCGCATGAACTACTTGTCTATCTACAGGGTGAGCTCAGGGCAAGCAAAGCTAAAGTGAAGCTCAAAGCACAAGTAACGTCACAACAGGAGACTTTACTTCAAGAAAGGCAAGTGACAATTGAGAAAAACACGGCCGACAGCAACTTCATGCGTCAAGAAATAGCGAGCTTAAAGTCCGACAACGATTGTTTGAGAAAGAAGGTAGTAAACAGTTCTGGATTCCCGCACGATTTCAACACATTCATTCGTAACAGGTGGACGAGTCCAAGGAAAAACTGGAGGAAATGCAAGAGATGGCAAAGTCTAACCAGCAAATGATTCAGTACGTACAGAATTTTTTTTACTGTGCGAAACCCACGGCGCTCATGTCTACGTTTCAGGTGGCTAAACCAGCAACTCACGGATTCACAGCTCGCAAAGCTTGGACACCACTCCAGATACTGCTACAAGAGTGGCGACAGCGCAACGAGAGGATTCGCAAGCCAGACGCTGTCATCACTGGTTGGGAGCTTATCATCGCCGCCACCACTCAAGTCGAGCAGCAGCATTCTTCCACACACGCAAACACACGCGCACCTTCACGCCTCCAGCCCGAGCAGCGTCCTCACGAACTCGTTACTCTCGAGCCGGGGAGCTACAAACGGCTCCTCACCCGTGTCCAACACCGGCATCAGCAAAGTCGTATTCAAGCCTCCACAGAGCTGCGGTGGTGGTGGCGGTGGCGGTGGCGGTGTCCACTCGAGCAGCGCGACGCCGACGACCCCGACGCCGCTGGAGACATCGTCCCAGACGACGAGCGTTTCGATCTACAAGACGGACAACCTCGAGAGCAACCAGCGGACGTTCACGGTGGACATGAGGCGCAAGCCACACCTCTCGCTCGCGGAGCCGACGAGGCTTCCATACAGCTCCAGCCACGGCGGATTTGGCACGAGAACCGGAAGAACAACGGACGAAGAAATGTCGTCCATGTCTTCTCCAGTCAGCATTGGTTGACTTTAAGGAAAAATTTGACCGTTGAAAGCCAAATCTTTTGACTGGCGCTTTAGGGTTCCTGGTGGCTATGGCGGCCACTTGCAACATCGAGGGGCGAGGCGGTGCTCTCGCCCAGCTCGGCTGTCTCTTTGTCGATGTGATTTCGACTCTCGTAACATCTGCCGTGCATTCTTTGCGTCTTCTACTTCCTGGTGCTTCCTCCAGGTCTGGGAATTTCAAGCTGTATCAAGGCCGGGTGTGGCACGAGCGTCGCCGGCCTATTTTGCATCGATTCGAGTACAACGTGAGCTACGCGCTGGTGGATCTTGAGAGGATGCCGGATTGGTTCCAGGCAAGAGCTGCGCTGCATCATCTCGGTCTTGATCAAGCCCGGGAAATTGCCGGGACAAAAGGTCCTGTGTGAGTAGAGGAATTTCTTTCTCTCCATTTGATTACAAACTGGAAGCTCGCTGACTGGGAATTCTTACAGCCATCTATTGACCATACCAGCGAGCGTGGGATATGAGCAGAATCCACTGAGCGTTTACTATTGCTACGACATAGATGGAAGTTTGGCCAAGTGCATTGCGGAGGTATGAAAGAGGCAACGTTTCTTATGAGATTAGATTTCTTTGCTTGAAGAAAGAACTCTGTTCTTTTGTAGGTGACGAACACGCCCTGGGCCGAACGAGTGACTTTCGCTTTTGACCCTCAATCGGATATGGTTCCAAAGCCACTCCATGTCAGTCCCTTCATGGTGAGTTTTCCTTTTGTGATTCCATCCCACAAACTTAAACTTTTAAGCGCAGGACATGCAAGGAACCTGGAGGATTCAAGCGTCAAATCCCGGTGAAGAACTGCAAATCGCGATTACTGTGCAGCATGCGGAACTTGGGAACAACTATTTCTCAGCAGTTTTAAAAGCCAAAAGAGTTGAGCATACCAAGGCTGCTGAAGTTCTGTTCTGGCTGATGCCTCACAAAGTCGCAGTTTGGATTTATTGGCACGTAAGTTTCGTGCAACTTTGGATCAAACTTGTCCTCAAGTTCTTTCATCCTTGCAGGCTGTTGTGCTCCTCATAAAAGGTGTCCCATTTATCGCACATCCTAAATATGTGGATGGAATTTTATATCGAGAAGTTGCAAAGGGGCGAGATAAAAAACTGAATGGGAATATAGAACGGTATTGTAGATGGCGGGAAGCGCATTGCTGGCCTTGGAAGTAAGAGGGAAAAACAAAAATTGTTAAGCTCTTATTAATTAATTACTATTAATAAATATTAATTTGTTGTGGTTATGTTTCTTGGAAAATTAACTTCAAATCCTAGTAGCTATTTGTATCAGTAGATCAAAATTAGAGAGCACTAAATGCTAAAATTTAACTTATACTGAATTTAGAAATTTAGATAGTGGATGTTTAAATCTTCTTAGCTTTAAAATCTAAGAATGGTCGAGAATTATTGAGAGATTATTGATAATAGTAATCTTGAGATCTTTGACACCTTTACATCATTTATTCAAAATATTTACAAGGATCTTTTCATCTTTTTAATATTTATTCTAAATCTATGCATGGCAGAGTCACTTTTACTCACCACTTATAATAAAGCATATATTATGTCTTGCATTGATTGGATATTCTCAAACATAGGCATATTCTCTTGGAGGAGTTTAGTGAACTGATTGCTCATGAGATCATCAAAACAGCTTATTATAATCCATCAGTTTCATGCTTCTTGGTGAGTGCCACAATACCTTATAAACAGCTAATGAATGAAATAACATGCGAAGTAATACTTAATCTGGGTGTTGAATGACTTCCCACCATCAATTATGTTGACAGTAAAGTGACAATGATGATGATCAGAAGAGCTTAGAAACTTGTCTTATTGCTCTATCCTTGCATGGTCCTGGTCATGAAGATCCAACCTCTTATAAATCCCTAAAAACATTAGACTAAAACATTTAGTGTTAAGATCTCTAGGATTATTCAAGTGTTACTCCATAGCCCTGTTCCTGGTTTTATACTTAAGAATTTACATTTAATTCCCATTCCACTACCCATGGCACACTGTCCAAGGGTTAAGTTTTACTCCATAATTATCATATAATAATTCATTATAGTATAAGGTGAAACCATGTATGCTACAAGTATGGATTTAGATACCTATATGCCAAATGCAAATAGCAAATCAAGAGAGTATGACATTAGGATGTTTTACACACTATAATTGAAGTCTCAAAACTCTTTTAGTATGATTTACATCACTTCTACAGTTTCTTAGTGGTAATAATTATAAAGTTGGTCATCAAATTTGTTTTTTTGCTCCACAGTAAATTCAAAAAGCTTTCATGATTGATGAAATTGTCCTAGTAAAAGAGATAATGTTCACTACTGCTTTACTAGTGGAACATACCATATATATTATTGATGTGTTAGTTGAGAAGATGGTGTTCACAAGTGGAGCTGTGTTAGTGGAGGAGACAACATTCACAAATGGAGTTCTTAATGATATGTTAGTTGAGGACATAAAGTTAAAAATCTATCAAAATAGTTTATACATTGGAAATGTTTTTGAGAATAGTAAACATCCAAAAACAAGACTCAATGGTTGATGAGCCTAAAGTGAGCTAGATAGTGTCTTAGGTTAGTCAGTCATGCCTAAACTACCCACTATCCATACACTCTATAGCACTTTATAAGCCCCCTACCAGCATGCTGGTCTTGGCATTGGGATGCTAAAAGTTTTAGGATTGTTCTAATATTAATTCATGCTTCTGTCCCTTTGTTCCTTGGGTTGAATGCTCGGGAGCTGCTCCATGTTCCAGTACCTTCACTCCTTAGTTGCAAGCTTGGGAGTTTGGCTTTATACCTTCATTCAATGGCCCAAGGCCTTGAAACTCAGCTCCATTGTCCTTAGACATGTGGCATATGGCATGTCATATGTGACATGTGGCACATGAAGAGTTTAGGTTCCAATTTGTGGTTATCCTATGGTAAATCACCATACGATAAAAAGTGAAAACCACATGCACTATATTTGGTATTAAGTCTTAATGAGTACTATTCAATAAGATTGAAGAGATGAAAACAAGGATTAGAGTGGGTACACATTTGGGTTATATGACTTCACATTTGTTCTTTATGTATGGATTTTGGTTATCTTTCTGTACTATATTATGTGAGCTTACACTTGGGCTCATAAGATGGATATGAGATGTTCCATTTATATGAGTTTGCACTTGGGTTTATAAGTGAGGCACATTTACAGCTCAAAGTTACATTTTGAGTTGGCAAAATTAATGTTATTACTATGAGTTGAATCATGTACCATAGGTGAAAATAAACTTTCTATGGGTTTGGTAAGAGTGGCGAATAAGCTGGTCTGTAGCTATTTAGCATAGCACTACTGGAACCTTCCTAAGCATGATTATAAGTGGATCAATCAAGATTATAGGAATTAGTCTATTAGTTCAAGAAGTTGTTATACTCTCTTATAAAATTTTCTTAGATTGGGCTATATGCAATGCTAACACAAGTTTGAGATTTGGTCAAAAGTTAAATTTGAAAAGAGAGTTATCAAGGATGAAAGATCAAACATATAAATTATCTTCTCTTCTTTGAGAGATGATTTGCAACAAAATGTGACTCATTGCTCATGTTCACATCATGTAATTGAAAGTCCTTATCTTGATACATGTTAGTTATGATAGTCTTACACGTAGTGAATTATAGGATGGATAACAGTGACGTGCTAAACCATTTTGTCTAGACTTACTATTGAAGACTTAAATTACAATGCTCAAATTTTTTCTAGAGAACCTTGCTATTGCTCCTTGAGTAGCTTAGTTTTGGATTAGTTTTGAGTTTAGTCAAAAAAAAAGTGGCATGAACTTGTTTATATTGTGAACAAAGTTGGTGATGTTTTGTGTTATAAATCTCTATCAGTAGAGTGTGGCATTTATATTGCATTTTGTTGAATTGAGTTGACACTTAATACTCATATATATCTTTATAGCAGTGATATAGGTGCTACTTGTGGAGTTGTTCAATTGATGATCATATCATTGTGATTTTATATCATGTCCATGTGATAGTGAGCAATATGTTTACAAAATTGCTTGGTTAAATGATGATAAACCTCAAAGTGGTTAATGGTGATGTTAATCTACTTGCAAAAAGTAATATTAAAGTAGCTTTGACTTAATTCTCAATAGTGATCCATTTTATACTAATCTTAAGTTAATACCTTGTTTCTTTGAGATCTTACCCCTTAAAGTATTGGAAAAGGTTATAGCATTTATTTGTTATATTTTGTTAGTTTATTTGTTAGCACTTAGATTATTGGATGGAGAAAGTGTATAACCAAGATATTGATATTGCTAACACTTGTGTTAGTGGAAGTGGCATTGTTATGTCAAGTGATGAAGAACTTTCCTTAGAGTTTAATTTTCCATGTCATTTTTTTGTTAGTGTTTTGGCTTCACATTGAATCTTGAAGGAGATTGAAGAAAAGTGTTAGTGCAATGTGAATATCCAAAGTATTCTTCGTAATTGAGTTTTGGGTATTCATTTGCATTTTGCAAATGTTGATGCTAGATGTCAAAAAATATAAGCATGATGTTCAATGTTTAAGGATGTTATTGGGTCATGAGAATTTATGTTGAGGTGAATCTAGATGATGTTGTAGGTAGAAGGAAGTTAATTGAGTTTTAAAAGTTTGTAATCCTAGACTGAGAGTCATTCTTTCTTTAGGATGGAAAATTTTCCATAAATTTTCTTAAACTTTTTTAATGGTTGATCTGTTGATCATTTTGTCCAAAAACCATTTAATACAAACTAGTGAAGGTTGGAATTGACTTTGGTTGGCTTATACTTTAATATATAATTTGTATGATGTGACCCAAATGGATGCTAACTTTTGGGGCTAAAATAGTTGAGTTGGATAGAGTTTAGAGTTAGTGTAGAAAAATGGCTATTGCACTTTTCTAGAAAGCTAACCCTTGTGCCTTTTTTCTGTAGCATTATGCTAGGTGGCATATTGAACTTTGCATTTCGTTAGACTCTATAAGAGTAATGAGCTCTCATTGATCTAGACTTGATCTTAGTAAGCTTGTGCCTTAGTTGAGGTTAGTGATATCTAAGTTAGTTGTTTGCAATTGAAGTGTTAATACCTATACTATAACTTTGTTTATAAGGAGGTTGTGTACCAATATGAGTTCATCTCATACTCCTCACTTTAGTTATAATTGGGTGTTAATTATGCATAGTTAGCCTCTTCAAGGCATGGTCAAAGCTATTGGCTAGACATGCTAGTGAACTTATTGCAATTGAGCTGGATTTGAGTAGTCATTTAGTTTGTGTTTGTCCAAATTCCTATATTTCGTATCTGGGATATTACTTTTCTGTTGGATTAAAATATGACTCAATAATGTGAATTTAGTGTTTAGGTCTTGTGAAGGTAAGTTGAAGAGTCATTGTTAATTGCTCTATGATTAGAGATTACTTGTAGACGTTGTCGAGGACTGTTAACACGATGATAATTTAGCAGTGATAAACTTACTTTACTAGATGGTGTTGTGGAGGATCATGTCATGGGCTTTCATAATTTTTTATGTTAGTATATCAGTTTTACCTTTATCAATATCATTTGGTTACATTTAGTTTATGGTGTTGGATTACATTGCATCTTAGATGTGGTGGTTCACTCCTTGATGATGTATTATCTATAGTTGAGTATGGTTGAAATATTAGTCTTAAATACTGAGTAAGGTATCTTCGACTTTGGTTAGTTGGGTTGCTAAAGAACTTTAAGTGGTAATTCACTTTTGCTTTTTTCGTGTTGATGGCATTGAAATGATACTTTATCATTAACATTATTGGTGTTGAAATTCAAATGAAGTGAGATATCTCTCCGTATGATTGATTTTGAGTTTAATTAGTCTTGATGTAAATAGTGTTGATGATTTAGTTATAACTTTATATTATTCGCATTGTGCATTTGCTAGTTAGCAACTATGTTAACATTAAGATGAACTAAGTAGCAAGTTGAGTTAGTTGAGTTCTAGTTGAGATTATTTAGTAAGGGTTGAGCTTTGGTTTTTTCTTGAAAAGTGATTTAGTCATAAATTATGCTAGCTTTATGAAAAGAAGAATTAGTGGTCAATATTGAAGTTGGTGGTTCCTTATTGGTTTTAAGTTAAGGATATATTGATCATTAATAATTTCTTTTGTACGTGTTATAAAGTGAGTTACATCTTATTATAAAGATGGATTCATGGAGAATCATCTAATGATCACTTGTTGAGCATAACTTTATTGTGCTTGGCTTTTGGATTAATGCAAATATCCTTTTAATTAGCTTTGGCATTATGAAATTTAGCTTCTAGATGTGTTAAAGAGGTTATTGTGGGTTCTGCTATGATTTCTTATTTTACATTGATATTAATTTATGTGAAATTTGTGATCATTATTAAACAAGACTTAGTTATAGACTTCTTTGAGCCTTTAGTTTTATGCTCATTATTCCATTTATTAGGAGTTGCTAAGGAAGGTATTTTGGCTCATTAGCTTTAATTTTAAAGTTAGTATTTGTATTTGGAAATCATTGGTGATGATTGACTATCATAGTTGATAGTTAGTAGGATAGTTGATTATCCTTATCAAAAATTTTGCTTAATTATTGTTGATGCTAAATGATTTGCCATTATTTTGGATTGTAGATTTTTTCTTTGATGATGAATATGCATCTCTTGATGATTGATGATCTTCATGATAGTTAGTTGTTCTCTTTGATAACTTGTGGTTTTTTGCATTACCACATGTTACTTGTGATTTACTCTAAATTAGTATCTTGGGTTTGAGATATTAGTAGGATGTTGTTGAAGCCTACTTAAGCACTTTAGTTCCTTGGTATTATTGAACGGGATCTATTTAGATTGGTTAATACAATTATTAGCATAAACAAGTATTTGTTAGTTTTATAGCATTCATTTTGTTCTATTGATTATTGTTACAGTTGATTTTGATAGATTGAATGTTATTTCCTTCAGATGATACATTCGTGAGCATTTGGCTTGCTTGTATATCAATGATACTTTGTGTTCTTTAGTTGTCTTTCATAAGTTGTTTGGCATACTGTTTACAATCTTTGATAGTTAAGTTTTATTATTGAATGTTCTTGATGATACATTTGTTATTAAATTTTGTTGGATGGTGAATCCTATATTTTCCAATTATGATGATTTTGGTGGTTCCTGTACTCTCATATTAGTTTATAGGATGATAACTTGTTTAGAATACTTTTCTATTCTACTCTAAGATTAATTCACTGATAGTTTAGTTTCTAAGATATCATTGTCTATGACTTTGATATTGTCCATTTCTTGATTTTTGGGTTTGGATCAGTATAAGCAGATTGGCTTTTGCCCTTCACGTGCATGATGAAATCTTTAGTCATAGGGTAGCTACTGTCAATTAGTCATATCACCCGCTTTTCTCTTGATATTTCTTATTTCATTTAAACATATAACATGTAACCGTATAACCAATATCATCGAGTCTTAGTGTAACCATGACTATATAAACAACTTTAATTGCCTGTTTATAGTAGTTTATTTAAACCTTGCTGATGGATTGTTTAGGAGGGTTGGGGCCTCTAGCTTCTCTCTTTATACCACATATGGGTAGGGGCATATCACATTTTTGGAAGCTGGGTGACACCCAGAGCAGCAAGGGTGGCTAACTCTGTTAGTCATTTCCTTGTTAACAACAGTCAAAAGGTGTTTGAGTTGTAGTGCATTTACATTAAACGGAGAAGTTACCCTAACTCATTTAAGTTAGTGCATTTTTCACAAAGTATAAACATTATGAACTTTTTCTGGAGTTGTTTCCTTGGCGGTGGTCTAGACTAAAGTATGCATTGATGAGGACGTTAATCTTCCTTAAAAAGAGTGTCACAAATGTGATTGCAAGTGTCAAAAGTTACTTGTCAGCTAATCCTTTTGAATATTCTTTCCTTACTACCACAACAGCAAGAGATTGGTATTACTAGACCCCTTTTTAGTCCCTTTTATTCAAGTTATTAGTAAACATGACTTTGTATTTGTACTTAGCTAGATAAGCATAAGGAAGGAATTCCTAAGTGTCTATTTAGTCAAATATATTTGGCTTGGTTTGTTAGTTCTCTTTTGTTCTATCTTACACTGGTTTGATAAAAACCCCTGCAATATTAAAATTGTTCCCTTAATATTTGTTAAATAATAGTTTACCATGTGTGTTAAACACCTTTGCTATTATGCCTTTTGTGTTGGTCTCGTTTGGTCCCAATAACTATTTATAGAAAGTGTTTAGATTTACTAATCTGGCATATCTATGGAATGTAAAGATTGTTTTGAACACAATGGTGTTAGTCCTGTATCCAAATTTACAATATAATGCCATTTCATATTTAGTAAGTTTCAAATTTGTCCTAGAGACTAACTTTTGTTACTAAGGGTGGCTGTAGCGCACGTGGTTTTGACCCTTTATCCTATGGTGATTTACCATAGGATAACACCACAGAGCAGAACCTAAACCCTCTATGTGCCACGTGATAAATGCCACATGTCACATGCCACGTGTCCAAAGGAATGTGGTGCGGAACTCGAGATTCAGGGCCTTGGGCCACTGAACAAAGGAAAGGTGCCAAACTCCCAAGCATGGCGCCAAGGAGTGATGGAACCGGACCACGGAGCAACTCCCGAGTATTCAACCCAAAGAGTGAAGGGACAGGAACCTGGAGTGACTTGGAACAGTCCTAGAGTAACTAGCATCCCAATGTTAGGACTAGCACGCAAAACGGAGCCAAATGGAGCCAAACGGAGTCTGGCGCTATTTCGGCATACCGGTGGCCTAACACAAGGACATGGGTATTCCACCAGCTAGTATGGAATGGAACTTAGGTTTAGAACCAAGCCAGATGCAGAACAAGGACAAGCATGCAAGCGGGAGCTAAACTATGCCTCAGGTTGGTCGGCCATGCCTGACCTAGCCACTATCCCTACTATACATGCTTGAGGGACACACACTTTGGGCTTTCACCCCAAGCCTCCCTTAGTACCAGGAGTTAGTCTTTAGGACAAGTCCAAAACTTACTAAATATGGAATGGCGCTATATTGCGAATTTAGACACGGGACGAACACCATTGTGTTCAAGCTGATCTTTACATTTCATAAATATGCCAAATGAGCTAATCTAGACACTTTCCATAAATAGCACTTGGGACCAAAATGAGACTAACACAAAAGGCATGATAGCAAGGGTGTTTGGCAGATACGGTAAGCTATCATTAGCGAATATTGAGGGACTAGTCTCAATATTGCGGGGGTTCCCAACACTAGCAAGTGCAAGTCAACAAATGAGTTTCTCTAACCAGGTCAAGTATGTTTGACAAATAGCACGTAGGAATTCCGTCCTTATGCTCATTTGGTCAAGTGCACACGCGATGACCAGTTTCTCAACTAGCTTGAGTGGAGACCATAAAAGGGACCAACAATACCGACCTCTTGCCATCGTGGCAGTAAAGTAAGAGTGTCCATAAGGACTGGTTGACAGGTAACTTTCGATACCCGAAGTCACATTCGCGACACTCTCCCCCCCAGGGAAGATCGACGTCCTCGTCGATGCATACTCAAGTCTAGAATACCGCCAAGGAAATAACTCCAGAAAAAGTTCATGGTACTCACATTATGTGAGAAATTGTAGCGCACATGGTTTTGACCCTTTATCCTATGGTGATTTACCATAGGATAACACCACGAAGTGGAACCTAAACTCTCTTTGTGCCATGTGACAGATGCCACATGTCACATGCCACGTGTCCATGCCATGTGTCCATAGGAACCTGAGGTTCAGGGCCCTGGGCCACTGAACAAAGGAACAGTGCCAAACTCCCAAGCATGGAGCCAAGGAGTGATGGAACTGAACCACGGAGCAACTCCCGAGCATAAAACCCAAGGAGCGAAGGGACAGGGGCCCGGAGCGACTTGGAACAGTCCTAGAGTTACCAGCGTCCCAATGCCAGGACCAGCACGCAAAACGGAGCCAAACGGAGTTTGGCATTATTTCGGCATACCGGTGGCCTAACGCGAGGACATGGGTACTCCACCAACTAGCATGGAATGGAACTTGGGCTTAGACCCAAGCCGGACGCAGAACAAGGACAAGCACGCAAGCGGGAGCTAGACTATGCCTCAGGTTGGTCGGCCATGCCCGACCTACCCACTATCCCTACTATACATTTGGAACCCCCCATAGCCCCCCCCCCTTTAGGAACACACGCTTTGGGCTTTCACCCCAAGCCTCCCTTAGTATCAAGAGTTAGTCTCTAGGACAAGCTCGAAATTTACTAAATATGGAATGTCCCTAGATTGCGAATTTGGACACGGGACGAACACCATTGTGTTCAGGCCGATCTCTACATTCCGTAGATATGCCAAATGAGCAAATCTGGACACTTTCCATAAATAACATTTGGGACCGAAATGAGACTAACACAAAGGGCATGATAGCGAGGGTGTTTGGCAGACACGGTAAGCTATCATCCGGCGATATTGAGGGACCAATCTCAATACGCGAGGGTTCTTGTCAAGCCAGTGCAAGACAGAGCAAAAGAGAACTAAGAGCCAGGCCGAGTATGCTCAGCTAGAAACACATAGGAGTTCCTACCTTATGTCCATCTGGCTAAGTACAGGTGCTAAGCCCAGTAAACTAACACTTGAACAAGAGGGGTTGATAAAGAGAACCAGCAATACCAACCTCCTGCCATCGTGGCAGTAAGGTAAGAGTGTCCGTAAGGACTAGCCGACAGGTAACTTTCGATACCCGAAGTCACATTCGCGACAGAAATGCACCAACTTAAATGAGTTAAGGGGCAACTTCTTTGTCTAACGCGGATGCGCTACCAACTTAGACACCTTCCGACCGTTGCCACCAAGGAAATGACCAACAGAGTTAGCCACCCTTGCTGCTCTGGGAGTCACCCAGCTTACAAAAGTGTGATATGCCCCTGCCCGTAGGGACATAGAGAGAGAAGCCAGAGGCCCCAACCTTCCTGAGCAAAGAAACCAAAACCTGTCGGTAAGGTTTAGATAGACTACTGTAAACAGGCAATTAGAGTTGTTTACACGGTCACGCCCTTTTAACGGAATAAGGAACATTGACAGAGAGGCGGGTGATGTGACCAGTCGACAGTAGCTACCCCATGACTAGAAATTTCACCATGCACACAAAGTGCTGAAGCCAGTCTACCTATACTGGCCCAAACTCAAAGATCAAAAGATGCACAATATCAAAGTCAGAGACAATGATATCTTAGAGACGTAATTACCAGTGAATATATCTTAGATTAGAACACAAAAGTATTCCAAGTAAGTTATTATTCGATAAACCAGTATGATAGTATGGGAACCACCAAGATCATCATAATTGGTAAACATAGGATTCACCATCTAACAAAAGTCAATAGCAAGCATATCATCAAATAAACTCAATGAGAAAAATTAACTACCAAAGATTGTAGACAATATGCTAAACAATTTATTAAAGAGAACTCAAAGAACACAAAGTATCATTGACTGGCAAGCAAAATGCTCGCGAATGTATTACCCAAAGGAAATAACATCTCAACCTATCAAAACTAACTCGAGCAATAATTAACAGAATAGAATGAATGCGGGAACACTAACAAACACCCATTCATGCCAACTATCACAAAAGCTAATCTGAACAAATCCCGGTCAACAATACCAAGGAAGTAGAGTTGCTCAAGCAAGTGTTAGCAACATCCTACTAATATCTCAAACCCAAGAGACCAATCTAGAGCAAACCACAAAGAACATGTGGTATTGTGAAAAGCCATAAGCCATCAAAGAGAATAACTAACCATCATGAAAGATCATCAACCATCCTATCAATAAAGAGATGCATAATCATCGTCTAAGAAGAAATCCACCATCCCAAAGAACGGCAAATCATTTTAGATCAACAATAATCAAGCAAACCTTTTGACAAGGATAATCAACTATCTTAGATGATAATTAATCATCACCAATGATTGCTATATGGAAAAGCTAACTTCAACATGGAAGCTGTAGCGCACGTGGTTTTGACCCTTTATCCTATGGTGATTTACCATAGGATAACACCACGAAGCGGAACCTAAACCCTCTTTGTGCCATGTGACAGATGCCACGTGTCACATGCCACGTGTCCATAGGAACCCGTAGTTCAGGGCCTCGGGCCACTGAACGAAGGAACGGTGCCAAACTCCCAAGCATGGAGCCAAGGAGTGACGGAACCGAACCACGAAGCAACTCCTGAGCATAAAGCCCAAGGAGCGAAGGGACAGGAGCCCGGAGCGACTTGGAACAGTCCTAGAGTAACCAGCATCCCAATGCCAGGACCAGCACGCAAAACGGAGCCAAACGAAGTCTGGCGCTATTTCAGCATACCGGTGGCCTAACACGAGGACATGGGTACTCCACCAACTAGCATGGAATGGAACTTGGGCTTAGACCCAAGCCGGATGCAAAACAAGGACAGGCACGCAAGCGGGAACTAGACTATGCCTCAGGTTGGTCGGCCATGCCTGACCTACCCACTATCCCTACTATACATTTGGAACCCCCCACAGCCCCCCCCCTTGAGGAACACACGCTTTGGGCTTTCACCCCAAGCCTCCCTTAGTATCAGGAGTTAGTCTCTGGGACAAGCTCGAAACTTACTAAATATGGAATGTCCCTAGATTGCGAATTTGAACACGGGATGAACACCATTGTGTTCAAGACGATCTCTACATTCCGTAGATATGCCAAATGAGCAAATCTGGACACTTTCCATAAATAGCATTTGGGACCGAAACGAGACCAACACAAAGGGCATGATAGTGAAGGTGTTTGGCAAACACGGTAAGCTATCATCTAGCAATATTGAGGGACCAATCTCAATATCGCGGGGGTTCTTGATACTAGCAAGTGCAAGCCAATGACTCAAGTTTCTCAAACCAGGCTGAGTATGCTCAGCAATAAACACATAGGGTTCCTACCTTATGTTTATCCAATCTAAGTTCATAGTCATTGACCAGTTTCTCAACTAGCTCAAGTGGGAAACTGATAACGGGTCCAACAATACCGACCTCCTGCCATCGTGGCAGTAAGGTAAGAGTGTTCGTAAGGACTAGCCGACAGGTAACTTTCGATACCTGAAGTCACATTCGCGACACTCTCCCCCCCTTGGGAAGATCGACGTCCTCGTCGATGCATACTCGAGTCTAGAATACCGCCAAGGAAACAACTCCAGAAAAAAGTTCACGGTACTCACACTATGTGAGAAATGCACCAACTTAAATGAGTTAGGGGGCAACCTCTTTGTCTAACGCGGATGCACTACCAGCTCAGACACCTTCCGGCCGTCACCGACAAGGAAATGACCAACGGAGTCAGCCACCCTTGCTGCTCTGGGAGTCACCCAGCTTACAAAAGTGTGATATGCCCCTGCCCGCAGGAACATAGAGAGAGAAGCTAGAGGCCTCAACCCCCCTGAGCAAAGAAACCAAACCCGTCGGTAAGGTTTAGATAGACTACTGTAAACAGGCAGTTAGAGTTGTTTACACGGTCACGCCCTTTTAACGGAATAAGGAACATCGACAGAGAGGCGGGTGAGGTGACCAGTCGACAGTAGCTACCCCATGACTAGAAATTTCACCATGCACACAAAGTGCCGAAGCCAGTCTGCCTATACTGGCCCAAACTCAAAGACCAATAGATAGACAATATCAAAGTCATAGACAATGATATCTTAGAGACTTAATTACCAATAATTAAAGCTTAGATTAGAACACAATAGTATTCTAAGTAATTTATCATCCGATAAACCAGTATAATAGTATAGGAACCACCAAGATCATCATAATTGGTAAACATAGGATTCACCATCAAACAAAATTCAATAGCAAGGATATCATCAAGTAAACTCAATAATAAAGTTTAACTATTAAAGATTGCAGACAAAATGCCAAACAACTGACGAAAGATAACTCAAAGAACACAAAGTATCATTGACTGACAAGCAAAATGCTCGCGAATGTATCACCCAGAGGAAACAACATTCCAATCTATCAGAACAAACTCGAGCAATAATCAACAGAATAGAATGAATGTTGCATGGCCAACAAACACTTGGTCATGTTAACTATCACACGAGCCAATCCAAATAGATCCCAGTCAATGACTCCAAGGAACTCAAGTTGCCTAAGTAAGTGTCAGCAACATCCTATCGATGTCTTAAACCCAAGAGACCAATCCAAAGCAAACCACAAAGAACATGTGGTATTGCGAAAAGCCAAAAGCTATCAAAGAGAACAACTAACCATCATGAAAGATCATCAATCATCCTATCAATAAAGAAATGTATAATCATCGTTGAAGAAAGAATCTACCATCCCGAAGAATAGCAACTCAGTCTATATCAATAATAATCAAGCAAAACCTTTTTGACAAGGATAATCAACTATCCCAGATAATAGTCAATCATTACCAATGATTGTTAGATGCAAAAGTCAACTTCAACATCGAAGCTAATAAGCCAAAATGTCTTCCCCAACAACTTCTAACCAATGGAACAATAAGCATAAAACTCAAAGAACCAAAAGTTTGAAGAAGCCTATAGCCAAGTCTTTCCTAACAATGATCACAAGTCTCACATGAACTAACTTCAATGCTAAGAAGAAAATTATGGTATAACCCACAACATCCTCTTCAACACATCCATAAGCTAAACTTCATAATGCCAAAGGTAATGAAGAGCATGTCTGCATCAATCAAAAAACTTAAGCATAACAAAGCCATGCTCAACAAGTGATCACCAAATAATCCTCCCTGAATCCATCTATAGCAAGACGTAACTCACGTCATAACAAGCACAAAAAGAATCATCAATGATTGTTATATCCCAATGCAAACCCAACAAGGGACTAACATCTTCAATATCAATCACTAACTCTTCATCTTGTAAAGCTAGTATAGTCCATGACTGAATCACTTTTTAAGGAAAAGCCGAAGCTCAACCCTCTACTAAATAATCTTGTCTAGAACACAACTAACTCAAACTTGCTACTCAGTTCATTTGAACATCAACACAGTTGCTAACTAGCAAATGCACGAATGCTAATAACATAAAGCTATAGCCAAATCATCAACACTATCTTCATCGAGAGCAATGAAACTCAATATCAATCCTAAGGATAGATATATCATCTCACCTGAATCTCAACATCAATAATATCAATGACAAGTCATCACCTCAATGCCATCAACATTAGAACAAAGCTAAAAGAAAGCAAGAGTGAATCACCACTCAAAGCTCTCTAGCAACCAAGCTAGCCAAAGTCAAAGATACTATACTTAGTATCCAAAACCAATCCTTCAACATTACTCAGGTACAGATAACACTTTCTCAAGGAGTGAATCACCACATCCAAGACTTAATGAAATCCAACACCACGGACTAAACGTAACCAAATGATATCGACAGAGATAGAGTTGACATGCCAACATGGAAAATCCATGTAAGTCTAACAACACGATCCTCCGCAACACCATCCGGTAAAGCAAGCCCATCACTGCTAAATCTTTATCGAGCGAAGCAAGTGTTAAACAATGCTCGATGAAGTCTACAAGCAATCATTAGTCGCAAAGCAACTAACCATCACTTTTTCAACTTGCTTTCACGAGATTGAAACACTAAACTCATGTTATTTAGTCATACACTTGTCCAACATGAACGTGATACCTCAGGTACGAGATAAAGTTTCATAGACAAGCACGAACTAAATGACCACTCGAATCTAACTCAACCGCGATAAGCTCACCAATGCATTTAGTCAATAGCTCTGAGCATGCCTTTGAAGAGGCTAGCTATACATGACCAACACTTAGTCGAAACTAAAGTGAAGACCATGAGATGGATCATATCGGTACACAACCTCCTTATAAACAAAGCTATAGTACGGGTACCAACATTTCAAACTCAAACAACTAAGTTGAACATCACCATCGTCAGCCAAGGTGCAGGGCCACCAAGACCAAGTCAAGATCAGTGAGAGCTCACTACTCTCATAGAGTCTAACGAAATGCAAAGTGCAACCTGCCACGAAGCATAATGCTACAAAAGAAAGGCACAAGGGTCACCTTTCTAGAAAAGTGCAACGGCCACTTTTCTATACTAACTCCAGACTCTATCCAACTCAATTGTCTTAGCCCCAAAAGTCAGCATCCCTTTCGGGCCGCATCATACAAACTACATACTAAGGTCTAAGCTAACCGAAGTCAACTCCAACCCCTTTACTAGTTTGTATTGGCTTTCGAAAACGGAATGGTTTTCGAACAAAGTGATAACAGATCAGCCATTGGAAAAGTCTAAGAAAATTTGTGGAAAATCTTTCCATTCTAGAGAAAGAATGACTCTCAGTCTAGGAATACAAATTTTCAAGACTCAACCAACTTCCTCCTACCAACAACTTCATAGAGGTTCACCTCAACACAAATTCTCATGACCCATAGTATGCTTAAGCCTCGAACATCTTTTTGCCCATTCTTTCAACATCCAACACTGACATCTGTAAAATGCAAATGGAACATCCAAGGCTTGATCACGAAGACCACATCTTCGGATATCCATATTGCACTAACACTCTTCTTCAACCACTTTCAAGATCTAATGTGAAGCTAAAACACTAACAAGAAAAATGACATGGAAAATCAAGCTCTAAGGAGAATTCCTCATCACTCGAATCAACAATGTGTAAGCCACAAATTTTTCCTTTCCAATTTGCCAGCTTACCTCGTCTATCCGTCCAACACTGCCTTGGCTTTTGCTAAGTTCCCTTGCCAAGGTTCTCGCCTATGGTACCAGCTCCTACTTGGTTTCAGCTACTCACTGCACGAGCAACGGAGTGTTAGCCATCCTTCCATGGATTCCCAAATCACTCCCAATCCCCCTCCCCGGGTTAGACTGGACTTAAGGTTCGGCTACACTCCCCGCAAGCACAAGCAGCCAAGCACACCAAGCTTCCAGGTTCCTAACATCCCTTGGTACCACAAGACTTGATCATGGGACCCTCTAAATCCCAAGTCTTGAGTGCAACACTTGCTTCGGGACGCCGGGGCGAAACACCGTGGCCTAACGGCCCGGTATGGGTACCTCTCGCCCCCCACTTCCATCCCGAAGGAAGGCCCAAGCCCCTTGGAAGGGCGAGGACCAATGAGCCGCATGGTACTCAAGTGGGGCACCACTCCACATGAGCCGGGAGCACCGCAATCGGTTTCCCTTTCGGGAGTGGGAGCTGCTCTTGAGCACTTCCTTGGATGGCCCCTCCGGCACCAGCCAAGTCCATGCCCACTCCCACCCAAGGCCCCTTAGTCCCAGTCCCAACCTCAAGTCGGTTTGGAAGCCCAACTGGAGAGTCCCTTCAAAACTGGTTCCTGGACCTCACTATCCCTACTATACTTTTGGAACCCCCTGCAGCCCCCCCCCCCTGGGGGACGCACGCTTTGGGCTTTCACCCCTTGACCCGTATTAGTATTTGGACTTAGTCTCTGGCTCGATCTCGGATCCGATTTCGGATCCGACTTCGGATTCGGTCTCGGACTCGATCGCGGACTCGATCTCGGACCCGATCTCGGGCCCGACCTCGGACTCGACTTCGGACTCGGTCTCGGACCCGATTTCGGATCTCGGACTCCGTCTCGAACTCGGTCTCGAACTCGGACTCGAACTCGGTCCCCGAGTCGGTCTCGGACTCGATTCCGGACTCGATCTCGAACTCGGTCCTAGAGTCGGTCTTGGACTCGATCTTTGACTTGGTCCCATCCGATGAACTCTTTGTCATTTTGGTCATGCTTTCGGGGTTCCCTTAGCCTACGACACCTCGGCGAGTTGGTTCCTTACACAATGCCACTTCCACTAACACAAGTGCTAGCAATATCAATGCCTCAGCCTCACACCTTCTCTATCCAACAATCTACTCCAAGTGTTAACGGAATAACCGACAAGGCATAGCAAGTGAATGCTATAACCCTTTCCAACACCTTATGGGCAAACCCTCAAGGAAACAAGGAACCAACTTAAACTTAGCATAATGAACCATCATCGAGAATCCAGTCAAAGCTACTACAATGCTACTTCGTGTAAGTAGACTAGCTTTACTATCAACCACTTTGGGGTTGATCATTGTTTAACCAAGCAACTTCGTAAACACATTGCTCATTATTACATAGATATGATATGGAAATCACAATGATTTGATCATCAATTGAGCAACACCACGAGTAATGTCTATGTCATTACTTCAAAGGTTTATGTGAGTATCAAGTGCAAACTCGATTCGACAAAATGCAACATAAATGCCACACTCCACCGATAGAGATTTACAACACTCAGCACCACTAACTTTTTGTTCACAACATGGACAAACTCATGCCACTCTCTCTATTTGACCAAACTCAAAACTAGTCCAACACCAAGCTACTCAAGGAGCAATAGCAAGGTTCCCGGAAAAGAATTGAGCATTGCAACTCAAGTCTTCCAATAGCAAGCCTAGACAAAATGGTATAGCATTTTACCGCTATCCATCCCATAACTCACCATTTGTAAGACCATCATCTCCAAGATGCATTAAGGTAGGGACTCTTGATTGCATGATGTAAATACGAGCAATATGTCAACACCTCATTGCAAATCATTTCTTCAAGAAAAGAAAATGATTTACGTGTTTGATCCTCCGTCCCCGACTACTCTCTTTTCGGTCTCATCTTTGACTAAACCTCAAGCTTGCGTTCGCACTGCCTTCAGTCCAATCCAAGAAAAGTTTATAAGAGAGCACGACAATGATTACTTGAACCAATAGACTAATCCCTATAGTCTTAGTTGATCCACTTGTAATCATGCCTAGGAAGGATCCACTAGTGCCATGCTAAACAGCTATGGACTAGCCTATTCGCTACTCATAGCAAACCAGGGAAAGTTTGCTTTCACCCACAGTACATGGAACAACTCATGGAGCCACTGATAGGTTAACATTAATCCTGCCAACTCAAAGCGTATCCTCGAGTTGCTAATGTGCCTCACTCACGAGCCCAAGCGTAAACTCGTGCTAACGGAGCATCTCAAATCCATCCTATGAGCCCAAGAGCAAGCTCACATTGTTAGGTACAAAAGGTAACCAGAACCATACCCAAGGAACAAATGTGAACCCTTTGCACCAAACGTGTACCCACTCGGATCATTGTTTTCATCTCTGCGTATGCAACGAGACTAGTTGCCCAATCTCATTGTATAGTACTCGCTGAGACTCACCCTCTGATACCAAATGTAGCGCACGTGGTTTTGACCCTTTATCCTATGGTGATTTACCATAGGATAACACCACGAAGCGGAACCTAAACCCTCTTTGTGCCACGTGACAGATGCCACATGTCACATGCCACGTGTCTATAGGAACCCGTAGTTCAGGGCCTTGGGCCACTGAACGAAGGAACGGTGCCAAACTCCCAAGCATGGAGCCAAGGAGTGACAGAACCGAACCACGAAGCAACTCCTAAGCATAAAGCCCAAGGAGCAAAGGGACAGGAGCCCGGAGCGACTTGGAACAGTCCTTGAGTAACCAGCATCCCAATGCCAGGACCAGCACGCAAAACGGAGCCAAACGAAGTCTGGCACTATTTCGGCATACCGGTGGCCTAACGCGAAGACATGGGTACTCCACCAACTAGCATGGAATGGAACTTGGGCTTAGACCCAAGCCGAACGCAGAACAAGGACAGGCACGCAAGCGGGAGCTAGACTATGCCTCAGGTTGGTCGGCCATGCCCGACCTACCCACTATCCCTACTGTGCATTTGGAACCCCCCACAGCCCCCCCCCTTGAGGAACACATGCTTTGGGCTTTCACCCCAAGCCTCCCTTAGTATCAGGAGTTAGTCTCTGGGACAAGCTCGAAACTTACTAAATATGGAATGTCCCTAGATTGCGAATTTGAACACGGGACGAACACTATTGTGTTCAGGACGATCTCTACGTTCCGTAGATATGCCAAATGAGCAAATCTGGACACTTTCCATAAATAGCATTTGGGACCGAAACGAGACCAACACAAAGGGCATGATAGCGAGGGTGTTTGGCAAACACGGTAAGCTATCATCTAGCAATATTGAGGGACCAATCTCAATATTGCGGGGGTTTTTGATACTAGCAAGTGCAAGCCAATGACTCAAGTTTCTCAAACCAGGCCGAGTATGCTCAGCAAGAAACACATAGGGTTCCTACCTTATGTTTATCCAATCTAAGTTCATAGTCATTGACCAGTTTCTCAACTAGCTCAAGTGGGAAACTGATAACGGGTCCAGCAATACCGACCTCCTGCCATCGTGGCAGTAAGGTAAGAGTGTTTGTAAGGACTAGCCGACAGGTAACTTTCGATACCTGAAGTCACATTCGCGACAGAAGATAACAAGTCAAAAATGTCTTCCCCAACAACTCCTAACAAATGGAACAATGAGCATAAAAGCTCAAAGAACCAAAAGTTTGAAGAAGTCTATAACCAAGTCTCGTTTAACAATGATCACAAGTCTTTGCATGAACTAATTTCAATGCTAAAGAAGAAATCATGGTATAACCCACAATATCCTCCTCAACACATCCATAAGCTAGACTTCATAATGCAAAGCTAATGAAGAGCATGTTTGCATCAATCCAAAAACTAAACATAACAAAGCTATGCTCAACAAGTGATCACTAAATGATCCTCTATGAATCCATCTATAACAAGATGTAACTCACTTTATAACAAGCACAAGAAGAATAATTAATGATCAATAAATCTCAATTGAAATTCAACAGGATTCAATCACTTCAATACCGATCACTAACTCTTCCGCTTGTAGAGTTAGTATAGTCCACAACTGAATCACTTTTCAAGGAAAAGCTAAAGCTCAACCCCTACTAAATAATCTCATCTAGAACACAACTAACTCAAACTTGCCACTCATTTCTTTTGAACGTCAACATAATTGCTAACTAGCAAATGCGCAAATGTTAATAACACAAAGCTACAACCAAATTATCAACACTATCTCTATTGAGAATAATGAAACTCAACATCAATTTTAAGGAGAGACATCTCATTTCACTTAAATCTCAACATTAACAATGTAAATGACAAGGCATCACTTCAATGCCATCAACACCAGAACAAAGCTAGAAGAAAGCAAGAGTGAATCACCACCCAAAACTTTCTAGCAACCAAGTTAACCAAAGTCGAAAATACTATACTCAGTATCCGAGACTAATCTTTCAACAACATTTAGCTATAGATAACACTTCATCAAGGAGTGATTCGCCACGTCCAAGACTCAATGAAATCCAATACTATGAACTAAATGCAACCAAATGGTATTGACAGAGGTAGAGTCAACATACTAACATGGAAAACCATATAAGTCTAATGACACGATCCTCCGTAACACTATCTGGTAAAGCAAGCCCACCACTGCTAAATCATTATCAAGTGAAGCAAGTGTCAAAAGCCTTTGACAAAGTCTACAAGTAATCACTAGTTGCATAGCAACTAACAATCACTCTTCAATTTGCCTTCACCAGACCCAACACTAAACTTATGCCATCGAGTCATATACTTAGCCAACATGAACATAATATCCTAGATTGAGATAAAGATTCATGGACAAGCACGAACTAAATGACCACTCGAATCCAACTCAACCACAATAAGCTCACTAATACATTTAGCCACTAGCTCTAAGCATGCTTTGAAGAGGCTAGCTATACATGATCAACACTCAGTGAAACTAAAGTGAAGACCATGAGATGAACTCATATCGGTACACAACCTCCTTATAAACAAAGCTATAATACGGGTATTAACATCTCAACTGTAAACAACTAAGTTGGACATCACCATCCTCAACCAAGGCACAGGGCCACCAAGACTAAGTCAAGATTAGTGAGAGCTCATTACTCTCATAGAGTTTAATGAAATGCAAGGTGCAACCTGCCACCAAGCACAATGCTACAGAAGAAAGGCACAAGGGTCACTTTTCTTAGAAAAGTGCAACGGCCACTTTTTTACACAAACTCCAAACTCTATTTAACTCAATTGCCTTAGTCCCAAAGTTAGCATCTCTTTCGGGCCGCATTATACAAATTATCTACTAAGATCTAAGCTAACAGAAGTTAACTCCAACCCCTTCACTAGTTTGTACTGGCTTACGAAAACGGAATGATTTCCGAACAAAGTGATCAATAGATCAGCCATTGGATAAACCTAAGAAAATTTGTGGAAAATTCCATCCTAAAGAAAGAATGACTCTCAGTCCAGAAATGCAAACTTTCAAAACTCAACCAACTTCCTCCTACCTACAACTTCACATAGGTTCACCTTAACACAAATTCTCAAGACCCATAATATGCTTAAGTATTGAACATCTTTTGCCCATATATCCGACATTTAACACCGATATCCGTAAAATGCAAAATGAACATTTAAAGCTTGATCACGAAGACCACATCTTCGGATATCCATATTACACTAACACTCTTCTTCAATTACCTTCAAGATCTAATGTGAAGTCAAGAAAAATGATATAGAAAATCAAGGCCTAAGGAAAATTCCTCATCACTCAAATCAACAATGCCACTTCCACTAACACAAGTGCTAACGATGTCAATGCCTCAAACTTTACACTTACTCCATCCAATAATTTACTCCAAGTGTTAATGGATCAACCAACAAGCCACAGCAAGTGAATGCTATAACCCTTTCCACACCTTATGGCCAAACCCTCAAGGAAACAAGGTACCATCTTAAGCTTAACATATCATAAATCACTATTGAGAATCCAGTCAAAGCTACTACAATGCTACTTCATGCAAGTAAATTAGCTTCACTATCAACCACTTTGGGTTGATCATTGTTTAACCAAGCAACTTCGTAAACACATTGCTCATTATCACATGGATATGATATAGAAATCACAATGACTTAATCATCAATTGAGCAACACCACGAGCAATGTCTATGTCATTACTTCAAAGGTTTATGTGAGTATCAAGTGCAAACTCAATTCGACAAAATGCAACATAAATGCCACACTCCACCGATAGAAATTTACAACACTAAACACCATTAACTTTTGTTCACAACATGGACAAACTCATGCCACTCTCTATCCGACCAAACTCAACACTAATCCAACACCAAGCTACTCAAGGACCAATAGCAAGGTTCCCCGGAAAAGAATTGAGCATTGCAATCCAAGTCTTCCAATAGCAAGCCTAGATAAAATGGTATAATGCATCACCGCTATCCATCCCACAACTCACCATTGTAAGACCATCATCTCCAACATGCATCAAAATAGGAATTCTTGATTACATGATGTGAACACGAGCAATGAGTTAACACCTCGTTGCAAATCATTTCTTCAAGAAGAGAAAATGATTTACGTGTTTGATCCTCCGTCCCTGATGACTCTCTTTTCGGTTTCATCTTTGACTAAACCTCAAGCTTGCTTTCGCACTGCCTTCAGTCCAATCCAAGAAAAATTTATGAGAGAGCACAGCAATGACTACTTGAACCAATAGACTAATCTTTATAGTCTTGATTGATCCACTTGTAATCATGCCTAGAAGGATCCACTAGTGCCGTGCTAAATAACTACGGACCAGCCTATTTGCCACTCATAGCAAACCCAGGGAGGTTTGCTTTCACCCATGGTACATGGAACAACTCATGTAACCACCGATAGGCTAACATTAATTCTGCCAACTCAAAGTGTAACCTCGAGTTGCTAATGTGCCTCACTCATGAGCCCAAGCACAAACTCATGTGAAATAGAACAACTCAATCCATCCTACGAGCCGAAGAGCAAGCTCACATCATAAAGTACAACAAGGTAACCAAATCCATACCCAAAGAATGATTGCGAAGCCTTTGCACCCAAACGTGTACCCACTTAGATCATCATTTTCATCTCTGCGTATATAACAAGATTAGTTGCCCAATCTCATTGGATAGTACTCGCCAAGACTCATCCTCTGATACCAAATGTAGCGCACGTGGTTTTGACCCTTTATCCTATGGTGATTTACCATAGGATTACACCACGGAGCAGAACCTAAACCCTCTATGTGCCACGTGACAAATGCCACATGTCACATGCCACATGTCCAAAGGAACGTGGTGCGAAACTCGAGATTCAGGGCCTTAGGCCACTGAACAAAGGAAAGGTGCCAAACTCCTAAGCATGGAGCCAAGGAGTGATGGAACTGAACCACGGAGCAACTCCCGAGTATTCAACCCAAAGAGCGAAGGGACAGGAACCTGGAGCGACTTAGAACAGTCCTAGAGTAATTAGCATCCCAATGCTAGGACTAACACGCAAAATAGAGCCAAACAGAGTTTGGCGCTATTTCGGCATACCGGTGGCCTAACGTAAGGACATGGGTACTCCACCAGCTAGTATGGAATGGAACTTGGGCTTAGACCCAAGCTAGATGCAGAACAAGGACAGGCATGCAAGCAAGAGCTAAACTATGCCTCAGGTTGGTCGGCCATGCCCAACCTACCCACTAGCCCTATTATACATTTGGAACCCCCCACAACCCCCCCCCTCCCCGCACACATGCTTTGGGCTTTCACCCCAAGCCTCCCTTAGTATCAGGAGTTAGTCTCTAGGACAAGTCTGAAACTTACTAAATATGGAATAGCGCTATATTGCAAATTTGGACACGAGACGAACACCATTGTGTTCAAGCTGATCTCTACATTTCATAGATATGCCAAATGAGCTAATCTAGACACTTTCCATAAATAGCACTTGGGACCAAAATGAGACTAACACAAAGGGCATGATAGCAAAGGTGTTTGGCAGACATGGTAAACTATCATTAGCGAATATTGAGGGACTAGTCTCAATATCACGGGGGTTCCCAACACTAGCAAGTGCAAGTCAACGAATGAGTTTCTCTAACCAGGTCAAGTATGTTTGACAAATAGCACGTAGAATTCCGTCCTTATGCTCATCTGGTCAAGTACACACACGATGACCAGTTTCTTAACTAGCTTGAGTGGAGACCATAAAAGGGACCAGCAATACCGACCTTTTGCCATCGTGACAGTAAGGTAAGAGTGTCCGTAAGGACTGGTCAACAGGTAAATTTCGATACCCGAAGTCACATTTGCGACAGTGGCTAAGGGTGAAAGCCCAAAATGTATATTCTTCAAAGAGAGGGCTGTAGGGGGTTCCAAATGTACCATAGGCATAGTGGGTAAGTTGGGTATAGCTGATCAACCTGAAGTATAATCTAGCTCCCATTTACATATTTATCTTTGTTCTGCGTTTAGCTTGGGTCTAAGCCCAAATTCCACACCATGTTAGCTGGTAAAGTACCTATGCCCTCACATTAGGCCATCAGTATACTAAAATTGCATTAGACTTTGCTAAACTTTATTTTGCATGTTGGTCTTAGCATTGGGATGCTAGAATCTCTAAAACTTTTTCAATATTACTCCATGCTCCTGTCCCTTCACTCCTTGGGCTAAACGCTTGAGAATTGTTCCATATTCCAATATCTTCACTCCTTAGTTGCAAGCTTGGGAGTTTAGCTCTATACCTTTATTCAATGGTCTAAAGCCCTGAAACTCAGGTTTGGCTCCACTGTCTTTAAACATGTGGCATATGATATGTGGTATATAAAGGGTTTAAGTTCTACTTTATGGTTATTCTATGGTAAATCATCATAGGATAAAGGATGAAAGCTACATATGTTACAAACTTGGCACACACTTGTGTACACATATCAAATCTTGAAAAACACATATGAGTGTATAATATTTTTTGTAAACACTAAGGTAAGGGGTCTAATAATAGCCCTATTATGGAGTTTTATATATTTTTTATGAAAGTTTTGTACATTAATCTTTTGTAAAGTAGTGATTATACAAGACATATGAAAAACAATTTTTTTTATAGAAAATAAGTCAAAAATAATCTATATTCATTCATAATGTTCAAGATTCATTTCAGGTCTGGTGGTCCTAAAACAGGCCATGCCTTGTTATAACAGGCCAGCCACTTTACTGGGCTAAAGTGGGAGGGAGTGGAATGACTGCCAAATCAAATAAGTATCAAGTTATAGAAATAGATATCAATTACCTTGTGCTTGTCCAGTTTTTTTTCTTTTAAATTTTTTCTTCCTTTTTTTCTTCCTTTTCTTCATTATTGCTTCTTCATAAGATTACTTTAGCCTTGCAGCCTTAGCTACTTTCTCTTTTTAATTTTCTTCATGTTCCCTCTATTATGTTGTTATTTCTACTTGCTTCTCCATTTTTTTTCTTGTTGATTCAAGTCTTCTTTTTGCTGCTGCCTCTTGTTTCCTCTTAATAACATCTTTCTTCTTCTTTTGTTTGGCTTTTTTCTCCTTGATCTTCTCAGTTTTTTTGTACTCTTTTTTCAGCTTAAAGAGTGCTTAGGATTTGAGTGTATGTCTCGCTGGTCAAAATTGATCTAACTGATGCTTGTAACACAGCACTTGGTCTAGGAAGTGGAACTTAGAATGGCGGCATAAGAAGGTTGGCAGGCAACTATGACATTCTTGCTTGTTCATCACTATTTGCAAGATGTGACACATTTGCCAATTGATCATTATTTGTTAGAGCTAATGATGCCAGCACTATTGGAGTTGGAACCCCTATTGTAGAATTGCATTCACATCAAAGTCATCCAAGCTTGTTGAGTGTAGAGTACCTAGACCAAAGTGAGAGTTCATTGCCTCCTTATTTAGTGGTCATATCCTTGTTGCTCTAAACCCAGCCTTGATGTTTTCAGCCATTGCTCAAGCCATTACCTTGCTAGATAATGTTGCAAGATCCTTATTTGATGCTTGTGCTCCCAACTCATGATAGCTTGTTGAAAGTAAGTCTTGAATGGGCCAAAACAACTCACATCCAGAAGTTGTAGCTTGTGTGATGAGTGTGCTGGTAGGAGGATGATATCAATCCCAAAATCTTTGGGCATGCCAGGAGCAATGAAAACCGTGACTGTCAATGATGAGAGCATGCCTGTTTTCACTTGAGCAGCCACTAAGCATGTGTTTCACAAAGTGGTGAAGCCACAAATCATTTAACATCCAAGCCTTTAGAGTAATTGCAAACATCGCTCCAGGTTCGCAGCCAGATATCCAATTTTGCATGTGGCACTCCCCTTGGAAGATTTAGAAACTAGGTAATGATACTTTCTCTGCACTCACAATAGCTAGAATGGTGATTTGTTCAGTGTTACTTGGAACAACTCTGCATTCCATTCGTTGCCAAGACTTTGGGCACGTCCATTTTGACTAGCATGAACGCTAGTCCTGTTGGCATTCCAAATGTTGCTGGCTTTGTACTTGTTCACAAGGTATGTAGCTTCTGATTGTATAAGCGTTGAGCAATAGGTTGATACAGATTCTTAGCTTGTTGTAGTTCCAAAGCTTGAGCAGTCTTGAATTTTATGTCTGGATGCTTCCTCATGAATAGTCTACACCATTTACGACTAGAATTCTAGGTGATATCTCTTGTTGATACAATGCTTGCTACTGCATCTTTGAGCTCACTTTGTGTCATAGGGTAGCCAACTTCTGCTCTAACTTTCAACACAACAAGGAGTGTCTCTTCTTCAGATGTAGAGAGCATTGTTGATGGACCAGGTCTCATACCCTTCCTCTTCTCAGCCACCCAAGAACAAGGTATCCCAACGTCTATAGCAGCCTTCCTCTCTGATAGCTGACCACTGTTTACAGCTTCCATGGCTTCACAAAGCTGTTCATTAGTCCATGTTCATACATTTGTCACCTTTCTAGACTTCACTCGCTTTTGCTTCAGGACTATTGGTCTACTCTCAATTTCAAGCTACTCCTGTTCTTCATGCTCAGATTGATCCTCATTGTTGGGAACATCTTGATCGTTGTGTACATGCTATAAGAAAAAGAAGTGTAAGCTCAATTGCTTTTAATTGTAATTTTGATAATACCTTGGCATTACAGGTACATTGAGTGGGAGCCTTTCTCTTTACTCCTTGCTTGGCACCATTGTGGTAAGGTTTTTTTCTACATGATCAAATGAAAATAATAGAATGCTCAATTGTACCTCCTGGATCCTGGCTCTGAGACAAACTGTCTAGTGATTTGTACTGTTGCTCTGGACAACTCTTCTAGTTGCATGTATAGTTGTAGGGAATTCTTTTTATATCTTCCAACAATGACCATCCAGTATGGCAATATTTCTGGCTGTGGTGAATGCTCTCTAAGATGCTCTTTGAATTCTGAAGCCCTTTAGTACGCTGGCAGGTTGCAGTATGTTGCTGGCCAATGCATGAAGTGCTGTGCAAGTTGCTTTTCGATTTCATGCTTGGATACGCTAAGCTCTGTAAAGCAAAGTAAAGAAAAATGACCTCTTTAAGCTTTTCTGTGAAAACTCCTCTTTAATTTTGATCAAAGAGCTAATCTTAGAAGACCAAACTTTGCAAGCTTTTTTCCTTTATATTGTTATTCTTCAATTGCATTCCTGATTTTCATAGAGAGCTTCTCTAATGAATAGCCTCTTTTAATAGCTCTTATCCATCGACTCTACCCAGCATCAGTTCCCTAACTCTAGATTTGAAGATTTTTAAGAATATAGATCAATAATAGTATGGATTAAACCATCACTAAGAAGAGCTCTAGACATACAACTGGAAATGGAAAAACTTTGTAAAAGTGCGGGAACTCTAATTGGGAGATAACTAGTCTATTGCTATCACTAGAAAAAGGTGGAATCTTGAATCAATCCACTAGAGAAATCTTGTATAGAGCATCACCCTCAAACCTTGAGTGCATCTATGCATCAGAGCAATCATGCCATACATCTTTTGCAAATTCTTGTTAAGGGCTTGCAATTCATGTACAACATCATGGATACCAAAACTTAGCATCTCTATTAATCAACACTACCATCATCATTAGGATTCTAACATTCATCTTGATTGGCCATTGCAACCAGCCTTTTTTATACAAATTTACTAAACATTACACCTTCTCTCACCCTTAAACTACTTCAAAAGTACTACCCTTAAGATAGATTATGTTCTCTTAACCCTAAGTCGCCAGTGAGATTATTTTCTTGATAAAAGAAGCTAGTTATTAGATTATTAATGTTTTAGCATTCTTATTTTCTTTGATGAAAGAATATAGTTATTAGATTATTAAGTATATCTTTTCAAAATGTTTCAATCATTTATTGAATGCTCACCAGCATTATTCAAAACTCTACTAGAAAGTTTACTTAATCGCAAAGCAGCGTCTCCCTTGTGGAATTGCTTGTGACTGGGTTGATCCTGTTGGTACTCACAACATTAGTTTACAAAACAAACATTATAAAGTACTTAACCCATCAGCTATTCTGCACAGATAACTCCGCTGGTCTTCTCTCCACAAGACATCCGTAAAATCTAAATGCAAATCATGGCTGTAAGAATCTCCCTGCCTGTAAGAATGTAACGTACCCGCTCCAGTTATGTTTGCACCCTTCAAAGAGGTGTTGCCTGTGACAAGAGCCCCTTCAAGGTTGGCGTTTGTGAAATTAGCCTGGAATAGAACTTACTCGTTTGTAAGCAAAAAACAGAATTGAAAAGAATTCTACCTTCGTCGCATCGGCCAAGGACAAGTCTGCTCCACGAAGATCTGCGTCAGAAAAATCGGCCCCTAGAAGAAGAGAGCAAAGGAAAAAAGAAACCATCCCAATGTGAGGAGAAGAAATCTTATACAAGTTTGCTCACCCGTAAGATTTGCATCGAAGAAGCTAGCTCCGAATAGTTTTGCTCCTTTGAAGTTGGCCTGGCGTAGAATCGACTGCAAAGTTTATCTCGATGCAGTTTTTTGGTAGCTCCAATGAAGCAAATGGAGAAGAGTTACCGTTTTGAAGTCTTGTTTAGTGAGATCCCGGCCACTAAAATCCTTTCCAGAGAGATCCTGCCCTCTCGTGACCTCGGAACCATACGGACCACCGCCCTGTGTTTTCCCAAGCACACTGAGATCCACGATCGAGGAATGCGACCAAAAATCCTTAAAGATTTCCAGAAATTCTGACCATACCTTGAATGCGAGGGCTGGATCGACAGGAAAGAGCAAAGCGATGGCGGCTACAGCTGCCACACTCGCCCTAGCGGCTCGAAATCCCTGGCGCTCAGCCTGGATTTCGCATTCTCGCATCCCTAGCACCGCATTCCTGAGATTTACCAGCTTGAATCGCTGCCCGTGATCGGCGCCGGAGGGAGACGCATTGATCGGCGCACGGAAGAATCGCTGGTGAAGAATCGCTCCACAGAGCGCTTCGACAGCGCAAGAACACGACGAAGCCATATCCGCAAAGTAACGAGGGAGATTTAAAACTAGTATAATCACCCTTTCATTATCGCTAAGTCGTTGTAGTATAGTGGTGAGTATTTCCGCCTGTCACACGGACGACCCGGGTTCGATCCCCGGCAACGGCGATACTCCAATTTTTCACATTTATTACCATTCCAGAAAGAAGCGCGAATATCAATGAGATGGAGCTGCGCATAGATTTCTAGGTTTTCCTCTCGCGGCGCTGCGACAAACCGAAGCGCATTTTGGAGGCGATCGATCGATCCAGCGCCGAATGCGCGTGCCGACCGAGGTCAGTGATTTCTTTCTTTCCCAAGAAAAGCGCGATCGATGCATTTGTTTCCCTCCGGATCATCGTCACATGCATCCTCCTGCCTGGAAATGCGTGATCACATTTCTTTCTGGTAGGGTTCTTTCCAGAGATTTCTAGTGTCGCTCCAGACAGCTCCTGGATTGATAATGACGGGAGAGAGAGAGAGAGAGAGAGCGCTCTTTGTCTAGTTCCAGCACGATCCCATACTTCTCTTTTGATTTTTTTTCTCTCATCCATTATCGTAGTTAATGGATGATGGAAGTTTTTTTCCCTGAGTGACAGCATTTGATTTACTCCTGCCTGTCGTCTCCCAAAATCCCCGTCTCCATTCATGTGGTGTCAAGGACTTTCTCTCCATTTCAAGTTGCTACATTGGATTCTCACGCAGTGTCTTCCAGGCAGGAGTGGATGAATGGCTCCAAAGTTTGGCGATCGCTAAGGCGGAGCTCCATCCCATCCCTCTTCTCTCGTCGCGAAGAAGATGCGGGCTCTCTCGGAGTCGCCTCCAGATCATGGAGGACGCCAGCGGTTTCTTCCAGCAACCAGTTCGTCACACTCGCCACAGATGGCTCTCATACTCGCATTTGCGATCGGTGGCGGAGTCACTCTCCTGGTGGTGTTCATCGTCAGCGTCCTCTTTCTCTACTACCGATTCAAGTCGAGCAAGACCAGCCCCTTCGATCCAGCAACAGTTCCTCGCCTCCAAAAGTTCTCCTACCGAGAGCTCAAGGCCGCCACAGGCTCGTTTAGCATCGAGAACAAGCTCGGGCAAGGGGGGTTTGGGCCGGTGCACAAGGGAGTTCTAAGGAATGGCCAGGTGGTGGCAGTCAAGAGCTTGGATTCGGCATCGCTCCAGGGGGAGAAAGAGTTCCAGAACGAGATGGCAGTGATAGGCAGTATCAGGTGTTCTCACATTGTCGGATTGATGGGCTACTGCGCCGAGCGGAAGAAGAGGCTGCTGGTCTACGAGTACATGGCCAACCGGAGCTTGCAGGAGGCCCTCTTCCACGACGGCTACCCAGTGGAGCTGGACTGGAAGATGCGCTACAAGGTGATCCTCGACATCGCCCAAGCGCTCGCCTTCCTCCACTTTCGGTGCGAGCCGCCAATCATCCACGGCGACATCAAGCCCAGCAACGTTCTTCTGGACGACAAGCTTTGCGCCAGGCTTGCCGACTTCGGACTGGCCAGAGTTAAGACGGAGGCGGCCCCAGACGTCCGGAGCGAGGACGTTCTTCTTAATGGCGAGGCCGCGCAGGATCACGACAGGGTGAAGGTGGAAAGATTTGTGAGGGACAGCGAGAAGTGGCATCACAAGAAGAAGATGAGGAAGGATGCCCTCAGCAAGAAGAAGCGCTTGTCGGCGGGGAGTAGCGTGAGAGGGGCTCCACAACACCCAGTGGCTAGCGGCATTGATGACAAGCAGCAACAGTCAGGGGGATTCGAAGGAGGCGAGGAAGGTGTCAAGGCTCAGCTTCCTCCTGCGGCAGCTAAAGTTGTGGAAACGATGGTTGTTGACCAAACCGTGGAGAAGAGCGCTGGAGGAATGAGGGAGGAGGAGGAGGAGGTGGGATTTTCTTTCCATAATGAGAGCGCAGCAGCAGCAGCAGCAGCAGCAGCAGCGGACAACACACCGCCACCACCATCAAGCCCTCGAGTTGATGGCGCTTGCTGGAAAGTGGAAAGCCGACGATCTCTAGGGGCCGATAGAAATGAAGATGGGACCAGCCAAGTCGTCTCTAGTCCAGCAGCTGCGAGTGACAATATTAATGTTGGTCACAGGAGGGAGAGGAGGAAAAGCACAGAGTGGTGGTGGAAGCAGCAAGACGAGCGGGACGAGACCAACGCGATTGTCAAGGACTACACGGTGGATTGGCTCTCGTGCCAGGTGAAGAGTGGGCGATCCAGGAGCAGGGACTGGGGCGACGCGAGCGTCGGAAACTCCTTCCAGGGGAAGAACAGCGTTCGAGAATGCTCAAGGAGCCGGATCCAAGCCATGAGAACGTTCCAGCTCTCAATCTTCGGTAAGTGCTTTCCATTCAAGCACGGGATCCGCCAGCGATGGAAGAGAAAGAAAAAGCAGCACAGGAGCAGGGACGTGAGTGGAAATCTTACCAAGAGCAGGGAATGGTGGAGAGAGGAATACCTCGAGGACCTGTGCAACAAGAGCAGGGAGCTCAAAGGCGGCAAGAAGATGTCCTCGCAGAGCCGGAGCCGCGACTTGTCTTCGTGTAGCTTCGACTTTAGCGGCGATCTCTCGAGCAAATACCAGCACCAGCCGCAGGGTGGAGGAGGAGGAGGCCGAGAGTGGTGGAGTGGCGACTTACTCCACTGGATCCACAGGCGGGGTGACTCCGGGACGATCGACTTTAGCGGCGAGCTCAACAGCTTCAGCCGCGAGCTCCGCTCCAGGGAGAGAACTCTGAGCCGGGAGAGATGGAGCGGCGAGCTGGGGAGCCGCGGGGCAGTGAGCAGCACGACGAGCATGCGAGGGACGGTGTGCTACGCGGCGCCCGAGTATGGCGGCGCCGGGATCCTGTCCGAGAAGAGCGACGTCTACAGCTTTGGAGTGCTGGTGCTGGTGATCGTGGCGGGGCGGAGGCCGCTCCAGGTGGTGTCACCGAGCGTGGAATTCGAGCGCGCCAATCTCACGTCGTGGGCGAGGCACCTGGTTCACAACGGGGACGTGCTGGAGCTCGTGGATCCATCGCTGCGAGGGGAGTTCTCGCGCGAGCAGGCGGCGCTGTGCATCATGGTGGCGCTCCAGTGCATCCAGCGGCTGCCGGCGTCGCGGCCGTCCATGGCGGAGGTCGTCCGCGTCGTGTCGGGCGAGGCGCAGCTCCCGCCGCTGGAGCTCTTCTCGCCATCGCCGCAGAAGATCCAAGAGCACCACACCGTGGAGCTCCCTCTCCTTGTGCCCTAAAAATGTAAAGGCGAAGTTATCCTTTAAGTTAAAGTTGTTAATAATCCTTTAGTGGGGATTAAATTAGGTCAGTTGTTAATCAATTTTAATTCTTATAACTTCATTTTAGTCCTATTAGGGCACGCGTTTTTCTAACCTAACAGCGCTATGTAATCTTCTATTTCGCATTTTTAGGGCATTTCGCGATGAGCGCCAAGGGACCGCAGCCGCGCGGCGTCTACTCGGGTAAGGTCTCTCGGATCGCTGGGCCGGGATGCTTTGTGGAGCTTGCGGGGCCATGGGGAATCAACGAGGGCGTCGTCTACGCGGCGCAGGGATTAGTGATGCAAGGGCAAGAGGTTTGGGTCAAGGTAGTGTCGGCGAATGGGCAGAGAGTAGTGCTATCCATGAGCGATGTCGATCAGAGGACAGGGAGGGAAGTCGTGGCTTACACCGGTGGGGTGTTCGCTTCGGTGGAATCGTCACAGGTTTTTTCTTCTAGGCCGCCTAGTTCTAGACTCGGACTGGGATCCAGGCATGGGAATTTGAGAAAAAGGATACTGGAGGAAATAGAAGATGATGGTTGTCATGTCGAGCAAGTCGAGGTGGAACTTAAAGAGGCCAAGCCCGAGTTCCTTCGCCAGCAGCACACCGCATTGGTGGAGGTTATCGAAGAACCAGTTGAGTTTGATCAAGAGAAACCAAAGTTTATCAAGCCTTCCACGGACAAGCTCCACGCTTTTGGCAGGAAAGGATCGTCCAAGGAGGTCGAGAAGCAAGCATCTTCCAGCTCGATCGCAAAGAAGCCACCGGATAAGCCACAAAAAGATCATCCTTCTCTTCGTGAGATCGCTGCAAACGCTCGAGTCAAGAGGCCAAGAGTCCAGTTTAAGAGAGACAGGGAAGTAAATCCTGCGATTTTAAAGCAACGACAGGGACTTCCAATATATGGTTTGAGGGAGAAACTGCTAGAGGCTGTTCGAGAAAACCAGGTTCTTCTAGTTATAGGTGAGACGGGATCGGGAAAATCAACGCAGATAACTCAGTTCCTCGCGGAAGAAGGCTACACTTCGAATGGAATGATCGGTTGCACGCAGCCCCGAAGGATTGCTGCGACGTCCGTGGCAAAACGAGTCGCCGAGGAGTTTGGATGTCGTCTTGGCGAGGAGGTCGGCTACGCTATTCGTTTCGAGGACATCACGAGTTCTCAGACTGTCATCAAGTATATGACGGATGGAATGCTGCTCAGGGAGATTCTCATGGACAGAAACCTTTCCTCGTACTCGGTGGTGATGCTGGACGAAGTTCACGAGAGAACCGTCGATACTGACGTGCTTCTCGGATTGCTCAAGGATTTACTCCGACGCCGTCCGGAGTTTCGACTGATTGTCACCTCGGCTACGCTCGACGCGGACAAGTTCTCGCAGTACTTTTTCGGGTGTGTCACCTTTCATATTCCCGGGAGAACTTTCCCCGTAGAAGTGATCCACTCGAAGCTGCCGGAGCCGGACTACTTGGCCGCGTCGGTGTCTACTGTGCTGGGAATCCATGTCAGGGAACCCGAAGGCGACATCTTACTGTTTCTCACGGGCCAGGAAGAGATTGAGACGGCCTGCCAGGCTCTACAGGAAAAGATGCGAGCGCTGGGTCCTGGCCTTCCAACTTTGGTCATCTTGCCGGCGTACAGTGCACTCCCGGCCGAGAGTTTATCAAAGATTTTCGATCCAACACCTCCAGGTAGGAGAAAAGTTGTGGTTGCAACGAACATCGCAGAGGCTTCCCTGACGATCGACGGGATTTACTACGTGGTGGACTCGGGTTATGTGAAAGAACACCGCTACAACGCAAAGCTGGGGCTGGACTCGCTGGTTATCTGTCCGATATCACAGGCGTCGGCAAAACAGCGTGCTGGTCGTGCCGGACGAACAGGTCCTGGAGTTTGCTATCGACTCTATCCGGAGAACACGCTACAAAGCGAGATGCTCCCGTCAACCGTGCCTGAAATCCAGAGAACTAATCTCGGAAGCACGGTGCTGAATCTCAAGGCAATTCTCCGCGAGGACGGCATCTTTTCTTTCGACTTTCTGGATCGACCGGCTGATCACGCTCTCAGTTCGGCGATGGAGCAGCTCTATAGCTTGGGTGCTCTCGACGATGGCGGTCATATCACGAAACTGGGCTTGAAGATGGTGGAGTTTCCGATGGAGCCTTTGCTGTCGAGGATGCTTCTGGCCAGTGTGGAGCTCGGCTGTAGCGACGAGATCATCACCATCATCTCCATGTTGCAAGCTCAGAGCGTTTTCTACCGGCCTTTGGACAAGCAGTCGGAGGCGGACAGGAAAAAAGCCCGGTTTTTCCAGATTGGTGGAGACTGCCTCACGCTTCTAGCCGTCTACGAGAGCTGGAAGGCGAGTGGCTTCGCGGCCGGATGGTGCCACAGCAACTTTGTTCGCGTGGAAGCTCTCCAACGAGCTCACGACGTGAGGAAAGAGCTGCTGAGCACCATGGAAGACAAGGGACTGGCAGTGGTGAGCGCTGGAAGCGACAACTCCAAGATCAGGAAGGGGATTTGCGCGGGGCTTTTCTACCACGCCGCGCGGAGAGATCCCGAGGGAGGCTACCGGACTTTGGTTGGAAACCAGCGAGTGTTCATCCATCCGGGGAGCTCGCTAGCTCATCGAGGCTCGCCAAAGTGGGTGGTTTACCAGGAGCTGCTCATGACGAGCAAGGAGTTTATGCAAGGAGTGACATCGATCGAATCGAGCTGGCTGATCGAACTGGCACCGAGGATTTTCCAAACCGCGAGCAGCAGCAAGCGAAGAAAACTGGAGAGGCTCGAGCCTTTGTCCGGGGCCAAGACGAACACGGCAAGAAGGAACAGATTTCATATCGATTGAGCCGCGCGAGGGAGAAGAGTTTAAACTTGGGCCGTTGGATGTGGGCTCGATCGGACGGCTGCAAGTGGCGATCCCAGTCCTCGATGGAGATTGGCCCGTGTGTGTATATATAGGGCTCTTGAGACACTGCCCGTGCTGTTGAATCGTTGCTCCTCTTCTTCCACGCTCGCCTAGGCCTGGATTGTGGATTTCTTCCCTCGCTCCTCAATTCTTGGGAGATTTCTTCTGCGTAGCGTTGAGATTTCGCGATGGCTGGTGGAGGCCGTGGCAAATCCGCGGGCAAGAAGGCCGTGTCGAGGAGCGCCAAGGCGGGGCTCCAATTCCCGGTGGGGAGGATCGCCAGGTTCTTGAAGCATGGGAAATACGCCGAGCGTGTCGGCGCTGGAGCTCCGGTCTACATGGCCGCGGTGATGGAGTACCTGGCGGCGGAGGTGTTGGAGCTGGCAGGAAACGCCGCGCGCGACAACAAGAAGAACAGGATCGTCCCCAGGCACATCCAGCTCGCGGTGAGGAACGATGAGGAGCTGAGCAAGCTTCTCGGGCATGTCACGATCGCGAGCGGCGGTGTTCTTCCCAACATCCATTCGGTGCTTCTCCCCAAGAAATCGGCCACCTCAGGCGGCAGCAAGGCCACCGATTCGGACTAGACGGCGCGGCGATCGCAAGATCTCCTAGATTTCTTTCTCACAGTGCAATGTACCATACACACACTTGTAATTCTTTCTAACTTACAGAAATTTCGAGCTTGGATCCATTCCATCCATTGATCAATCTAGGAAGAACACTTGCTAGCTTGGAAATCTTTGAATCCATTCATCGCTCAATCCAATCTTGCGACTCTACCTGGCTCTAAAGCCTGGAAGATTTGTGACGCATCGAGCTGGAGATATTTCCAGAAACCTGGGCGATTGCGCGGAAGAGATGGGGAGCTCCATCGAAGAGGCCCCGGATTGCGCTGCCCGACGCGACCCCGGCAGCGAAGATTTGCGCGATGCCGGGCTTCGAATCCAGCGCCATCTCCAGCCGCGAGAGCTTCTTGTCCAGATCCCTCACCGCCTGCCCGACATTCACGACCTGGGACTCGAGCAATGCGATGCGCTCGGGCTGGATTTGCTGCCGCCGGAGCGAGAGAGCCAGCGCCTTCTGGAGCGATTCCACTGCCTTCTCGCAGGCCTGCTCCTGATTCAAGCCCTTGGATTTGTAGTAGGCGATTACCTCCGCGGGCTTGGGCGTCCTTCGCTCGGCCGCCATTGGAAATAAATCTAGAGCTCTAGAGAAATATTTTAGGGTTCTTCAATGGCGAGGAGCGCGGAATGTGAGGGAGGCGCCAAGGGTGCGTGTTTCTTCCGCCCAATGCGTGCCTTTTCTTGAGCTTAGAGCTTGTTCCTGGGCAGATCTAGCGATCGGGAGCGGCGATTTCCAGATTCTCAAGGTAGTGTGTCTCGAGGATTGATTTGGAGGAATTCTTCGTGATTTCCAGGAGGAGCTGCGCTATTCGCGCTATCTCAACGTTTACAATCGCATTGTGGAGGTTAGTTTTTGAGGTAAAATCCCTGTGCTCCGCTGCTCCATAGATGAGATCTCGCTGACTTCAACTCTTTCGTTTTGTGGCTGGATCGATCTATAGTATCCCCCCGATGCACAGGATGCCCGCAAGGTCGTGGAATACGACATTGTAGGCTCCAGGACTGTGTCGTTCCATTTCTGTGCCGTCATGCCTTTCGACTCGAAAAGCAAGCTTGTGACTTTGATCAAGGAGTACGCGCAGGTTTCAACCTTTCTTTTTCTTTTGGTTCCTACTTTCACTTCTGGAGTTTGAAAACACAGGGATCGAATGGAATGATGTTTAGTTTGCCTTGCGGTGGTCTCTCGAAAAGCCATACTTCTCTGGAAGATTGTGCAATGAAGGAGCTGTCCGAGGAGGTAATGGATTGATTTCTCTGTTTGTTGTTTCTTATTTCCTTCTTCAAAACATTTGGAAGGCTCACTTGCACGATGGCAAGCTTGTAAAGCTGATTGGCGACGACCATCCTGGTTTGCTCGAGGTAAACCAGTGATAATCACAAAGTTTGTCAAGTTCACTGTTATATTTGTTCTTGTTCTTCTCAATACAGGTAAAATGGTGCAGGAATAGATTCACTCCATATCTGATCCTGGATCCTCTGGTACTGTAATTTCATTTCAAGCAATTCCTTGCTCATGGACGGCATATTTGCAGATCGATCCAAACCCGAGACCACGAGATAGTGAGGAGTATATGGAAATTGTGAGAGTGGACTTGGAAGAATTAGACAAGATCATGTTCAGTGGCCAGATGATGCTACCATCGATTGTGACTTGCTCCATGGGGCTAAGGTACCTCAAGAAACATCACATCTTATAGCTCCAAAACTAGGAAACAACATCTTCAATAACTAGCTGATAAAAGATGAACATGTGCCTGCTATTTTTCGATTTTACTTTGACCTTTTCCAGTGGTCACAAACATAATGCTACTTTTATCAAGTTGTTCAGATAAATTTGAAATTTTATTTCATCTAATAATTACATGTTTAAATCTTAGTATTTAATCAGCTTATTTTATTCTTGGTGTTTAATCACCTTATAATTTTATTCAAATTCAACATTTAGTGCAGTTTAGATTTTTAGATTTGTTGATTATTAATTTTAAAAAACCAAAAAATTACTATAATAAATGAATTATTTTAAACATCCAATATGATTATAAGTATTTGTTGCCCACCAAATCTTATTTGGAAATTTTGCTTCATATGACACTAAATTACAATCATTTTGTAAAGTAAGAGATGTTAATTTTATACAATTTGAACAATATTTCAAAATAGACCATACTATTTGTTTGTAACTATTGTATAAAACAATATTACCATTAGTTTTAACTTTTAAAACACATAAATCATAATGCTCTTCAATATTATTCGATCTCCATATAAAGTTTGTTTTTGAATATAAAGAAATTTTGCAATTACTCTCTACTAATAATATATTTTTACGATTTGGAGACATTAAAAATTGACCTGTGTAAAGATGATCATGTTTAGATCCAGCATTTAAAGTTGTTAATGTAATATCACAATTATCATCAATATTATATGGAATATATTTGTTATGATATGAAAAACTATATTTTTTTTTATAAGTTAAACCTATGAGGCCACCAAAATAAAACACTGTAACCAATTTGATATTTTTTTGATGTAAAAGTGCATTCATCAGAACATGCTTGAAACATATCATCTTTAAATAACTGAAATAAATATTCAAATCCAAATCTTAAAGTTCTTGGATTAATTCTATCATTTGATATTTGCCCTATTGAACATACAGGAGGATTACCATCCATACGTCTAAATTGTACAATGATCATTGCTCTACCAAGATTAACTTCTACTATATTTTCATAATTTGGTCGATATCCATTAGGAACATATAAACCTATACTTCTTATAAGTTTTTCAAATCCATTACTAATAATCATTCCCATTTCTGTTTGATTAAATGTATTATTTCTTCCCCATTCAGTAACTGTATTTTTTGGTGCATACATATAAATTTGCATAGTATTTAAAATTGTAAAGAAAATAAATATTTTTATTTTGCATATTAACAAGAAAATTGTATATTCTTTCATATCTTCAAATTAGTTACTTGGATTGGAGTCATTTAAATGTTCTTTAAATTTTTGTAAACTTTGAAGTTACTTTTAATTTTGTCAAAGATTAATCTTTTGACTACCTTTCTCAAAATAACCATTAAGACTTTTTAAAAGAATTATAAATGTTTGACTGTTTTAACCTAGTGTGAATAAAAGCCTAACATATTTAGAAAGCCTGGATATTCTAAAATTATTTTTTATCTTATGATCATATACAATGGATGGTCTATATACTTATGAAAAAATATACTTATTTAGTTATAAGAGATTGTTTGGCTACCTCATAAGAAGTTCAGCCTTTCAACATGCCACTCAAGGGTGGTCAACCCACAAAAGCTTATGCATACCAATGCACCCAATTTGCTACTCTTATAATCATAATTATAAACCTATGCCATACTCATCCCCCACATGGAGCTCTACCGGCTACTGTCGTAGCATGTTCTCCCAGCAGCAGCAGTGGGACTATTATCCAGGAGGTGATCTAAAGATCCCAGCGCCCTAATAACTATGTTTTGTTTTAAGAAAATTCTTTTTACACCTTGTGCACTAGCATTTTGAGTAGCACCTAAGAATTACGGATATGCTTTTATTGTGTATGATGATCAAACTAAGACTGTTTATGACTACCAAAAAGTTTCCCTACTAGCTACTATCTAAATATAATAGAAGAAAAACTTATATAACATATGCACATCATAAAATCTTACTTTCTTTCCCTCAATGGACATAATAAATTTATGATAATATGAAATATGCAAGCAAACCAAACATTGCTACAATGCAATGTGCAGCAAAATAATTAAGTCATGACTAGTAAATTTTAAATACATTAGGTATATATATATATATATATATATATATATATATATATATATATATATATATATATATATATATATATATATATATATATATATACATATTATATTATACATATTATTTAAGCAATAGGGTAATGTAAAATAAGGGTGAAGGGGAGACCGTGCCAAGGAAAAAGGTCTATTTTACTGAAGCAACATTGCTTAAAGTGCCATATTTACAACATTTTTACTCTTTTCTGGTCATAAGAGTATGGGATAAAAGAAAAAGCAAGAAGTGAGTAAAACGAGCTAGATTGACTCTTATTTCTCACTGGTTTTTCCATGGCTTTCTAGTGCATTAGCTAGCAGTTCCTACTCTATCTTAAGATGTTCATTCAAGTGAGCTACAACAGGTTTACTTATATGATCTCTCACAAGCTTGCTCCAAGAATGCACAAAATTCAGTACATCATTTCCTAATAAACACTTTTATTTGATCATCACTAAAAAGGATGAATTTTCAAATAAACTAGTTTTTCTTTGGTGTTTTAACTTTCGTGTTATAATCAGGTGTTCTTATTATGATGAGGCCAACAAAAAAAAACACATACACCAAGCATGAGACCTCAAATATCTAGCTAACAATTCTAAATAAACATGCTTCATTAGTAGTGCATAGAGATATTCTATGCATGAGGTGAATACTAGAAGGATGAAGCTACGAAAAGGGCCTGTAGACTTTGCATCTGAAAAATGACGCAATGAATAAGAAGAGAGGATTTTAATGACATCAGTAGTGCATAGAGATGCTTTATTTATGTATGAGGGGAATACTAGAAGGATGATGCTACTTAGAAAAGGTCTGTGGACTTTGCATGCAAGAAACAACTCAATGAAGAAGAGAAGAAGATTCTTTAGAAATGAAGTTGATTCACCATTTTGTGGTAACAAACTTTCCATTGGACAATCTACAGAATTATATTTACCTAGGGGCACTAAACTTTCCTATATATCAATTTTATAGCAATATTGAATAAATTAAATATCAAAAATAAGCTCATGAATTTAGACTTCTTAGAAAGTTACCAACTCAAACCTATAAATGCTTAACTCTAAAACTCTAAAGACCTTTTGCCCAATTGGAAAATAAAGTATGGCTTCTTTCTTTTTATATTTAAACTACAATAGACCATTCTTAAATCACTCTCTTTAATTGCCTATAAGATGATGCAATCTAAGGTTTAGTACAACAAAAACTCTTCTACAATATCAAGGAGAGTCCATTCTTCTTTATTTTAGTGGACAAAAGTATTGACTATGGTGTAAGCTCTTAAGTTTAGACTTCTTATGATATCATGTAGCCTAATATTATTCAAACCCAAGTAAGCTTAACCCCAAGTATTCCAAAAGCTTTAACCAATTTAGAAAGAGGGTGCACTCTTGTTAATAGGCCCTTTCCCTTTATATCCCTTATAGATTATTTCTTGAGTTAGTCCATTTACTTGCTTATAATCCATCATGCTTCCTTAAAAGTTTATGAAGGGTTTAAGATTTATGTTTAAACTCTAAACTGAAATAGTAAGGAATTAACTCCTTGAGGTGTTGTATGCTAAAAGATCCCTAAAATTATAATTAGAACGATAAATAATTCATCGGATGAAACTAAGTCCAAGATTGCCTCTAAAACCGAGTTCGAGATCGACTTTGGGACCAACTCTAAGATTGAGTTCAAATTATACTTTAAAATTCTTTACCCCTTTAAAATTTTAAGAATGCCAAATCACAAGTCACCTAACCCAATACTCTTCAAACCCAAGGATATCTAATCCCAAATATCCTAAGACCTTTAACTAATTAGAAAAAAGGGTGCACTCTTGTTTATAGGCCCTTTCCTTTTATATTTGAACCCCATGGATCATCTTTTGAATTGTTTTTTTTAGTTGTTTACATAGAAGTGACTTCATACTATTGCTATAGTGATTAGTTTTCTTTTTATAAGTATTCATATAACAACTCTAATTTATATGTTCATTTTCATGAAACCACTAGTCAAATTTTAGGAAAAATTTTACTAGTCACATTTTTTCTTAAGTAGCAATTATGCCCTACTCAATGTTATAGGTAGTAGTGTTGATAGCCAAGTTTTTTAGTCCTACACAAAAGACTAATATTGCTATTGAAGTTATTAGTTTTGGTTTATTATTTAATTCTAGTTAGATATTTTTAAAACTAAATCAGAATAAATAAGCAAACCTACATAAAAAATGATGAACTTTTTATATTATTGTCTCAAATTTTGTATATATATTGTTTAAAATAAAAAATATACTAATTATACTATATATAGGTTCCTCAACAAAACTATAACTTTTTTTATTTTATAAATTAAAACATTACTTCTCTTAAATGACAAATATTATAAGTAAATTTCCAATCCACATCACTTTATTTCCAACACTAGAAGAAATTATTCATGGTCTCATTTTTAGATACACTTGCTTTAAAGACATTTTTACAAAAGACACTACTTAGAGAATATAAGTGACTAAATTTTCTATTCTACTTTAGTCATTTAACCACACCTTTGACCATTTGGAAGAATCTCATTCACAACCTTTATAAAATCTTATTTTAAAATTAGGGTTTGCTAGTCTTGAGAATGGCATCCATGCCACTCAACCTTTGCACTTGGTCCAAGTGCTCCACATGTCTAATCTCATGATTGACTCAAACACCACCTATATCACAATCCCGTTTCTTAAAAATTAGGCCATCCATCCATGAGTGATCATCCCAAATCCATTCGTTAGCATCCTTAGGATGCTCGTAAACATGGGGAATAATATTCCCGAATATCCTTTTTTCGGTCCCCACCAAATCCTTTTTTGTCCATGGCCGTGTTTGCCAACACTGCTATTGGATCAAAGCCTATAGGCTTGACCACTAATCCCACTGTACTCTAAGATTTCCTCACCATGTGACTGTATCTTTGGTCACTACACAAAAGGATTGTTTTTCTTCCTTTCTATAGTTGGGACTTTGGGACAACAATTGGAACACAGTGGCTCTACGCGAGCCTCATAAGTACTCTCCCCACCTTCTACCTTTGGGTGCTTTAGCCATGTGGTTAGAGTGAGGTTCTGTTGAGCCACGCCAAGTATCCAAGTAGGTAGTGCCACCAACGCTTAGATTGGGAGCATCAATTATTCAATCTCCTGAAGAAGTTAGAGTTGGCTCTTGAACAATTCACTAAGCTACTTGTAAGTGACTAAATTTTTCCATTCTACTTTAGTCACTTAACCACACCTTTGACCACTTGGAGGAGTCTCACTCACAACCTCCATAAGTCCTATTTTGGACTTGGGCTTGCTAGCCCCGAAAATGGCATCCCCGCCACTCAACCTTTGCACTTGGTCCAAGTGCTCCATGTGTCCAATCCCATGACTGACACCCCAAGGTACCACCGACACATCAGCCCGTTACGCTAAGGCCATGCCCATTCACCTTGGTCACACCAGTGGTCTAACACCACCTACACCACAGTCCCGTCTTTCAAAGATTGGGCCATCCATCCATGAGTGACCATCCTAGATCCACTCCTTAGCATCCTTAGGATACCCACAAACATGGGGAATAGCCTTCCCCAATATCTCCGTTCCAGTCCCCACCAAGTCCCTTTCTATCCTTGGCCGTGTTCGCCAACACTGCCACTGGATCAAGGCCCACGGCCCGACCACTAAGTCCTACTGTCCTCTAGGATTTCCTCCCTGTGTGACTGTGTCCTTGGTCACCACACTAGAGGGCTACTCCTCTTCCTTTCCACAGTCTGGTGTAAGCGACTAAATTTTCCATTCTACTTTAGTCACTTAACCACACCTCCGACCACTTGGAGGAGTCTCATTCACAACCTCCATAAGTCCAATCCAGGACTTGGGACTTGCTAGCCCCGAGAATGGCATCCATGCCACTCAATATTTGCACTTGGTCCAAGTGCTCCATGTGTCCGATCCCATGACCGACACTCAAAGGTACCACCGACATAGCAGCCCGTTACGCTAAGGCCATGCCCAATCACCTTTGCCACACTGGTAGTCCAATACCACTTGCATCACAGTCTTGGCTCTCCAAGACTAGGCAAACCATCTGTGAGTGGTCATCTCAGATCCACTCCTTAGCATCCTTAGGATGCCCACCGACAAGGGGAATAGCCTTTCCCAATATCCCTCTGTCAGTCCCCACTAAGTCCCTTTCTGCCCCTGGCCGTGTTTGCCAACACTGCCACTGGATCGAGACCCACAGGCCCGACCACTAAGTCCCACGGTCCTCTGGGACTTCCTCACCACACGACTGGTCCTTGGTCA
>NW_003314307.1:530086-542513 GCF_000143415.4 Selaginella moellendorffii | reverse complement strand
ACTCGGACTCCACTTCGGACTCCACCCCGGACTCCATCTCGGGTCCTTCTCGGACACTACTATGTGTCATGTGTTAGTCCTTTTGGGTCCCTTTTTGGAGCCTCGCTTATTGCTCGTTTCGTGCTCATTCCTCGAGCCCTTCGTTAGGAGTTCCACTCCCGCTCTCGACCTTTCAAGGCGGAGCTTTTGGCCCAAACGTGTTACACTTGTTTGGCTTTCGCTTCGGCCACTACCACGTGGCACCCTTCCGGCTCCACTCTGGGGCCTAGGGATTTTGTGTCTCACAACTCCACCACCCATAGACGAAGTTCGATGTCCTTATCGAACGGTAACCCTTTCATAAAGTAACACCCACACGTGTTACCATTTCCATCCTTGGCACCTAGCCAATCTTTGTCTATGGTTTGACACCAAAGGCTCACCATGCCTTGTCCATCCTCTAAGGAGCGTAGTCTCTCCAACTTAGAGACTGATTGGACCACATGTAATGGTTCTCTCCTTTTATTGGTTTAGTTCCCGCTAAACCTCTTAGAGGCCCTTCTCTAAGTCAATCCCACTACTCCTTCTCGAGTAATCTCAATTTCCATCTATTGAACGTTTGCACCTTGGAACTTTTACTCTTTTGACTTTTTGGAAGTCAATTTCCTAGGTGTCTCCAACACCTTGCATTGCATAGATTGTGCAACCCCACTTCCCCATCCTAGGAAGTTCTTTACTTGAGGGCACCATCGTCCTCTCTTCTATTTCGTGCCACCTTGGGCACTAAGTTCCATTTATCATACTTTGTGCTAGGGCTGTTCGTGGCCCTATCATTTGGCTACCTTACCGCTCCCTCCCTTGGAGCTTCCCCTTTCGCCAAATCGAAGCAGTTCGGAATCCATCCTTGGAAACACACTTCCTTTTCCGCAATTTGTTAGCGTCCAACACATTAGTGTTCCTCGCCTAACTTTGCCACTTGGATTCCTTCCAAGGGATTCCACGGCCCTATCTTGGCCACTCATCTTTTGCTCCTATCCGTTGATTGTTGCACCAAGCAACACCAAATTTCTACCTCCCTCCTTGAGGTATTCTTTTGATTCCATAGCAAAGGCTCTGCTTTGCCAAGACTAGGGTGTTCACCCCTAGTAAGTCTCTTTAGCATCTTCTACTGTGGGCTCTATCCATGGCCCAACTTTGTGACCCTCCCATGGGTTTCTTTAAAGACTACTTTCCTTGGACACACTATGCCATCGCAATGACATAGCTCATTTCCCTAAGGTGCTTTTCCCACTTGGTCACTTTGACCAAGCCACACCATCATCAATAGTTCAAATCAACACTTTGAACTAGGAACCTTATTCCTTAACCCAAATAAGGACCTTGTCCTTATTTAGCCACAAGATCACCTAGTGATCTCACCTCGGCACCTTAATAGGTTTGCCAATAGGTACTAGGTCTTCCAGACCTTTAACTTGTTAACTATGACCCTGGGGGCATCCCCCACACTTGGCGGTGCGCCCAAGCCAGCCCTTCCGGCCAAGGGTCCATAGCAACTGAGACTGGGTGTCCCCATCTCATTCACCACGTCCTTGGTGCCACTTGCACCAAAGCGTTCAAGTTAGATATGCTCAGCTTTCACACTAAGCAATCTAACCGTGCATCACGACTCCGGGGCATCCCCCGCTTGGCGGTGTGCCCAAGCCAATCTCCTCATTGAGAGTCCATGACCACCGAAATATGAGTGTCCTCATATTCCAAACCAGCACCACGCCCTAGTGATTTGGGACTCGAACCCAAGCACTAGAGGGTCGGGACTCGAACCCAACCTCCGTATATGCATCTACGGACAGCATCACCCAGGATGCCTAGCGTGACTCCCCACGCCGGTGCACTAACTTATACTCAAAGCGCGCTATAGATCACAGCTTAGAAACCTAGTTCCTCCCCATTGCCAAGTCCTCTCACTTGACAAGCTTGTGATCATGCATGGACTCCTCCATGCTTGGCCCCATGGCCCACCCTTTTTGAAGTTATCACCTTCAACTAGGGTATTTGTTCCCCTGACTTGCCAATCTCGCTTTGGCAAGTCCTCCGACCACTGTAACATGGTTCCTGCATAAGCGTGAAAGTCCTTGGTCATCGACTTTCGTTCAAAGCCCTCTCTTTGAACACTCGAGAACTACTTCCCTAACCTTGATAGCCTTGCCTCATGGCAAGCTTCAAGACCACGCTTCTGCTGCGCCACTCTGATTTCGCGCGTTCCTTGAACCATTTACACTTGGCCTTTCTAGGTACTAAACTACTTAGAATCGTCTTTGGGAACCTTGAAGGAACTCTGTCCCTTAGCTTGCTAAGGCCTCCCTTTTTGCAAGCTTTCCAATTGCCACATAGTCTAACATGGACAATTCCATATTTTAGACTCTCCATGGCATCACGGTTGCTAGCGGCAACACCCTCGAGCCCCCACTTGATTCTCCACTCCCAGCTGGCATAACCAACCTTGGTTATGCCCTTTGATTCCTGTGGTTCGGTTCTATCCCCTTACTTCTTGTTTTTGGCTTCACACCTTTCCTTCGGTCATTCTCCTCCAGACCAGGAGGATAGCTTTGCACTTTCTATCATGCCTTAGCAAATATCCTTAGGGATGAACCTACCCAATAGCCCAGGGAGTGGTTCCTCAATTCGGGTATGCTCACCTTATAATCCCACACACTGGGATTACATTGTTGCTTATGGGCCTTTACATGCCCATCACTAGCCTTGCCAAAATTCCATTTTTGGCTTTGTCCAACTCGGGTAGACAGTCTTCTCCTGTCTCCGCAACCTTGGACATTTGGATAGCACCTTCTATCCATCATTCGCTAGGGACTTAGTCCCTTGGGCCTTATCCATTGCCCTCGTGACATCAAACACCACCTTCTGGTGTTCTAAAGTGTGCGGGTGTCCCAATGATGGCATTCTCGACAATGAGTATTTCCTTTTATGACATTGACTTACTATATCGCAACATAAACAACTTATCCCCCGTAAGGGTATATCCAACTTCCCTATGCTATTAAGAAGTCTTGGGTAGCTACCTTCTACCCGTTTAGCCCGTTATTTTGCACCTCTTGCTTAGTTGCCTCATAGTTGTCAAGTCTTACAACTCATTGCTTGGTGCTTCCACACCTCCATCATTATCTGGGTCACCACACTCCAACTACATGCTCTGCAGCTTAGGCTATGCCATTCCCATTTCCCTTGGGATTCCTTTGGCAAGGGGTTCTAATGAACCCACCAATATAGCCTCAAGGTATCACACCTTGGCACATTTGGTGTCTCCACACCATCGGCTCCACGAGCCTACCTTTATGACACTTCTTCTTTGTGTCTAAGTCTTTGCCAAGCCCAATATCGCTCTTTCTCATGCCAACCATCTGTTAGCATTGCACCATAGAGGTCACACACAACTTTGTGTCAAAGTTGTTTTCTTTTTGGGAACACCTTTCCCACGACTTTAGCATGGCACATTTTGCCATCGATGAGATACCCTTTGTTCTCATCCTTGGATCCTATGATCCCCCCCCATCCTTTGTGGGGTACAACACACCTTAGTCCAAATGCTTCCATCAGTCCTTTTAGGACCATCCCTTGACTCTACTTGAGTCATCCGGCAGTTTTGGACTTGGTTAATCCACAAACCCATAAAGTCCTACTTGTGAGGCACTAGCTCACTGGAATACACTTCTTGCATTCCTGTCCTACTCAAAAGGACTATTTTCACAAGTGTTACTCTGACACTTGATTTTGTTCTCTGGGGGCAACCTTTGCCCCTTAGGACTACTTGTCCATGTGATGAGAATACCAACTCATCTCTAAGTACACCCCCCAACTCCTTGGGTTGTTCCAACATTTATTAGAGGTAGCCCCGGCTACCATTTCGAGGACTCGTGTCCTCATCCATACTTGACCTCTCACGGTCATCCATTCCGGTCTCACCTTCATGAGCACCAGCCTCAACTATGTGAGGATAAACTTGTGACTCCCTTATTGTTTTTGGAGTCTCTATCTTCCCCGTGATCCAAACTATAGTTGTTTACAACAACTACATTAGCCTGTTTGCTGAGTCAAACGCTCATCTGGATCACCTCCTCAACTCAATGAGGAAAACCTTACACTGTTCCCAAGATCCCAAAGTTGTTCCATTATTGGCCCCTTTTCTATCCACCACCTTGTCTACAAGTTCACACATGAACTGTAATGGAGAGCCATATCTTCCCGACCTGCTACTCCTTAAGGATAGGCCCACTTCTCGGACCTTCCGTTGCCAACACCAGTGGTGATATACTTGAGCACCAATAAAAGTCGGACTAAGGAACAGCTCCGATACCAAATTGTAAGCAACTAAATTTTCCATTCTACTTTAGTCACTTAACCACACCTCCGACCACTTGGAGGAGTCTCATTCACAACCTCCATAAGTCCAATCCAGGACTTGGGACTTGCTAGCCCCGAGAATGGCATCCATGCCACTCAACATTTGCACTTGGTCCAAGTGCTCCACGTGTCCGATCCCATGACCGACACTCAAAGGTACCACCGACATAGCAGCCCGTTACGCTAAGGCCATGCCCAATCACCTTTGCCACACTGGTAGTCCAATACCACTTGCATCACAGTCTTGGCTCTCCAAGACTAGGCAAACCATCCGTGAGTGGTCATCTCAGATCCACTCCTTAGCATCCTTAGGATGCCCACCGACAAGGGGAATAGCCTTCCCCAATATCCCTCTGTCAGTCCCCACTAAGTCCCTTTCTGCCCCTGGCCGTGTTTGCCAACACTACCACTGGATCGAGACCCACAGGCCCGACCACTAAGTCCCACGGTCCTCTGGGACTTCCTCACCACACGACTGTGTCCTTGGTCACTACCCCAGAGGACTGCTCCTCTTCCTTTCCACAGTCTGGGCCTTTGGGACAACATTTCGGAACACCGTGGCCTTACGCGAGCCACCTGGGTACTCTCCTCGCCTTCTGCCCTTGGGTGCTCTAGCCATGGGCTTAGAGTGAGGTTCCGTTGAGCCACGCCTGGTATCCAAGTAGGTAGTGCCACCCACACTTGGACTGGGAGCATCGGCCAGTCGATCTCCCGGGGGAACTAGAGCCGGCTCTTGAACACTTCACCAAGCTACCCAGCTTGTCGGTCCGTATTCACTCTAGTCTTGGACTTCCCAGTGGTCAGTTCATCACCCAACACTAGGTATGGCCTTCTTGGGCCAAACTGGTCCTTCCTGGGCCAAACTGGCCCTTCCTGGCCAAATTGGCTCCACTGGGCTCCAACCCCCACTCTCTCCCTACTATACTTTTGGAACCCCCCGCAGCCCCCCCCCCCCCCCCCCTGGGGGACGATCGCTTTGGGCTTTCACCCAACTGCTTGTATTAGTTGTGAGACACAAAATCCCTAAGCCCCAAAGTGGAGCTGGAAGGGCGCCACGTGGTAGTGGCCGAAGCGAAAGCCAAATGAGCGTAACACGTTTGGACTAAAAGCTCCGACTTGAAAGGTCGAGAGTGGGAGTGGAACTCCCAACCAAGTGCTCGAGGAATGAGCACGAAGCGAGCCATAAGCGAGGCTCCAAAAAGGGACCCAAAAGGACCAAGACATGACACATGGTAGTGTCCGAGAAGGACCCGAGATGGAGTCCGAGGTGGAGTCCGAAGTGGAGTCCGAGTTGGAGTCCGAAGTGGAGTCCGAGGTGGACTTGAGATGGACCCGAGATCGAGTCTGAGGTGGACCCAAGATGGACCCAAGATCGAGTCCGAGATGGACCCGAGATAGAGTCTGAGATGGACCGAGACAAAGTCCGAGATGGACCCAAAATGGAGTCTGAGATGGACCCGAAATGGAGTCCGAGATGGAGTCCGAGATCGAGTCCGAGATGGACCCGAGATGGAGTCCGAGATGGACCGAGACGGAGTCCGATATGGAGTCCGAGATGGAGTCCGAGATGGAGTCCGAGATGGACCTAAGATGGAGTCCGAGATGGACCCGAGATGGAGTCCGAGATGGACCCGAGATGGAGTCCGAGATGGAGTCCGAGATGGACCCGAGATGGAGTCCGAGATGGACCCGAGATGGAGTCCGAGATGGAGTCTGAGATGTATCCGAGATGGAGTCCGAGATGGACCCGAGACCGAGACCGAGACCGAGGCCGAGGCCGAAGCCGAGACCGAGACCGAGTCCGAGTCCGAAACCGGGACCGAGACCGAGTCCGAGTCCGAGTTCGAGCCCGAGTCCGAGTCCGAATACTAATACAGGTAGTTGGGTGAAAGCCCAAAGCGATCGTGCCCCAGGGGGTGGCTACGGGGGGTTCCAAAAGTATAGTAGGGAGAGTGTAGGGGTTGGAGCCCAGTGGAGCTAGTTTGGCTAGGAAAGGCCAGTTAGGCCCAGGAAAGGCCAATTTGGTCCGGGAAGACCATACTCAGTGTTGGGTGATGAACTGACCACTGGGAAGTCCAAGACTAGAGTGAACACGGACCGACAAGCGGGGTAGCTTGGTGAAGTGTTCAAGAGCCGGCTCTAGTTCCCCCGGGAGATCGACTGGCCGATGCTCCCAGTCCAAGTGTGGGTGGCACTACCTACTTGGATACCAGGCGTGGCTCAACGGAACCTCGCTCTAAGCCCATGGCTAGAGCACCCAAGGGCAGAAGGCGAGGAGAGTACCCAGGTGGCTCGCGTAAGGCCACGGTGTTCCGAAATGTTGTCCCAAAGGCCCAGACTGTGGAAAGGAAGAGGAGCAGTCCTCTGGGGTAGTGACCAAGGACACAGTCGTGTGGTGAGGAAGTCCCAGAGGACCGTGGGACTTAGTGGTTGGGCCTGTGGGTCTCGATCCAGTGGTAGTGTTGGCAAACACGGCCAGGGGCAGAAAGGGACTTAGTGGGGACTGACAGAGGGATATTGGGGAAGGCTATTCCCCTTGTCGGTGGGCATCCTAAGGATGCTAAGGAGTGGATCTGAGATGACCACTCACAGATGGTTTGCCTAGTCTTGGAGAGCCAAGACTGTGATGCAAGTGGTATTGGACTACCAGTGTGGCAAAGGTGATTGGGCATGGCCTTAGCGTAACGGGCTGCTATGTCGGTGGTACCTTTGAGTGTCGGTCATGGGATCGGACACGTGGAGCACTTGGACCAAGTGCAAATGTTGAGTGGCATGGATGCCATTCTCGGGGCTAGCAAGTCCCAAGTCCTGGATTGGACTTATGGAGGTTGTGAATGAGACTCCTCCAAGTGGTTGGAGGTGTGGTTAAGTGACTAAGTAGAATGGAAAATTTAGTCGCTTACAACTTGGTATCGGAGCTGTTCTTTAGTCCGACTTTTATTGGTGCTCAAGTATATCACCATTGATGTTGGCATTGGAAGGTCCTAGGAGTGGGCCTATCCTTGAGGAGTAGCATGTCGAGAGGACATGGCTCTCCACTCAAGTTTATGCGTGAACTTGGGCACAATGTGGTGGATAGAAAAGGGCCAATAATGGAACGACTTTGGGATCTTGGGAATAGTATAAGGTCTCCTCAGAGAGCTGAGGATGTGATCCAAATGAGCGTTTGACGCAGCAAACGGGCTAACGTAGTTGTGATAAACAACTATAGTTGGGATCACGGGAAAGATAAAGACTCCAAAGCAATAAGGGAGTCACAAGATTATCCTCATATAGTTGAGGTTGGTGCTCATGAATATGAGACCAGAAGTAATGACCGTGGGAGGTCAAATACGGAAGAGGACTCAAGTCCTTGAAATGGTAGCCGGGGCTACCTTTAATAAATGCTGGAACAACCCAAGGAGTTGGGGGGTGTACTTAGAGATGAGTTGGTATTCTCATCACATGGACAAGTAGTCCTAAGGGGCAGAGGTTGCCCCAAAGAACAAAAACAAGTGTCAGAGTAACACTTGTGAAAATAGTCCTTCTGAGTAGGACAGGAATGCAGGAGGTGTATTCCAGTGAGCTAGTGCTTCACAAGTGGGACCTTATGGGTCTGTGGATTAACCAAGTCCAAAACTGCTAGATGACTCAAGTAAAGTCAAGGAATGGTCCTAAAAGGACTGATGGAAGCATTTGGACTGAGGTGTGTTGTACCTCACGAAGGATGGGGGGAGGATCATAGGATCCAAGGATGAGAACAGAGGGTATCTCATCGATGGCAAAATGTGCTATGCTAAAGTCGTGGGAAAGGTGTTCCCAAAAAAAAAAAAAAAAAAAAAAAAAAAAAACTAAAAACAATTTTGACACAAAGTTGTGTGTGACCTCTATCGTGCAGTGCTAACCAATGGTTGGCATGAGAAAGAGCGGTATTGGTCTTGGCAAAGACCTAGACACTAATAAGTAGTGTCCTAGAGGTAGACTCGTGAAGCCGATGGTGTGGAGACACCAAATATGCCAAGGTGTGATACTTTGAGGCTATGTTGGTGGGTTCGTGAGAACCCCTTGCCAAAGGAATCCCAATGGAAATGGGAATGGCATAGCCTAAGCGGCAGAGCATGCAGTTGGAGTGTGGTGACCCAGATAATGATGGAGGTGTGGAAGCACCAGCAATGAGTTGTAGGACTTGACAACTATGAGGCAACTAAGCAAGAGATGCAAAATAAATGGTTAAACGGGTAGCAGGTAGCTACCCAAGCCTTCTTAATGGCATAGGGAAGTTGGACGTACCCTTACGGGGATAAGTTGCTTATGTTGCGATATAGTAAGTCAATGTCATAAATGGAAATACTCATTGTCAAGGAAGCCATCATTGGGACACCAGAACACTCTAGAACGCCAGGAGGTGGTGTTCGTGTCGCAAGGGCAATAGATAAGGCCCAAGGGACTAAGTCCCTAGCGAATGATGGATAGTAGGTGCTATCCAAATGTCCAAGGTTGTGGAGACAGGAGAAGACTATCTACCCGAATTGGACCAAGCCAAAAATAGAGTTTTGGCAAGGCTAGTGCTGGGCATGTAAAGGCCCATAAGCAGCAACGATAATCCCGATGTGTGGGATTATAAGGTGAGCATACATAGATTGAGGAACCACTCCCTAGGCTATCGGGTAGGTTCATCCCTAAGAATACTTGCTAAGGCATGATAGAAAGTGCAAAGCTATCCTCCTGGTCTTGAGGAGAATGACCGAAGGAAAGGTGTGAAGCCAAAAGCAAGAAGTAAGGGGATAGAACCGAACCATAAGAAACAAAGGGCATAACCAAGGTTGGTTATGCCAGCTGGGAGTGGAGAATCAAGTGGGGGCTCGAGGGTGTTGCCGCTAGCAACCGTGATGCCATGGAGAGTCTAAAATATAGAATTGTCCATGTTAGACTATATGGTAATTGGAAAGCTTGCAAAAGGGGAGGCCTTAGCAAGCTAAGGGACAGAGTTCCTTCAAGGTTCCCAAAGAGGATTCTAGGTAGCTTAGTACCTAGAAAGGCCAAGCGTAAATGGTTCAAGGAACGCGCGAAATCGGAGTAGTGCAGCAGAAGCGTGGTCTTGAAGCTTGCCATGAGGCAAGGCTATCAAGGTTAGGGAAGTAGTTCCCGAGTGTTCAAAGAGAAGGCTTTGAACGAAAGTCGATGATCAAGGGCTTTCACGCTTGTGCAGGAACCATGTTATAGTGGTCAGAGGACTTGCCAAAGCGAGATTGACAAGTCAGGGGAACAAATACCCTAGTTGAAGGTGATAACTTCAAAAAGGGTGGGCCATGGGGCCAAGCATGGAGGAGTCCATGCATGATCACAGGCTTGTCAAGTGAGAGGACTTGGCAGTGGGGAGGAACTAGGTTCCTAAGCTGTGATCTATAGCGCGCTTTGAGTATAAGTTGGTGCACCGGCGTGGGGAGTCACGCTAGGCATCCTGGGTGATGCCGTCCGTAGATGCATATACGGAGGTTGGGTTCGAGTCCCGACCCTCTAGTGCTTGGGTTCGAGTCCCAAATCACTAGGGCATGGTGCTGGTTTGGAATATGAGGACACTCATATTTCGATGGTCATGGACTCTCAATGAGGAGATTGGCTTGGGCACACTGCCAAACGGGGGATGCCCCGGAGTCGTGATGCACGGTTAGATTGCTTAGTGTGAAAGCTGAGCATATCTAACTTAAACGCTTTGGTGCAAGTGGCACCAAGGACGTGGTGAATGAGATGGGGACACCCAGTCTCAGTTGCTATGGACCCTTGGCCGGAAGGGCTGGCTTGGGCGCACCGCCAAGTGTGGGGGATGCCCCCGGGGTCATAGTTAACAAGTTAAAGGTCTGGAAGACCTAGTACCTATTGGCAAACCTATTAAGGTGCCGAGGTGAGATCACTATGTGATCTTGTCGCTAAATAAGGACAAGGTCCTTGTTTTGGTTAAGGAATAAGGTTCCTAGTTCAAAGTGTTGATTTGAACTATTGATGATGGTGTGGCTTGGTCAAGGTGACCAAGTTGGAAAAGCACCTTAGGGAAATGAGCTATGTCATTGCGATGGCATAGTGTGTCCAAGGAAAGTAGTCTTTAAAGAGACCCATGGGAGGGTCACAAAGTTGGGCCGTGGATAGAGCCCACAGTAGAAGATGCTAAAGAGACTTACTAGGGGTGAACACCCTAGTCTTGGCAAAGCAGAGCCTTTGCTATGGAATCAAAAGAATACCTCAAGGAGGGAGGTAAAGATTCGGTGTTGCTTGGTGCAACAATCAACGGATAGGAGCAAACGATGACTGGCCAAGATAGGGCCGTGGAATCCCTTGGAAGGAATCCAAGTGGCAAAGTTAGGCGAGGAACACTAATGTGTTGGACGCTAACAAATTGCGGGAAAGGAAGTGTGTTTCCAAGGATGGATTCCGAACTGCTCCGATTTGGCGAAAGGGGAAGCTCCAAGGGAGGGAGCGGTAAGGTAGCCAAATGATAGGGCCACGAACAGCCCTAGCACAAAGTATGATAACTGGAACTTAGTGCCCCAGGGTGGCACGAAATAAAAGAGAGGATGATAGTGCCCTCGAGTAGAAAACTTCCTAGGATGGGAAGTGGAGTTGCACAAAAGGTGCAAGGCAAGGTGTCGGAGACACCTAGGAAAGTGACTCCAAGAAGTCAAAATTAAAAGTTCCAAAGTGCAAAGGTGATATTGATGGGAACTGAGACCACTCGAGAAAGAGTGGTGGGAACTGAGTTATAGAAAATGTCTCTAACAGGTTTAGTGAGAACTGAACCAATAAAGGGGAGCAAACCAAGCCCAGGTGGTCGAATAAGTCTCTATCTTGGAAAGACTATGCTCCTTAGAGGATGGGCAAGGCATAGTGAGCCTTTGGTGTCAAACCATTGACGAATATGGAGAAGGCATAGGGAGCCTTCAATGTCAAACTATTGACAAATATTGGCTAGGTGCCAAAAATGGAAATGGTAACACATGTGGGTGCTACTTTATAAAATAGTTTATCGTTTGATGAGGACATCGAACTTCGTCTATGGGTGGTGGAGTTGTGAGACACAAAATCCCTAAGCCCCAAAGTGGAGCTGGAAGGGCGCCACGTGGTAGTGGCCGAAGCGAAAGCCAAATGAGCGTAACACGTTTGGACTAAAAGCTCCGACTTGAAAGGTCGAGAGCGGGAGTGGAACTCCCAACCAAGTGCTCGAGGAATGAGCACGAAGCGAGCCATAAGCGAGGCTCCAAAAAGGGACCCAAAAGGACCAAGACATGACACATGGTAGTGTCCGAGAAGGACCCGAGATGGAGTCCGACGTGGAGTCCGAAGTGGAGTCCGAGTTGGAGTCCGAAGTGGAGTCCGAGGTGGACCCGAGATGGACCTGAGATCGAGTCCGAGGTGGACCCGAGATGGACCCGAGATCGAGTCCGAGATGGACCCGAGATAGAGTCCGAGATGGACCGAGACAGAGTCCGAGATGGACCCGAGATGGAGTCCGAGATGGACCTGAGATGGAGTCCGAGATGGACCCGAGATGGAGTCCGAGATGGAGTCCGAGATGTATCCGAGATGGAGTCCGAGATGTATCCGAGATGGAGTCCGAGATGGACCCGAGACCGAGACCGAGGCCGAGACCGAGTCCGAGTCCGAAACCGGGACCGAGACCGAGTCCGAGTCCGAGTCCGAGCCCAAGTCCGAGTCCGAATACTAATACAGGCAGTTGGGTGAAAGCCCAAAGCGATCGTCCCCCGGGGGGGGGGGGGGGCTGCGGGGGGTTCCAAAAGTATAGTAGGGAGAGTGTGGGGGTTGGAGCCCAGTGGAGCCAGTTGGGCCAGGAAAGGCCAGTTTGGCCCAGGAAAGGCCAGTTGGGCCCAGGAAGGCCAGACCCAGTGTTGGGTGATGAGCTGACCACTGGGAAGTCCAAGACTAGAGTGAACACGGACCGACAAGCGGGGTAGCTTGGTGAAGTGTTCAAGAGCCGGCTCTAGTTCCCCCGGGAGATCGACTGACCGATGCTCCCAGTCCAAGTGTGGGTGGCACTACCTAC
>NW_003314307.1:494037-529800 GCF_000143415.4 Selaginella moellendorffii | reverse complement strand
CGGATGTCGTGCCGTCCATCTCGGACTCTATCTCGGGTCCATCTCGGACTCGATCTCAGGTCCATCTCGGGTCCCACTTCGGACTCCAACTCGGACTCCACTTCGGACTCCATCCCGGACGTCCATCTCGGGTCCTTCTCGGACACTACCATGTGTCATGTGTTGGTCCTTTTGGGTCCCTTTTTGGAGCCTCGCTTATTGCTCGTTTCGTGCTCATTCCTCAAGCCCTTCGTTAGGAGTTCCACTCCCGCTCTCGACCTTTCAAGGCGGAGCTTTTGGCCCAAACGTGTTACACTTGTTTGGCTTTCGCTTCGACCACTACCACGTGGCACCCTTCCGGCTCCACTTTGGGGCCTAGGGATTTTGTGTCTCACATCTGGGACTTTGGGAGAACATTTCGGAACACCATGGCCCTACGCGGGCCTCATGAGTACTCTCCCTGCCTTTTGCCTTTAGGTGCTCTAGCCATGGGTTTTCCATTTAGCCACGCCAGGTATCCAAGTAGGTAGTGCCACCCACACTTGGACTACGAGCATCGGCCAGACGATCTCCCGGGGGAACTAGAGCCGGCTTTTGAACACTTCACCAAGCTACCCCGCTTGTTAGTTTGTGTTCACTCTAGTCTTAGACTTCCCAGTGGGCAGCTCATCACCCAACACTGGGTACAGCCTTCCTGGGCCAAACTGGCCTTTCCTGGCCAAACTGTCTCCACTGCAGTCCTCCCCCTTACTATACTTTTGGAGCTCACCAAACCCCCCAAGGTCTAGGAGACGAACGCTTTGGGATTTCACCCTCTCAGACTTGAACTCGGACTCGGACTCGGACTCGGACTCGGACTCGGACTCAGACTCAGACTCGGACTCGGACTCGGGCTCGGTCTCGGCCTCGGTCTCGGTCCTGATCTCGGTCTCGGTCTCGGTCTCGGTCTTGGTCCCGGTCTCGGTCTTGACCTCGGACTCCATCTCGGGTCCTTCTCGGACTCCATCTCGGATTCCATCTTGGGTCCATCTCAGACTCCGTCTTGGGTCCATCTCGGACCCCATCTCAGACTCCGTCTCGGTCCATCTCGGACTCCATCTCAGGTCCATCTCGAACTCCATCTCGGGTCCGTCTCGGACTCCATCTCGGATTCATCTTGGGTCCATCTCGGGTCCATCTTGGTTCCACCTCAGACTCCACCTCGGACTCCACCTCGGACTCCATCTCGGACTCCATCTCGGACTCGATCTCGGGTCCATCTCGGACTCCAACTCGGGTCCATCTTGGACTCCACTTCGGACTCCACTTCGGACTCCAACTCGGGTCCATCTCGGACTCCTCTTCGGACTCCACTTTGGACTCCAACTCGGGTCCATCTCGGACTCCACTTTGGATTCCAACTCGGGTCCATCTCGGACACTTCCACGTGTCATGTGTTGGTCCTTTTTGGGTCCCTTTTTGGAGCCTCGCTTATTGCTCGCTTCGTACTCATTCCTTGAGCACTTTGTTGGGAGTTCCACTCCTACTTTCGACCTTTCAAGTCGGAACTTTTAGTCCAAACATGTTATGCTTGTTTGGCTTCCGCTTCGGCTACTACCATGTGGCACCCTTCCAGCTCCACTTTGGGGCCTAGGGATTTTGTGTCTCACACACTCCCGCTCTCGACCTTCCAAGTCGGAGCTTTTAGTCCAAACGTGTTATGCTCGTTTGGCTTTCGCTTTTGGCCACTACCACGTGGCGCCGTTCCGGCTCCACTTTGGGGCCTAGGGATTTTGTGTCTCACAACTCCACCACCCATAGACGAAGTTCGATGTCCTCATCGAACAGTAAACCCTTTTATAAAATAACACCCGCATGTATTACCAGTTCCATCCTTGGCACCTAGCCAATATTTGTCTATGGTTTGACACCAAAGGCGCACCATGCCTTGTCCATCCTCTAAGGAGTATAGTCTCTCCAACATAGAGACTCATTCGACCACCTGGGGTGGTTTGCTCCCTTTTATTGGTTCAGTTTTCGCTAAACCCATTAGAGACTCCTCTAACTCAATTCCACTACTCATTCTTGAGTAGTCTCAGATCCCATTGACATAACTTTGCATTTTGGAACTTTTAATTTTGACTTCTTAAAGTCAATTTCCTAGGTGTCTCCGGCACCTTACGTTGCACATGGTGCAACTCCACTTCCCTATCCTAGGAAGTTCTTTACTTGAGGATACCATCATCCTCTCTCCGATATCGTGCCACCTTTGACACTAAGTTTCAGTTATCATAATTGGTGCTAGGGCTGCCCACGGGCTTATTATTTGGCTACCTTAACACTCCCCCCCTTTGGAGCATCCACTTTCACCAAATCGGAGCGGTTGGGAATCCACCATTGGGGAAACATTGCCTTTCCCACAATCCGTTAGCACCCAACACATTAGTGTTCTCGGTCTAACTTTGCCATTTGGATTATTTCCCTGGATTCCCATGGCTCTTTACTTAGCCACTAGTCTTTTGCTCCTATCCTTGATTGTTGCACCCAATAACATAGGATCGCTACCTCTATTTTCAAGGTTTCCTTTCAGTTCCATAGCAAACACTTTGCTTTGCCAAGTCTAGAGGATGTTCATCCCTAGTACATCCCTTTAACATTTTCTGCAGTGAGCTCTATCCATGGCCCAACTTTTGAGATCCTCCCTTGGATCTCTTATAGAAACTACCTTTCTCGGACTTACTATGCCACAGCATTGACATAGCTCATTTCCCTTAGGTGTTCTTCCCACTTGGTCACCTTGGCCAAGCCACACCATTATCAATAGTTCAAATCAACACTTTGAACTAAGAATCATATTCCTTAACCCAAACAAAGACCTTGTCCTTGTTTAGCCACAAGATCACCTAGAGGAACTAGGTCTTCCAGACCCCTCTACGTTGTTGACTATGACCTCGGGGGCATCCCCCACACTTGGCGGTGCGCCCAAGCCAGCCCTTCCGGCCAAGGATCTATAGCAACTAAGACTGGGTGTCCCCATCTCATTCACCACATCCTTGGTGCTCTTTGCACTAAAGTGTTCAAGTTAGATATGCCGAGCTTTCACTCTAAGTAATTTAACCGTGCATCACGACTCCGGGGCATCCCCCGCTTGGCGGTGTGCCCAAGCCAATCTCCTCATTGAGAGTCCATGACCACCGAAATATGAGTGTCCTCATATTCCAAACCATCACCACGCCCTAGTGATTTGGGACTCGAACCCAAGCACTAGAGGGTCGGGACTCAAACCCAACCTCCGTATATGCATCTACGGACGGCATCACACCGGATGCCTAGCGTGACTCCCCACGCTGGTGCACCAACTTATATTTAAAGCGCGCTACAGATCATAGCTTAGGAACCTAGTTCCTCCGCACTGCCAAGTCCTCTTACTTGACATGTTTTGTGATCATGCATGGACTCCTCTATGCTTAGCCCCCTGGGCCACCCCTTTGAAGTTGGCTCCTTCAACTAGGGTATTTGTTCCCCCCGACTTGCCAATCTCACTTAGCAAGTCATTCGGCCACCATAACATGGTTCATACATAAGCGTGAAAGTCCTTAACCATTGACTTTCGTTCAAAGCCCTCTCTTTGAACACTCGGGAACTACTTCCCCAATCTTGATAGCCTCGCCTCATGGCAAGCTTCAAGACCACGTTTTTGCTATGCCACTCTGATTTCGTGCATTCTATGAACCATTTACACTTGGCTGACTAAGTATTTATCTACCTAGGGGAACGTTCAAGGAACTCTGTTCCTTGGCTTGCTAAGGCCTCTCCTTTTGCAAGCTTTCCAATTACCATATAGTCTAACATGGACAATCCCATGCTTTAGACTTCCATGGCATCCCGGTCGCTAGTAACAACATACTTGAGCACCCACTTGATTCTCCACTCCCAACTTGCATAACCACCCTTGGTCATGCCTATCAATTCCTATGGTTCGGTTTTATCCTTATACTACTTGCCTTTTGGCCTCATACATTTCCTTCGGTTATTCTCCTCCAGACTAGGAAGATAGCTTTGCAATTTCTACCATGCCTTGGCAAGTATTCATAGGGATGAACCTACCCGACAGCCTAGGGAGTGGTTTCTTAATCCAGGTTTGCTCACCTTGTAATCCCACACACTGGGATCACCGTTGCTACTTTTGGGCCTTTATATACCCATCACTAACCTTGCCAAAATCCCTCTTTGGCTTTGTCCAATTTGGGTAGATGGACTTCTCCTGTCTCCGCAACCTTGGACATTTAGATAGCACCTTCTATCCATCATTTGCTAGGGACTTAGTCCCTTAGGCTTTATCTATTGCCCTTGCGACATCAAACACCACCTCCTAGTGTTCTAGAGTGTTTGGATGTCCCAAATGATGGCCTCTTTGACAATGAGCATTCCCTTTTGCGACATTGACTTACTACATCGCAACATAAGCAATTTATCCCCTATAAGGGTATATCTAACTTCCTTATGCCAATAAGAAGTCTCGGGTAGTTACCTTCTACCAGTTTAACCAATTATCTTGCATCTTTTGTTTAGTGGCCTCATAGTTCTCAAGTCCTACAACTCATTGCTGGTGCTTCCACACCTCCATCATTGTTTTGGTCACCACACTCTACCACATGCTTTCTAGCTTAAGCTATGCCATTTCCATTTCCATTGGGATTCCCTTGGCAAGGGGTTCTTATGAACCCACCAATATAACCTCAAGGTATCACACCTTGGCACATTTGGTATCTCCATACCATTGGCCCCGCAAGCCTATCCTTATGACACTACTTATTAATGTCTAGGTCTTTGCCAAGACCAATATAGTTGTTCCTCATGCTAACTATCCATTAGCACTGCACTATAGTGTTTGCACCCAATTTTGTGCCAAAGTTGTTTTCTTCTGAGAACATCTTTCCCACAACTTTAGTATAACACATTCTGCCATCAATGAGATACTTATTGTTCTCATACTTGGATCTTATGATCCTCCCCATATTTCATGGGGCACCATACACCTCAGTTCAAATGCTTCAACCAATCCCTTAGGACCATTCCCTGACTCCACTTGAGTCATCCAGCATTTTAGACTTTGCTAATCCAACAACCTACGAGGTCTTAATCTTCAAGGTGCCAACTCGCTGGAATACAACTTCTTGTATTCATGTCCTCCCCACAAGGACAATTTTTGCAAGTGTTACTCCGACACTTGATGATTTTCTTGGGGCTAACCTTTGCCCCTTAGAACTACTTGTCCATGTGATGAGAATAGCAACTCATCTTTAAGTACACCCCCAACTCCTTGGGTTGTTCTAGCATTTATTAGAGGTAGCCCCGGCTACCATTTCAAGGACCGGTGTCCTCTTCTGTATTTGACCTCCCACGGTCACCAATTTCGGTCTCAAATTTATGAGTACCAGCCTTAACTATATAAGGGTAATCATGTGACTTCTTTATTGTTTTGGAGTCTGTATCTTTCCCATGATCCCAACTGTAGTTGTTTACCACAACTATATCAGCCAGTTTGCTAAGTCAAATGCTCATCTGGATCACATCCTCAACTCTTTGAGGAAAACCTTATACTGTTCCCAAGATCCCAAAGTCATTCCCTTATTGGCCCTCTTCCATCCACCACATCGTGCACAAGTTTATGCATGAATTTGAGTGGAGAGCCATGTCCTCTCGACATGCTACTCCTCAAGGATAGGTCCATATCTAGGACCTTTCAACTCCAATACAAGTGGTGATATGCTTGGCCACCAATAAGAGTCGGATTAAGGAACAGCTCTGATACCAAGTTGTAAGTGACTAAATTTTTCCATTCTACTTTAGTCATTTAACCACACCTCCGACCACTTGGAGGAGTCTCACTCACAACCTCCATAAGTCCTATTTTGGACTTGGGCTTGCTAGCCCCGAGAATGGCATCCCCGCCACTCAACCTTTGCATTTGGTCCAAGTGCTCCATGTGTCCAGTCCCATGACCAACACCCCAAGGTACCACCGACACATCAGCCCGTTACGCTAAGGCCATGCCCATTCACCTTAGTCACACCGATGGTCTAACACCACCTACACCACAGTCCCGTCTCTCAAAGATTGGGCCATCCATCCATGAGTGACCATCCTAGATCCACTCCTTAGCATCCTTAGGATACCCACAGACATGGGGAATAGCCTTCCCCAATATCTCCGTTCCAGTCCCCACCAAGTCCCTTTCTGTCCTTGGCCGTGTTCGCCAACACTGCCATTGGATCAAGGCCCACGGTCTAACCACTAAGTCCCACTGTCCTCTAGGACTTCCTCCCTGTGTGACTGTGTCCTTGGTCACCACACCAGAGGGCTACTCCTCTTCCTTTCCACAGTTTGGGACTTTGGGACAACATTTCGGAACACCATGGCCCTACGCGGGCCTCATGGGTACTCTCCTTGCCTTTCGCCTTTAGGTGCTCTAGCCATGGGCTTAGAGTGAGGTTCCATTGAGCCACGCCAAGTATCCAAGTAGGTAGTGCCACCCACACTTGGACTGGGAGTATCGGCCAGACGATCTCCCGGGGGAACTAGAGCCGGCTCTTGAACACTTCACCAAACTACCCCGCTTGTTGGTTTGTGTTCACTCTAGTCTTAGACTTCCCAGTGGGCAGCTCATCACCCAACATTGGGTACAGCCTTCCTGGGCTAAACTGGCCTTTCCTGTCCAAATTGGCTCCACTGCAGTCTTCCTCCTTACTATACTTTTGTTGGAGCTCACCAAACCCCCCAGGGTCTGGGAGACGAACGCTTTGGGCTTTCACCCTCTCAGACTTGAACTCGGACTCGGACTCAGACTCAGACTCGGGCTCGGTCTCGGCCTCGGTCTCGGTCCCGATGTCGGTCTCGGTCTCGGTCTGGGTCCCGGTCTCGGTCTCGACCTCGGACTCCATCTCAGGTCCTTCTTGGACTCCATCTCGGATTCCATCTCGGGTCCATCTCGGACTCCATCTCGGACTCCGTCTTGGGTCCATCTCGGACTTCATCTCGGTCCATCTCAGACTCCATCTCGGGTCCATCTCGGACTCCATCTCGGGTCCATCTCGGACTCCATCTCGGATCCATCTCAGGTCCATCTCGGGTCCATCTCGGGTCCGCCTCGGACTCCACCTCGGACTCCATCTCGGACTCCATCTTGGACTCGATCTCGGGTCCATCTCGGACTCCAACTCGGGTCCATCTTGGACTCCACTTCGGACTCCACTTCAGACTCCAACTCGGGTCCATCTCGGACTCCACTTCGGACTCCACTTCGGACTCCAACTCGGGTCCATCTCAGACTCCACTTCGGATTCCAACTCGGGTCCATCTCGAACACTTCCACATGTCATGTGTTGGTTCTTTTTGGGTCCCTTTTTGGAGCCTCGCTTATTGCTCGCTTTGTACTCGTTCCTCGAGCACATTGTTGGGAGTTCCACTCCCGCTCTCGACCTTTCAAGTCGGAGATTTTAGTCCAAACATGTTACGCTTGTTTGGCTTTCGCTTCGGCCACTACCATGTGGCACCCTTCCGGCTCCACTTTGGGGCCTAGGGATTTTGTGTCTCACACACTCCCGCTCTCGACCTTCCAAGTCAGAGCTTTTAGTCCAAACGTGTTACGCTCGTTTGGCTTTCGCTTTTGGCCACTACCACGTGGTGCCCTTCCGGCTCCACTTTGGGGCCTAGGGATTTTGTGTCTCACACTACCCTGCTTGTTTGTCTGTATTCACTTTAGCTTTGGACTCCTCAGTGGATAGATATATCATCACCTATCACGTGGGCATAACCTTCCTATGTCATACTAGCCTTTCTTGGCGAAATTGGCTCCATTAGGGTCCAACCCCCACACTCTCCCTACTATACTTTTGGAACCCCTTGCAACCCCCCTGGGGGACGATAGTTTTAGGCTTTCACCCAACAACCTATATTAGTATTTGGACTCAAACTTAGACTTTGATTCGAACTCGGACTCAGACTTGGACTTGGACTCGAATTTGGACTCGGACTCGAACTTGGACTTGGTCTTGGTCTTGATCTTGGTTCCATCTCAGACTCCATCTCTGACTCCATCTTGGATCCATCTTGGACTCTATCTTGGGTCCATCTTGGGTCCATCTCGGACTCTATCTCAGACTCCATCTTGAGTTCATCTCGGATTCCATCTTGGACTCCCATCTCGGGTCCATCTCGACACTTCCACATGTCATGTGTTAGTCTTCTTGTGTCTCTTTTCTAGAGACTCATTTATTGCTGACTTCATGCTCATTCCTTAAGCACTTCATTGAGAGTTTTACTCCCACTTGACTTTTCAAGTCGGAGCTTTTAGTCCAAATGTGTTATGTTCATTTGGCTTTCACTTCGGCCACTACCATGTGGCACCCTTTCAACTCCACTTTGGGGCTTAAAGCTCTATTTCGTTAAAGTGGGAATTGTCATTATCCCACTTGTAAAATAAGGTTTCCAAACCTTTATATAGTATATAAATATAACAAAATTCAACTGCATTGAGGCACATGCCATTTTATTTTAAACAAGGAAATGTCTACTCAATCACTTCTCCTCCCCCTGCCACTGCTTCACCTCTCTCTTCTCCTTGTCATCGTCGTCCAATTTCTTTCCATCCTTTTAATATTGGCTCAGTTGCTCCGAGTCTAGGTGGAGCCCAAGTCCCCATTCAATCTTTACTTTCCCCTTATTAATAAAACAATTTCGCAGACTTCCAATAACATGCTGTAACACTTCTAGTATAATGCAAATCCTCTCAAAGAATTGTCTTTTAATATTAATACAATGGCATGGAACCCCATGCCATAATAAGTTACATTTTTAAATAAATACATGCCATCTCAGACTGTTATTTTTTGCCTCCAACGCCTATACAATAATCTTGGAATTTCATCACTCTCCACACTATCAGGATTTAAACCCAATAGTAATGCCATCTCTTCTCTAATACGTCCACGCTCATGTTCAGTGGTCGAAGAACCCATCCGGTTGAGCAGATTATGGAGATGCGGATAGTGCTTGGCTAGACAATATACATGCCATAAATGATGATTGGTGTCTGTCCGATCAAATGGCTTCCGATATACCATTCCATCTGCCATTTGGTTGATTTCTGCAGCCACCTCCTGGACTGGCCGGTTCTCTATCACCATCGCTCCAAACCGTTTTGCAAGGTCCCCCAGAACATACGGTTTCTTCTCCCTAGTTTCCATACTGCAAGAGATGGGGTGCACTGCATATGTGTGCGTGTTCGCTGCAGTTTTAATCGGCGAGTCATCGATGATGAGGATTTCACTTGACCTAGCAGTCCGGTTCATCACTACAGCCTCTGGCTTGACGAAGATGGGCTTGCTACCCTCACATGGACCATAGTCAAGCAATCCTCCTGCGTTAGGAGAAAGTCAAATGGTAATATTACTCGCGTCTGATCGTGCATCATCTATAGCAACGTTAATGCATTGTGGCGCATCATGGATGTCCAAACTCCCAATTGCAAATTGAACCCGGCCCTCTGTTTTAAGTGTCGCATGGTCATTATTAGATCCCGCAGTTTCTCCCGTGTGATTAATGTGAATCTGTCTCTTTTGACCAACTTGCGACCGCAGGCTTTGGAGGGTGCAGTGACATTCGAGGACGAGCCACGCTCATGGGAGAAAAGGACACCATTCAGATCAAAAACGATACAGTACTTTTGCCGTGACTCTGAAATGAAATGCGTCAGCATAAAAAATGGTACAAGTCAATTTTACCATCTACAATATTAGCGAATGGTGCTCCCGATGGTCGTTGAGAGGGTTTTGGTCGAGGAAACGTGAAGGGTGGAAATACTCTCCTCTGCAATCGCATCCGATGGCTTGTGGGCACATGCCATTTCAGCTGTAGACTCTGGTACAACTGGCTCAACAGTGGCATGGGGTGGTTCCGATGGCGTGTGATCACACGCCATTTCAGCTGGTGCCTCCGTTGGCAAAGTGGACATGACCGAACAGGCAGCAGGGGCGGTGTAGGGAGGTTCCAACGGCGCGTAGTCAGACGATTGGGCACACGTTGAGTCCGTTGGAAATGAGGATACAACCGGCTCGGCAGCTGGGGCGGCCTCATGCGGGTCCAATGGCGCCTGGTCACCGTCAGTTGGATACGTGGACAAGATTGACTCAGTGGTATGGGCAGCATCAAGTGGAGCGTGGTCAGCTTGCTTGGTGTTGATATGGATAGTAGCCTCCACTAGCTCTGATGACTCTTGCAGGCAAGTAGAGTCCACTGGCGGATCCATATGCATGTCCAAATATCTCCCTTCGATTGAGATGGTATCCTCCCTACTGGCTACTAAAAACAAACTCATTAGCACATTGAATCGACTATACTGTATTTACCATCAACTGCTATTGGGCGCACTGCTGATTCTGAAGGATTGGACATACGTTTCGACCCTTGCTTGGCACTATCCTTCCTCGACACTAAAGGCTAGAGTTTGTATCTTAATTCAACTGAATAATCTCTACTTACCATTTGCTTTGCAACCTACATGGACAATGTTAGAAATGGTAAAAGGTTAGGATTGGATGTACTATTATTTACCTGATGGTTTGTCTTGTATGACCTTCCTCCGCTGCTCTTTGGCCACCTCAGGCTGGCCATCGTCATCATCATTGTCGTCGTTGTTATTGTGATCGTCACCATTGTGAGGACCATCCAAGTCCTTTTTGTCCTCCTCTTCTTCGTCCTCCTCTTCGTCCTTCTGCTCTTCCTGCTCATTATCTTTCTCTGGCTCCTCATCCCCCTCCTGCATTTCTTCTATAGGCTGCTCAGGCTGGATGGCTTGTTCTTCCAGGACCATCTTGGGAAAATCATCTGGCCGAGTCTCCATCTCAAAATACAAGACATCCATAGCCTGTTTTAGTGCGTGACCTAGGACCGTATCCTCACCTGACTGTCTTAACATGGTTTCTGCACGTTCTTGCACCCTTCGAAGACGACGAGATGAGAAAAACGTGGCCCTGACTTGAAACGCATCCCTCATCCATTGTACCTCTCCATTGAGATTGGGGAAGGGGAGTCCGCCATAGGAATCTGAGTCAGGAGGTGGTGACCGCGAGGCATTACCTATCATCTTTTCGTTGCCCTTCTTTCTTTTCGAATCAAACGCCTCTGATCCCGACGACTGTCCAACGTGCTTTCGCTTTTTATGACCACTGTCAGTTTGAGCTTGGCTGGTGCTTGCCTATTTTGCCTTTGAAGAAGTGTCTCCTGCAAGGAATGGCATGAGACCACATGCCATTGCAAATATAATTTGTACCTCCTTTTTTCCTATTGCTTGTCTGTTTGTCCTTCTTCGATGCGCCACCAGTGCGCTTTTCAGTCCTCGTGTCTGAATATTCACAATGATCTATAATCAAAATGGCATGAGGCCTCACGTGACCTTACCTTGTGCAGGTTGTGAGCTCGGCCCAACAGTAGTTGTTAACGCCGTTTCAGCATCTGGGGGTGGCCACGCTGCTGCATACAGAGCTTGTAAGATAACATTTAAACTTAAAGTGCGTACTCACCAGGTTCACAAAGAAGATACTGTTTTCCTTTAGCAACTGTAATTATATGTTTCATTGAAGTCACCTCTTCAATAGAGTTTGTCACCACAACACACGGGACACCCTTGAGTAGTGCGGCTCGAAAGAATAGTCCGCCGCAGTTGTACTCGACAACGCATTTGCCCTTGGAGTCGGAAGCAGGTGCTATTGCGTTGAAGACCCAGCTGAGCATTTCCCATGTTGCACCTGGAGCTTTCTCTGGATTCGAAAGCTCCATAGCCGTCTTCAGTTCCTCAGGCACGGGTAAATTGACCTCCCTCAGATCAATTCGATCGGCCTTGTCGAACGAAGCTGGGAAGTCACTCCAGTCCCACTCTGCTGCAGGACCAATAACAAGGGCGAGTGTGAAGATGCGGACATTCGTCGGTATCTTCTTCTTAGCCATTATCCCATGGATCTCCTGCATCTCCTTGCCTTTCAACCGAGCCTTCACCTCGTTCAAGGCCTTCCAGAACTTGTGATAGGATTCGGAGTCGTAGATCATATAGTGGACTGAAGATTCCACCTCCGCAAGTCCCACCATTAAGTCAATGATGGAGCTGACTTCGTCTGCATGAGTGATCTCCTCGTTTGTGAAGTCCATCACACAAAAGATGTTCTTGACCTGCTCATCTCCGCAGGAAACGATGCTCCTCCACCTTTGATCCTCATCCGAATTCACGTATACCCAGTAAGGTTCTCGATAGGCCTTTGTTGCGGGGTCGAGCTGTTTCTGAAGCCGGCGGTCGACATCCCTCTTAATGAAATTTGGATACTAATCCAACTTCTCAGCTTTACTTTTCGTGGCATCCCGCAGCAGATCGATGAACTTGGGGGCCCCCTTCACGTACTCGTCGATGTCTTTATTTGACAACTCCAGCTCTTCCATCATCTCTTGCGTGGTGTCGATGCTCACCCTCTCCACGGCCACTTGCTCGAAGATCCAATCCTTCAATAGCACACGAGCTCTCAGAGTCGTGCACAAGTCCTCGTATGTCACAATATGGCCGGGAGTCATTTTGGTCTTGTTGAAGACTACCTCACCACGTAGAAGAGCATTAGCCACTGTCATAAGGTTGTCGTCGTCTAGAGACCGCAAGAAACGCAAGGCGTTGAGCTTCAAATCATTGGGCTTCCGGCCGTCCTCCACACCCATTGAGTTTAGCAACTCCCCGTCATGATACCTCCTCAGCACATCTACCCATTTGTCAAAAACAAATTTTGTCGCGAGTAAAATGTTATGGATGCTGAGTGTGTCATTGACCCCAGTGTTTTCGAGAGAAGACTCGAGAATTCCTGCAATGGAAATGGCGTGAGGCCACATGCTATGCCACATGCAACGAGGCTTACCTGCCAGGCGCTAGTTGCTAGTGCACGTCCTTGTCCTGGTTTTTGTGGCTTCTTCAGTTGAACCCAGAGCTTCCGTGTTCGTGCTAATGTTTCATGCAAACCCGATTTGTAGCACATTTCTTGCTTGACATTCTGCGCGTGGGAGATGGATATGATAGATCGGAGGGGCGAGTTGCCTTTTATCAGGCGGACAACTCTTGTCTTGAAGACTTTCTTCACCTCCTCGCCCACCATAATATCCAGAACTATCTCTTGCATCGCCAAGCTAGAATGCTGCCCGGAGACGGCATAGAACCGGATGTTCTGATCGTCCAACACCTTCCTATTGATCAAGTCTGGAAACCTTGTCTCGCCCTTCATTGTTCGGTAGTAGGGGATCACGTCTGCGATGTCGGGTGTTACTGGACTTGCTAGCATCTTCTGCTTCAGTTTCTCCACCCACTCATCAGATACTAGCCTGTGGTTGTATTTGCTTTGGATGTCGATATGGCTCACGTCGATTGTATATACTTTGTTGGAATAGTAACAAGTACTATTATTTGCGACGATTTTTGCTGCCTCTTCTTGCTCTTTCTGCTCTTTGCGGCTCTTCTTTTTGGTGGGTGTAGTGTTTGAACCCGAGGCAATGGCATCACCGAGTAGCTTCTTTTTTGGAGCAAGAGAGTCGGGCGTCGGCTTGAGCTTGACCACCCTTTTCTGCTTCGGGGTAATTTCCAGATCGACCCCCTTCCCCTTCGCTTCGCGAACTGGAGGCACTCTCAACGGCTCAATGTTGGAATATAGTTTTTGAACATCGCCGTAGGTGAGGTCCGTGGATTCCATGTGATCTTCATAGACCCGCAGCGTCTTTGAAATTGTGGGCCTCCTGGACAACCTCTCCCTAGCTCCCTCTAAGAATTCCTCATAGCCGCTGCCCCCCTCTAGGAAGCCGCTAGGATGTGCAAGGTGGATCTTGAAGGCGGACGCTGTCTCTACCACAAGTGCCAGTCCATATTCTTGCATGGAACTGTATGGAGTGTCTGTCACTTAGATGAGGATCCCCATGCATTCTTTTCTCCCACCATCTGTGTTGTACAGCCTCAGATCCTCGCCTTCCATCCCAAAAGTCCAACTGGTGAGCTCTTCCCCCTTCTCTGCATCCACATTGACAGTGGCTGGAAGAAGAACACAATTCCTCGCCTGTTCAGAAATGCACAACAATTAGAGCTGACAGATGAAAAGCTAGCAGCTGGAAATAACGTGAGGCCACACGCCATTCACCACTGCATCAGATGTCTTGAGGCTACATCCTAAGATGGCATGAGGCTACACGCCATTTGTAACCGGACTGCACTCGAGAGCCCAATCGATGCATGCCAATGTTGCTACTGAATGGCATGTGGCCTCATGCCATTTTCTACTTGGCCTAAAAGACTTACTATTTGAAGCCGAATGGAGGCCGTGACAATCGAGGCCGGACTCGCTGGCGAATGTGCACTGTGTGTGCAGCGGATTGTAGCAGCAAGTCTACTCTGCCACTTACAGTTGGAGAGTGGCGCTGAAATCTCCCGGGACGCCAAGTGGGCTGCGTGTGGGTGGCGGAGTGGGCGGCGGAGTTGGCGGCGAAGTTACAAACTGGGTGTGTCTTAAAGTGGACGCCGATGCACACGAGCACGAGTGTGATGCAAGCGCGAGTGGACGCCGATGCACACGAGAAACCTGTAGAGAAGGTAGATGAGCGCGAATGTGAGCGTGATCGCGAGTGGGAGCGTGATGCGAGCGCGAGTGTGATGCGAGCGCAAGCGCAAGTGTGATGCGAGCGCGAGTGCGAGTACGAAGCAAAATGCAAAACCTAACCTCACACGCGCGAAATGTCACAACGGTTGGTAATCCCGCCACGTCATCATTCCTCGGACTTGGGTGCCACCATTAATTTCTGGATTGCCACGCGCATGCAAGCACGCAAAATCCAAAAGAAATCCGCAACGTCATCATTCCTCGGACTGCATGCACGCGAAATCCAAAAGAAAGATCATGATTGGGATATCATTTAATACCCTCGCTATATTTATACCATGCATGATTGGATATTCCAAAGCATCTTGTATTTCCAAAAATGGCAGATGTTCAGCTAAATAAAGAAATTCTATCTGTTTCTATTTTTCTCTCAAATCAATATTATAGCGTGTGGGCTCATGCAATTTTGAACCAAAGAAACCCAAAAAACGTTGGACCCAAAATATTTTGAAAAAACCCAAAAAACCCTAAACATTTTAAACCCAAAAATTCAGGCGTCCTGTGGCGTTATTCCTTGAATGGCGTGTGGGCGCATGCCATTTTCAGGGCCAAATGCTGAATGGAGAAAAATTCCCTTTCAGTGCAAATGCTGCAAGAGGCAGATGCCGAGCACAAAGGACTGTAACTACCTCACATGACAAAGATAAACTTTTCTCTATTTGGCAAAGATAAACTTTATAGCGTGTGGGCTCATGCAATTTTGAACCCAAAAAATGCACCAAAAAATTCTCGGTGTCATCTGGCGTTATCTCTTGAATGGCGTGGGGCCGCATGCCATTTTCAGGGGCACATAGGAGTATATTCCTAGGATATTCTAACATGCGCGAGATTTTTTTGAGTTTTCTGGAGATCCAACCGTTAGATCGCAACTAGATTTTACAGAATGGTATACAATGTCTTTCTTGATGACCCTGCAAAGAAGCATGTCGATCGGACACCACATGAGACCACATGAGCCTTACAATGTTTCAGGGGCATTTGCCATAGATCCGACCGTTATTTTGCTCCAAGATTTTACAGTTTGGTGTGCATTGACCTTTCCATCGACACTGCAAAGGGACATCATAATCAGATGCAGGATCACAAGAAACTAACTTTACTAACTCTGGTTTCACCAAGATCTACGTAAGGAGTTATAAAATGAAAGGACCCTCTCTATTGAAATGTGTTTATGGTCCTAGGGGCATTGTGACATATCAAAGGATTTTGCATCAAGTTCTGTATTTGCATGTTTATCAAGCTACTGAATTGCTAAACCCTAAACCCTAAACCCTAAACATGTGGCAAATGCTACGTGAAGAAAGATGCCCTTTCTGGGCAAATGTTGTAAGAGGCAGATGCCGAGTAGATGTATCTCAGGCTAGCGAAGGGGACAAACGAAAACTAGCTATAAATATGACGGGATGCAAATAGATTGCTAGGCTGGTCCTGCGAAAATCAAAAACCATAATTGAAAACATTGAAAATGCAAAAAGAAAGGTTTATAATATTTTTAAATTTTAAGCAACCAAAAGAATGTAAGTAGGGCATGTGTTTGTAAGTTTAAAAATGCCTCAACCACTTAAATTCCCAAGTAAATAAAGCTGTTTCTATTTTTGGTACAGGTAAACTTTATAGCGTGTGGGCTCATGCAATTTTGAACCCAAAAATGCACCAAAAAATGCTCGACTAGCATTATTCTTTGAATGGCGTGTGGCCTTATATTGCCATAAATGGACGTACACACACAGCATAATTATTCCTTTACACGGCGAATAATCTTGGCGCGGATCGCTGACATGGCATGGCAAAATTCGAATCACTGACATGGCACAGCTGGATCGAGGCAAGGACATGATGTGACAAAGTTCAACCTCCGACAGCAAAGTCTAGAAGTTACTCAGTTTGAAATTTGTCAGAGGAGTCATAAGATATGGTTTGTCAGAGGATTTGATGTGACGTTCAAGCGTGTGTTATTTTTGAATTCTCGAACTCATTCCTAGGTCTATCATTTTTGTGCGCCGTGTTCTTGGTTCCGCTGAGCGCAGTGAGCGCTGCTTGTGTAAGCGGCGTTGTGAGCTGTGGTTTATGCGTCTACAAGCGGTTGCGGCATTGCGAGCGCCATTGCGAGCGGCAGTTTATGCGAGTGGCAGTTTGTGTGAGCAGCGCTACGAGCAGTTGCGGTGTTGCGAGCGGCACTACGAGCAGTTGCGGTGTTGCGAGCGGCACTGTCTTTGGTGTGGCTACCGCTTCCTCTTGATATTCGGCACTTGTGCTTCCTGGTATGTTCACCATGGAATGGCTTAGGACCACATTTAGAAATGGCATGAGGCCACATGCCATCTTGGGCCCTTGCAATTTCATGGCTAGCGTATTGTCATGTATGTTTTTACTTGCCTGTAGCTGTGTGTATATCAAGATGGCATGAGGCCTCATGCCAATTTTGTGAATGCGAAATTTCACGTGGGTGTCAATAGCATGTTTGAATAATGGCATGTGGCCTCATGCTATTGAGGTTGTTTGGTATGTTATGATTTAGGCCATTCTCCAATCATTTTTTGTATGGTCTTAACTTCTTTTCTGCACTTTCAGAATGGCCTTCAGGGTTGGGGAAAAGGTTTACATTTTGAATGGTGGGAAAAGAGTTGCAAAAGGGACCCTTGTGTCTATGGATCGGAACTTTGTTATACACTGTCAAAGGCTTGGGGAAGGCAATGCTACTGTATCAGTAGAGACTGTCTTCGATGGGAATGTGGTCGCTATTGAACAAGGAGAGATGGTCATCGGGGTAAATGTTGTTGTTGCCTTGAAAAATCTTCAGAAGAAAGCAGATGTTGGGGACAGCGCAAGTGCGACGCATGTTCCCTCCGTGGATCTTAAGAACCGTGCTACATGGATTCAGGCGAAGGTGTTTCTAAACAACCCCGAGGGGGAGGTGGTAGCTGAGGGCTTAGCCACAGTTGTCGATCCAAGAGATGCGGTTGCTAATCAAGAATTGGGCTGGGATGATATTGGAGTTGCGATTTTAGAGGTTGTTGACACAGAAGAAAACAGTCTGACTTTTGGAAGCATTGTGCGGTGGAAATTGAGGCACTTAGTGTTTGAGAATGTGAAGGATTCACAATCAAACACCACTACAACTGATGACAGAACATCTCTTCATGGGAAAAGAAAGTACACCTTCCTAAAGCGCAGCCAAAGGGATCTGAGCAACGAACCGAAAAGGCAGAAAATGGCGATGGAGGTTCGAATGGTCTCGACAGTTGCTTGTTGCAAGAGGAGGTGCTGTCAACATGCTGATTGGGATGCTATTGAAGAGGAGAGAGCAAGATACAAGACATTGTCCTGGAAGGCAGCTCGCAATTTTGTGTATGAGGCATTACGGTCATCTGTTGATGCTTCAAAACATCAAGTGGGGGGCATGGTCTTCCAGAGGGGTTTAGTCTGCATGAAGGCATGGAGAATCATTTATGGAGTCCCTCGAACCACATTCTACAGAATCAAAACTGAGTTCGAGGAACAAAGGGTTCAACAGGCAGTCCATGGGAACGACGGTACGCACAAAACCAGGGGTCATGTTGTATATGGAGAGGCAATCTTCAAGAGGTTTGTCGAGACATGTAGCGAGCAGCAACCATATAAAACCCGCCTCTTGGAAGATAGAACACGAGACACCCAACGAGTTCTCCCTTCCATGTATACCAAGGGGGCCATATTGGAAGATGTGAATCGGGAACTCCAGAGTAATGGCTACAGGAAGCTGAGCCAATCTAGATTTAGTAGATTGTGGAGCAACAGGTTCAAGGATGTGAGTATAGGAAAGTACTCCAGCTTTTCAAAGTGTGACGAGTGCACTGCTATCAAAATGGCTTTGTCGAAGAATTCTTGCAGCGCTCAAGAGCGAGAGACGTTGGTTAGAAGGCGGCTCGACCACAACATCGAGCAGAGAAGCTACAGGACTGCATATTATCATAACAGGATTCTCTCCATGGAGAGACCTGACTCTTACCTCTGCATCATCTATGACAAAATGGACCAGAAAAAAACGTGCTTACCTCGACTCAATCCTGCCCCCAAGGCAATCTCTTCATCCATGCAGCTGCCTGTGTCTCTGTTTGGCATAATCGTTCATGGGCATGGTGCCCAGAACTATGGGAACTTCTTTGTACCTCTATGGGGTGGCGGGGGTGCAAACATGATGATTGTGTCCCTAGCAAAACACTTAAGGTCTCTGCAAAGTGCCCAAACTGAGCTGAACGGCCAACCCTTGCATAAGGCCCTTGTCGATCGAACCCCATACAGGGTTCAGCTGGAGGAGGAGCAAAGGCTTGCAGTATCGCGTGGGGCCCCATGCCATCCTAGTGAATATGTTGGCCGTCAGATTGTAGGGTTATCACGTGAGGCCTCATGCCATTCCGACGAGGCTGGTCGCCCGGTGAATGCACAACCTCATCCAAACGAAGCAGAATCTCAAGGAAGTTCTTGCGGCCGATGTGGCCTTCCACCCCATCTTCTACTCCAAACAGACAATGCTGGCAGTGAGAACAAAAACATGTACGTCTTCGCGTACTTGGCGATGCTTGTTGCCAAAGGCATATTTGAAACGGTTACACTTGGCTTTCTCATGGTTGGGCACACTCATGAAGACGTCGATGCCATGTTCAGTCACCTGGCAGAGTCCCTCCGGCGATCCAATGTCCTCACCCTCCCACAACTCTACGATGAATTCCAAAATTGCATCAAAGGCACTGTTGAAGCTGCACTTCTGACAGAGGTTCCAAACTTTAAGGGGTTTGTAAGAGGCTACATCAGGGACGGATCCGAAATGGTGATTGGCCACTCCAAGCCTCTTCAGTTTCATTTCAGCATATGTGACGGTGCTCCAGTGATGAGGTACAAGATGAGAGAATGGGACACAATGTGGCTGCCAGTGGACGACATTGAACTCTTCAAGAGAGATCCCATAACTGGGGAACCTATGATTCCTCAGGGTTCCCCACGGCCGATGCACCCGGATGGACTCAAAGACCAGGAAAGTATAGTGGCCGGGATTAGACAGCATATTGCCTTCTGGAAGAGGGTGTCGCGAATGTGACTTCGGGTATCGAAAGTTACCTGTCAGCTAGTCCTTACGGACACTCTTACCTTACTGCCACGATGGCAGGAGGTCGGTATTGCTGGACCCTTTATCAGTCCCTCTTGTGCTAGTGGAGTTAACTGGGCATTTCGAGTGTACTTAGACCGGACGAGCATAAGGACGGAATTCCTACGTGTTATTAGCTAAGCATACTTAGCCCGGTAAGGAGTTCCCGTCTCGTTTTGTCTTGCACTTGCTAGTGACAAGAACCCTCGCGTATTGAGATTAGTCCCTCAATATCGCTACATGATAGCTTACCGTGTCTGCCAAACACCCTCGCTATCATGCCCTTTGTGTTAGTCTCATTTCGGTCCCAAATGCTATTTATGGAAAGTGTCCAGATTTGCTCATTTGGCATATCTACGGAATGTAGAGTTTGTCCTGAACACAATGGTGTTCGTCCCATGTCCAAATTCGCAATCTAGGGACATTCCATATTTAGTAAGTTTCGAGCTTGTCCCAGAGACTAACTCTTGATACTAAGGGAGGCTTGGGGTGAAAGCCCAAAGCGTGTGTTCCTCAAGGGGGGGGGGGCTATGGGGGGTTCCAAATGTATAGTAGGGATAGTGGGTAGGTCGGGCATGGCTGACCAACCTGAGGCATAGTCTAGCTCCCGCTTGCATGCCTGTCCTTGTTCAGCGTCCGACTTGGGTCCCAAGTTCCATTCCATGCTAGTTGGTGGAGTACCCATATCCTCACGTTAGGCCACCGGTATGCCGAAATAGCGCTAGACTCCGTTTGGCTCCGTTTTGCATGCTGGTCCTAGCATTGGGATGCTGGTCGCTCCAGGACTGTTCCAAGTCGCTCCGGGCTCCTGTCCCTTCGCTCCTTGGGCTTTATGCTCGGGAGTTGCTCCGTGGTTCGGTTCCGTCACTCCTTGGCTCCATGCTTGGGAGTTTGGCACCGTTCCTTTGTTCAGTGGCCCAAGGCCCTGAACCTCGGTTTCTTATGGGCACGTGGGATGGACACATGGCATGTGACACATGGCATGTGACACGTGGCACAAAGAGGGTTTAGGTTCCGCTTCGTGGTGTTATCCTATGGTAAATCACCATAGGATAAAGGGTCAAAACCACGTGCGCTACATTTGGTATCAGAGGATGAGTCTCAGCGAGTACTATACAATGAGATTGGGCAACTAGTCTCGTTGCATACGCAGAGATGAAAACGATGATCCGAGTGGGTACACGTTTGGGTGCAAAGGCTTCGCAATCGTTCCTTGGGTATGGATTTGGTTACCTTTTGTACCTTATGATGTGAGCTTGTGCTTGGGCTCATAGGATGGATTTGAGATGCTCCGTTAGCACGAGTTTACGCTTGGGCTCGTGTGTGAGGCACATTAGCAACTCGAGGTTACACTTTGAGTTGGCAAGATTAATGTTAGCCTATCGGTGGTTCCAAGAGTTGTTCCTTGTACCATGGGTGAAAGTAAACTTTCCCTGGGTTTGCTATGAGTGGCAAATAGGCTGGTCCATAGCTGTTTAGCACGGCACTAGTGGATCCTTCCTAGGCATGATTATAAGTGGATCAATCAAGACTATAGGGATTAGTCTATTGGTTCAAGTAGTCACTGCCGTGCTCTCTCATAAACTTTTCTTGGATTGAACTGAAGGCAGTGCAAAAGTAAGCTTGAGGTTTGGTCAAAAGATAAGACCGAAAAGAGAGTCATCGGGGACGAAGGGTCAAACACGTAAATCATTTTCTCTTCTTGGACGGATGATTTGCAACGAGGTGTGACTCATTGCTCGTGTTCACATTATGCAATCAAGAGTCCCTATCTTGATGCATGTTGGAGAGGATGGTCTTACAAGTGGTGAGTCATGGGATGGATAGTGGTGAAGCACTATACCATTTTGTCTAGACTCGCTATTGGAAGACTTTAGTTACAATGTTCAATTCTTTTCCCGGGAACCTTGCTATTGCTCTTTGAATAGCTTGGTGTTGGACTAGTTTTGAGTTTAGTCGGAAAGAGAGTGGCATGAGCTTGTCCATGTTGTGAACAAAAGTTAGTGGTGTTGAGTGTTGTAAATCTCTATTGGTGGAGTGTGGCATTTATGTTGCATTTTGTCAAATTGAGTTGGCACTTGATACTCACATAAACCTTTGAAGTAATGGCATTGGCATTGCTCGTGGTGTTGCTCAATTGATAATCAAGTCATTGTGATTTCTATATTATATCCATGTGATAATGAGCAATGTGTTTACGAAGTTGCTTGGGTAAATGATAATCAACCAAAGTGGTTGATAGTGAAGCTAGTCTACTTGCACAAAGTAGCATTGTAGTAGCTTTGACTAGATTCTCGATGGTGGTTCATTATGCTAAGCTTAAGTTGGTTCTTTGTTTCTTTGAGAGTTGGCCCATAAGGTGTTGGAAAAGAGTTGTAGCATTTGCTATAGCTCATTAATTGATCCGTTAGCACTTGGAGTAGATTGTTGGATGGAAAATGTGTTTAGTTAAGGCATTGATAGCGCTAGCACTTGTGTTAGTGGAAGTGGCATTGTTGATTCGAGTGATGAGGAATTTTCCTTAGAGCTTGATTTTCCATGTCATTTTTCTTGTTAGTGTTTTGGCTTCACATTGGATCTTGAAGGTAATCGAAGAAGAGTGTTAGTGCAATGTGAATATTCGAAGATATGGTCTCCATGATCAAGCTTTAGATGTTCATTTTGCATTCTACGGACGTCGGTGTTGGATGTTGAAAGAATGGGCAAAAAGATGTTCGAGGCTTAAGCATACTATGGGTCATGAGAATTTGTGTTAAGGTGAGCCTATGTGAAAGTTGTTAAGTAGGAGGAAGTTGGTTGAGTCTTGAAAGTTTGCATTCCTGGACTGAGAGTCATTCTTTCTCTAGGATGGAAAATTTTCCACAAATTTTCTTAGACTTTTCCAATGGCTGATTTGTTGATCACTTTGTCCGAAAACCTTTCCGTTTTCGTAAGCCAATGCAAATTAGTGAAGGGGTTGGAGTTGACTTCGGTTAGCTTAGATCTTAGTAGGTAGTTTGTATGATGTAGCCCGAGAGGGATGCTAACTTTTGGGGCTAAAGCAATTGAGTTGGATAGAGTCTGGAGTTGGTGTAGAAAAGTGGCCGTTGCACTTTTCTGAGAAAGGTGACCCTTGAGCCTTTCTTTTGTAGCGTTATGCTTGGTGGCAGGTTGCACCCTGCATTTCGTTAGACTCTATGAGAGTAGTGAGCTCTCACTGATTTTGACTTGGTCTTGGTAGCCTTGCGCCTTGGCTAAGGATGGTGATGTCCAACTTAGTTATTTGTAGTTAAGATGTTGGTACCCATACTATAGCTTTGTCCAAGTGGAGGTTGTGTACCGATATGAGTCCATGTCATGGTCTTCATTTTAGTTTCAGCTGAGTGTTGATCATGCATAGCTAGCCTCTTCAAGGCATGCTCAGAGCTATTGGCTAAATGCATTGGTGAGCTTATCGCGGTTGAGTTGGATTCGAGTGGTCATTTTAGTTCGTGCTTATCCATGAACCTTTATCTTGTACCTGGGGTATTACGTTCATGTTGGACAAGTGTGTAACTCAATGGCATGAGTTTAGTGTTTGAGTCTTGTGAAGGCAAGTTGAAAAAGCGATGGTTAGTTGCTTTGCGACTAGTGATCGCTTGTAGACTTTGTCAAGGACAGTTAACACTTGCTTCACTCGATGATGATTTAGCAGTGATGGGTTTACTTTACCAGATGGTGTTGCGGAGGATCGTGTCATTTGACTTACATGGGTTTTCCATGTTGGCATGTCGACTCTACCTCTGTTGATATCATTTGGTTGCATTTAGTTCATAGTGTTGGATTTCATTGAGTCTTGGACGTGGTGATGCACTCCTTGAGGAAGTGTTATCTGTACCTGAGTAATGTTGAAGAACTAGTCTCGGATACTAAAGTATCTTTGACTTTGGTTAGCTTGGTTGCTAGAGAGTTTTGAGTGGTGATTCACTCTTGCTTTCTTTTAGCTTTGTTCTGATGTTGATGGCATTGAGGTGATGCCTTGTCATTAATATTATTGATGTTGAGATTCAGGTGAGATGATATATCTATCCTTAGGATTGATATTGAGTTTCATTGCTCTCGATGAAGATAGTGTTGATGATTTGGCTATAGCTTTGTATTATTAGCATTCGTGCATTTGCTAGTTAGCAACTATGTTGACGTTCAAATGAACTGAGTGGCAAGTTTGAGTTAGTTGTGTTCTAGACGAGATTATTTAGTAGGGGTTGAGCTCTAGCTTCTCTTTGAAAAGTGATTCAGTCATGAACTATGCTAACTCTACAAGTGGAAGAGTTAGTGATCGATATTGGAATGTTTAAATCCTTCTTGGATTTGAATTGGAATATATCAATCATTGATGATTTTTCTTGTGCTTGTTATGAAGTGAGTTACGTCTTGCTATAGATGGATTCATGGAGGATCGTTTGGTGATCACTTGTTGAGCATAGCTTCGTTATGCTTAGCTTTTGGATTGATGCAGATATGCTCTTCATTAGCTTTGGTATTATGAAATTTAGCTTATGGATGTGTTGGGGTGGATATTGTGGGTTACACCATGATTTCTTCTTTAGCATTGAAGTTAGTTCAATGCAAGACTTGTGATCATGTTAGGCAAGACTTGGCTATAGGCTTCTTCGAGCTTTTGGTTCCTTGAGTTTTAGTACTTGTGGTCTATTTGTTAGAAGTTGTTGGGGAAGGCATTTTGGCTCATTAGCTTTAATATTGAAGTTGGCTTTTGCATTTGACAATCATTGATGATGATTGATTATCATCTAGGATAGTTGATTATCCTTGTTAAAGAGTTTTGCTTGATTATTGTTGATATAGACTGAGTTGCTATTCTTCGGGATGGTAGATTCTTTCTTCAACGATGATTATGCATCTCTTTCTTGATAGGATGATTGATGATCTTTCATGATGGTTAGTTGTTCTCTTTGATAGCTTTTGGCTTTTTGCAATACCACATGTTCTTTGTGGTTTGCTCTGGATTGGTCTCTTGGGTTTGAGACGTCAGTAGGATGTGGCTGACTCTTGCTTAGGCAACTTGAGTTCCTTGGTGTTATTGGCTGGGGTCTATTCAGATTAGCTAATGTGATAGTTGGCATAAACGAGTGTTTGTTGGTCTTGCCACATTCATTCTGTTCTGTTGATTATTGCTCGAGTTAGTTCTGATAGATTGGGATGTTATTTCCTTTAGGTGATACATTCGCGAGCATTTGCTTGCCAGTCGATGATACTTTGTGTTCTTTGAGTTATCTTTGGTAAGTTGTTCGGCATACTATCTACCATTTTCAGTAGTTAAGTTTCATCATTCCGTTTCCTTGATGATATACTTGCTATTGAATTTTGTTGGATGGTCAATCCTATGTTTTCCAAACATTATGATCTTGGTGGTTTCTATACTATACTACTAGTTTATCGGATGATAACTTGCTTAGAATACTTTTGTGTTCTACTCTAAGATTTAATCATTGGTAATTAAGTCTCTAAGATATCATTGTCTCTGACTTTGATGTTATCCATCTCTTGATATTTGAGTTTGGGCCAGTATAGGCAGACTGGCTTCAGCACTTCGTGTGCATGTTGAAATCTCTAGTCATGGGGTAGCTACTGTCGACTGGTCACATCACCCGCCTCTCTGTCGATGTTCCTTATTCCGTTGAAAGGGCATGATCGTGTAAACAACTCTAACTGCCTGTTTACAGTAGTCTATCTAAACCTTCCCGACGGGTTTGGTTTCTTTGCTCAGGAGGGTTGGGGCCTTTGGCTTCTCTCTCTATGTCCCTGCGGGCAGGGCGTATCACACTTTTGTAAGCTGGGTGACTCCCAGAGCAGCAAGGGTGGCTGACTCCGTTGGTCATTTCCTTGTCGGCGACGGCCGGAAGGTGTCTGAGCTGGTAGCGCATCCGCGTTAGACAAAGAGGTTGCCTCCTAACTCATTTAAGTTGGTGCATTTCTCACATAGTGTGAGTATCGTGAACTTTTTCTGGAGTTGTTTCCTTGGCGGTATTCTAGACTCGAGTATGCATCGACGAGGACGTCGATCTTCCCTAGGGGGGGAGAGTATCGCGAATGTGACTTCGGGTATCGAAAGTTACCTGTCGGCTAGTCCTTACAGACACTCTTACCTTACTGCCACGATGGCAGGAGGTCGGTATTGCTGGACCCTTTATCAGTCCCTCTTGTGCTAGTGGAGTTAACTGGGCATTTCGAGTGTACTTAGACCGGACGAGTATAAGGACGGAATTCCTACGTGTTATTAGCTAAGCATACTTAGCCCGATAAGGAGTTCCCGTCTCGTTTTGTCTTGCACTTGCTAGTGACAAGAACCCTCGCGTATTGAGATTAGTCCCTCAATATCGCTACATGATAGCTTACCGTGTCTGCCAAACACCCTTGCTATCATGCCCTTTGTGTTAGTCTCATTTCGGTCCTAAATGTTATTTATGGAAAGTGTCCAGATTTGCTCATTTGGTATATCTACGGAATGTAGAGTTCGTCCTGAACACAATGGTGTTCGTCCCATGTCCAAATTCGCAATCTAAGGACATTCCATATTTAGTAAGTTTCGAGCTTGTCCCAGAGACTAACTCTTGATACTAAGGGAGGCTTGGGGTGAAAGCCCAAAGTGTGTGTTCCTCAAGGGGGGGGGGGCTATGGGGGGTTCCAAATGTATAGTAGGGATAGTGGGTAGGTCGGGCATGGCCGACCAACCTGAGGCATAGTCTAGCTCCCGCTTGCGTGCCTGTCCTTGTTCTGCGTCCGGCTTGGGTCTAAGCCCAAGTTCCATTCCATGCTAGTTGGTGGAGTACCCATATCCTCACGTTAGGCCACCGGTATGCCGAAATAGCGCTAGACTCCGTTTGGCTCCGTTTTGCATGCTGGTCCTGGCATTGGGATGCTGGTCACTCCAGGACTGTTCCAAGTCGCTCCGGGCTCCTGTCCCTTCGCTCCTTAGGCTTTATGCTTGGGAGTTGCTCCGTGGTTCGGTTCCGTCACTCCTTGGCTCCATGCTTGGGAGTTTGGCACCATTCCTTTGTTCAGTGGCCCAAGGCCCTGAACCTCGGGTTCTTATGGACACGTGGCATGGACACGTGGCATGTGACACATGGCATGTGACACGTGGCACAAAGAGGGTTTAGGTTCCGCTTCGTGGTGTTGTCCTATAGTAAATCAACATAGGATAAAGGGTCAAAACCACGTGCGCTACAGAGGGGGTTGGTGTTTGGTGGAGAATCCTATTTTCAGAGGTGCAAGCCTTTGCTCGAATACTGGGAGAAGATTATATCTGCTATCCAAAATGGGCCGGTTGTATATGAAGAATTGGAAGAGTCCTTTTGGCCAAAACCCAGAGCACCAGATAGTAGCGGAACAATGTCCTCTGGAAATGTAGTGACAGATAACGATGTTGAGGATCACTATTGTGGGCCGAGGAACAAGAAGCCGGATTCAGCATTCAATCCAGTACAGGTCTGCAAAGGAATGGTCGTGCTTGTCAGACCCAGTAATAAAAAACAAATGATATGGGTGGGGCGCTGCATCACTGATGCAGAGGAGGACGCGGAAACTAACTCCTTCAATGTAACTGTGGAGTGGTTAAAGCCAAGTTCCGGATATACGAAGGATTGCCTAGAAAAGAGATGGGTGCTGAATCCAAGGGATCCCAACATGAGCATATCGGTGGATAATGTTGTGCATGGTTAGATGCGGAAGCAGAGTGCCACCATCACCTTGCCAGACCATGCAAGAGATGCAACAAGAGCATTCATAACCCGGGTTCAAGGTGAGATTCATTAATATTCCTTTACTAAGTTTCTAATGTATTTTATTTCAAGGTGAACAATCCGAATCTGAATCAGAGGAGGCGTGATGGCATGTGGCCTAAGATGATGTGATATATGCATTTACCAATCACACATGCATAAATCTAATAATATGGCGTGTGGCCCATATTAATGGCACATAAACCCATATTGTGGGCTTACGTGCTTTATGTACCATCATTCCCTTGCAGCGTGTGTGTTGGTTTCCTTTTATAACACAACAAACTCCATATTTTAGGGTGAAGAGCGTTCTCATGGCAAGCACAAAATCTGTAAGTGAGGCAGAAAAGGAGACGGAGAAGGAGATAGGTGAAGATGTAGAATATATAAGTCTTCCAAACTCCCTGTACTATACTCCAGGTGATCATTTTTCTGAACAAACGGCAACATTAACAACTATCGAGAACGCCCCAGTAACGTCAAAGACAACAATCCAAAGCAAAACAACTGACCCGGAGAAGGATGATAGTACCGCTGAGAGTACCAAAAAGGAGGTGTCCACTAGCGCTTAGGCTTATAATGGCGTGTGCCCTCATGCCATTTACTTGATCACCAAATACCTTTTTCCCTTTGCACTAGTATATCTTAATACCGGTCTGAGAAATAGAATGGCATGTGCCCTTAGGCCTTTTACTAAATCACCTTTGAAAGAAATGCAAGCCTCTATGTTGTAAAAAAAAGGTACTAGAGAAATTCCTTAATAATATGAATGTTATTTAGTTTCATGAAAATTTCAAGGGTCAAATGAGTTAAATGACTTCTCCAGACTAGCAATGCCTCTTGCTACACCTTCACAATTAGATTCGTTAGAAAAAGATAACATTGAATAATATCTAAATGTTCTCACCATTAAGTTATATGTCTGGCTAATAGGAATGACGTTCATCTTGGAAAGCTCACCACACGCTCAATGAACAAACAAATAGTGTGTGCGTGCATGCCATCGCTCTTCTTTAGCTTCAGATTCGGCTTGTTCACCTTGACAATGAGATTTATTATACAACTAGATGGACTCAATCTGGACATAAAGTCACCGCGCTAGTCACCATGCCCCAAATATGTCTAGCCCTTGGACAAAAAACATATAATTTCACGTCATTTTCAAATACTTGAAAATTTGTACCTAGTCCCATTTTACTGAATAAATCCCACTTTAACGAAATAGAGCATCTTAGGGATTTGTGTCTCACAAAGGAATTATCATTACAGAAAGGAAACAAGTCTCGAAGGTGGAGCCTCTAGTCAAACAAAAAACTGTGGATGAGGTGAGGAGGATGTGAGACACAAATCCCTAAGCCCCAAAAGGGTGCCACGTGGTAGTGGCCGAAGTGAAAGCTAAATGAAAGTAACACGTTTGGACTAAAAGCTCCGACTTGAAAGGTTGAGAGCGGGAGTGGAACTCCCAACGACGGGCTTGAGGAACAAACATGAAGTGATCAATAAGTGAGTCTCTAAAAAAGGGACACGAGAGGACCAACACATGACACGTGGAAGAGTCTAAGATGGACCTGAGATGGAGTCCAAGATGGACTTGAGATGGAGTCCGAGATGGAGTCTGAGATGGACCCAAGATGGAGTCTGAGATGGAGTCCGAGATGGACCCGAGATAGAGTTCGAGATGGAGTCCGAGATGGACCCGAGATGGAGTCTGAGATGGACCCGAGATGGAGTCTAAGAAGATGGAGTCTGAGATGGAGTTCGAAATAGAACCGAGACCGAGACCGAGACCGAGTCTGAGTCCAAATCCGGGACCAAGACCAAGTCTAAGTCCGAGTCCGAATACTAATATAGGCTGTTGGGTGAAAGCCCAAAGCGATCGTCCCCAGGTATGTATTGAGCATCCATGTGTACGTCCTTCCTCTTGTGGAGTATCTATAGATAAATGTATCCACCATAGGACTGCGGTATAAGTGGATGACTTGCCTCACATGGAATAATTAGTCTACACAATGGAAGGATTAGTAGATATAGTGTGGAAATGGAAGTGTTGGTTCCCCTTGGCTTAATAGAGGTTGTTAGTCAATAGTTAATGAGGATATTAAGATCTCTGAAAGGGGAAGGGGGGGGGGGGGAAGGGGGGGAGTGTAGTGTATGTGATCATGAGATGAAATTTGAATATACTATCACTATGGATCTTTGGAACCTTGGGGGATAAATAGGGATAAAATAACCACTAAAAGCTTTCTTATCAAGTAATTGCCCCTTTTCCAGTTGGATTAAGGGAAGAAAAATAGATTGTATTACACCTGCCAAGTCCCTCTTTGTCCCTGGCAGTGCTTGCCAACACCGCCACTGGGTCTAGGTTTGAAAGACTAACCACTAAGTCCTATTGACCTTTAGAACTTCCTCATCACATGACCGTATCTTTGGTCTCTACACAAGAGGACTCCTCCTCTTCCTTTCCACACTAGGACCTTGGGATGACATTTCGAAACACCATGGCCTTACACGAGCCTAGTTAGTACTCTCTTCACCTTCTGCCTTTGGGTGCCCTAGCTATGTGGCTAGAGTGAGGTCCCAATAAGCCACATTAAGTATCCAAGTAGGTAGTGCCACCCACACTTGGACTAGAAGCATCGACCATTCTATCTCCCGAGGGAGTTAAAGTTGGCTCTTGAACACTTCACTAAGATACCTCATTTATCTATCTATATTCATTCTAGCCTTGGACTCTTTAGTGGTTATATCATCACTCAATACGTGGGTATAGCCTTCCTTGGTCACACTGGCCTTTCCTAGCCAAATTGGCACCATCGGAGTCTTTCCCCTATTATACTTTTAGAGCTCACCAAACCCCCTAAGGTTTGGGAGAAGGCTTTCACCCTCAAACTTAGACTTGGCCTCGGACTCAGACTCAGACTCGGTCTCGGACTTGTACTCGGTTTCAGATTAGGTCTCGATCTTGGACTCAATCTCAATCTTGGTCTTGGTCTCGGTCTTGGTCTCGCCCTCGGTCTCGATCTCAGTCTTGATCTTGGCCTCGGTATCACTCTTAGTCTCGGCTTTAGTCTTAGTCTCGATCTTAGTCCCGATCTCTTTCTCGTCCTCGATCTTGGACTCTATCTTAGGTCCATCTTGGACTCAACCTCAGACTCCATCTCAAATTAATCTTGGACTCCATCTTGGGTCCATCTCAAACTCCATGTCGGGTTTATCTCAAACTCCATCTTAGGTCCATCTTTAACTCCATCTTGGGTCCATCTTGGATCCATATTAGACTCAATCTCGGACTCCATCTCGAGTCCATCCTGGGTTCATATCGGACTCCATCTTAGACTCCATCTTGGGTCCATATTAGACTCCATCTCGGACTCCATCTCAGATTCCATCTCGGATTCCTTCTCAGACTCCATCTCAGACTCTATCTTAAATTCCTTCTCGGACTCCATCTCAAACTTTGTTTTGGACTCCTTCTCGAACTCCTTTTTGGACAGGTTCATAACACTTCTATGTGTCACAACACTTGCCATATGTCAGTCCTTTTTGTATCCCTTTTTAGATACTCATTCACTAATTGCTTTGTACTCATTCCTTGAGTATTTTGTTTGGAGTTCCATTCCCATTCTCGATTTTCCAAGTCAGAGCCTTTAGTCCAAACATATTATGCTTGTTGAACTTCCACTTTGACCACTAACATAGAGCACCTTTTTAGCTCCACTTTGGGGCTCAGGGATTTGCGTCTTACAAATGGGTTTACTCAAAAGAAAGTATTACTGGCTAGACATAGTTAAGGATGTTCAAGATTATATAAAGAAATATCCAACATATCAACAAGTGAAAGACATGACTAAGGCTAATGGGGGTTTGTTGCAAAGCCTTTGTTCATAAAAATATCTTATGATGGACATCATTATAGGACTCCCTTCGAGTGAGATGTTTGATATGATATTCGTGGTGGTGGATTGATTTTCTAAAATGGTGCATTTCATACCCACCACAACGGAAGTGGTTGTAGAAGGTTGGCAAAGCTATTTTTCGAATAAATAGTTTGAGTAAAGGGAAAGATAGAAGAAATTATCTTAGATCGAGATAAGATTTTCACCAGTAAGTTACTGGTGAATTACTAATATGGCTTACCACCTTTAGCTTCCTCGGGAGATGGGTAAAATGCACCATGTGTTTCATATAAACTTTTCTTTATTTTTTAAACAACTTCTCCACCACCATAACTTAATTTTTTTAAGTTAGCTTGTTGGTAGTATCAAAGATGGGTTGATTGGTTATGGTAGTAAGAACCCTTAATAAGCTACCTAATATATATTGACAATCTTGGAATAAATCCTTCTCAAATTTTGGAACACATTTATGCTAGAACTCACCACTTGAAACTCAAGTATGGTCTATCTGATGTAAAAGCTATTACATTCTCTACTCTCAAATTCATGTTTAGTAACAAACCATGAAGTATTTCAAAATTTGACTATAATATCCCATTTTACACTAATAAAAGCTTTATAAAATCATAGTATAGTTTCTTCTCTCCAACCAAATAAACCATATAAACAATAAAGTATTTCTTATAATCATGTATAAACTATAAATTTTTCCTTTTCAATTTGTCAACATATCTCATTTATCCAACCACCTTTGCCTTGCCCTTAATTAAATTCTCTTGCCAAGATTCCCACCTATTATACAAACTCCTACTTGGTTCTACTTGGATTCAACTACTCACTACATAAATAACTTAGTGTTAGCCATCAATTCACAGATTCCTAAGTCTTCTCTCAATCCCCCTCTCTAAGTTAGATTAGATTTAAAGTTTGATTACACTCCCCATATACACAAAAAACCATGTATACCAAGCCTCCAGGTTCTTAACTTCCCTTGGTATAATAAGACTTAATCATAAAACCTTCTAAATATTAAGCTTTAGATGCATATTTTATTTTAGGACCCTGAGGGGAAATATTATAGCTTAATAGCCTAGTATAAGTATTTTTACTCCCCCACTTCTATCCCAAAAGGAAAGCCCAAGCCCCTAAAAATAAGTGAGGACTAATAAGTTGCATAGTACTTAAATAAAACACCACTCCATATAAGTTAAAAGCACTATAGTTAATTTTTCTTCTGGGAGTAGGAATTGCTCTTGAGCACTTCCTTGGCTAGCCCCTATTGCAACCTCTGAGTCTGTGCTCACCCCCACCTAAAGTCACTAACCCCCCAGTCTCAACCTCAACTCAATTTGGAAACATTGTTATAAAATATTTTTAAGATTGGATCCTAGACTTCATTATCGCTACTATACTTTTGGAACCCCTTACAAACCCCCCTGCTGCCCCCCCTAGGAGATGATTACTTTGGGCTTTCACCCCTCGACCTATACTAATGCTTGGACTCAATCTTGGACTCGGTTTTAAATTCAATCTCAAACTTAGTCTTAAACTCGATCTTGGAGGCAGTCTTGAAGTTGATCCTAAACTTGGTCCTATCTAATGAATTCTTTATCATTTTAGTCGTGATTCCAAAATTTTTTTAGCTTATGACACTTTGGGGAGTTAGTTCTTTACAACTCCACCATCCGTAAAAGAAGTTTGATGTCTATATCAAATGTATCTATTCAATTCTATAACTTTATTGACCATTGCCCTAAGAGCATTTCACCACTTAATAGTGTGCTTAAGTCAGCTTCCCTGGCTAGAGGCTCATGATAGTGAAATATAAATGTTTTTATACCCTTTTTTTTACCTTGTCCTAATAAAGGGTTGGGAACCTTGCTTTACTAAAAAGTTAGGACTCAAACCTAACCTCTATAAAATACATTTATAAGTTTGATATCCTTTTAGGGGAGTTGAGCATAGCTCCTTATGCCTTGCCGACCTAACTAAATCTATGTTAATTAGTTTACCCTCAGCACACGTTTGGACCCAACTTGGGATATTCTCAATTTCTCAAATTGATGGTTTTTATTAAATTTTGTATAGGAATATAAAGTTCTACCTCATAAAAATTCCTACACTAGATCTTACATATTTGCTAGGTTCTCCTTTGGTTCCTATGTTGCTTTGCAAAATGAAAATTCTTTCCACTTCACATGGAACTTTTTCACTTTGTGTTTTTATTGCTTGCTCTTATGTACATTGAGGATAGCCTTGATTTTGTATTTCTCCTCCCCTTGGATAATGTTGAATAAGAGTTTCAATTGGTCTTTGCAAAATGGGTTCTCAAAGTATGGCTTGAGTCAATTTTGTGGATAACCATGGTTGATATTTAGCTTCAAATTAATTATGTAAGATTTGGAGGGGCAAATTTTTGAATTTAGTCATAAAAATTGCTGCCATATATTTGTGGAGGGTGGTTCCATTGTCAATGTTCACTTCTTGCACTATTGGTGGTTCAATTTGACATAAAATTGAATGGTGAAATTTTTTAGATTTCCTTATCATGGTGCTTAATCAAAGGGTTTGTATGGACAACCTTGGTCAATGTATTGGTGAGTAGAATGTCTAATATATTACATGCTCCAGTAACTCACATCAGTGGAGGGTCATGTAGGGAAGTCATCATAAATGGCTTAATAGAAGCTGTGATAGAATATAATTAGCATATTGATAATCAAGTGGTTAGGATAAATTTCACTTCCTCTAGAGTGTAGTAGATGGCCCTAGTTACTAGGTGGAGAGCTTGAGTTGACCACTTAGAAGGGCCATTGGGAATAAGACTATAATTAAATGTTGTTTTAGTGAATTATTATATGTAAATTTCCCCACAATTAGCTTATATGACAAGGGTTAGCTTATGACAAGGGTGATACCCAGGAAAATCAAGCCATGAAGCTTGGAACTTTCTAGATAGCTTTAAGCTCAGCACTGATATTCACTCGAGTTCATCTGGATTTGTTGGGGTTTTAACCAGCCTAAAAGGTTATTTAACTGGGAAGTTAAAGGATTAACTATTTTTACAGTTTAAAATTTAAACCAAAGTTTCAATGAAAACATTACAGACCATGAAATTGACGTTGCAAAGATCTAGAAAGCTAATTATGGATCAAAGTCAAGGCAAAGATGAGCACTATAGCGAGCTTCCAAGTTAGCAAGCTTCATCTGGAAATCTCGCTCCAGCTCAAACCTACACTGCACGAGCTGGGGATCCAATCCTTCTCTTGGCCTTACGATCAGGGCAGTGGACAACGAGCTTCAGCAATGGGCACTTCATCACCCCTTCGATCACATTTATGATAGCGCTGCCATTGCCAAGGATCTTCATCTCGAGCTCGCCAAGTTTGTTGAGGTGATGCCAAACTTGGAGTAAACATCAATATGGAATAGAAAAGCAGCTCTCCAGTTCTATGGTGTAGCAAAGAAAAAGAGAGCTTCGTACCTTGGTGTTCTTGAAAACAGGAGTCTTGTAAATCTCTCCACAAGAGAAAAGGGGAGCCACTCTCCCTCGATGATCAAAGCCTCTGCTCGATCAAACCCAGATATGCCACAAAACTCAGCAGTAAAATGCACAAGCTCCAGCTCCTTCGGATCTACAGTTGCAACTTCCAGTCCGTGGACGTGCAAACGCTTGAGACTGGGCGTCTCCAAATGGACGCGTGGGAGAGGGCAGGTGGTTACGTTGAAAAGCAGCACCAGATCCTCGAGACACTCATTCTTAATCGTGGTACTCTCACAGGGAGGATCCATTGGCAGGTAGAAGCTCGAGCGGATCTCCATCACTTTGAGCTTCACAAGCCTTGGTGCAAGTGATTCTACCTCCCCACTTGACGGTGATGCGTATCAACTGCCCCACCTTGCGGCAAACACCCTTACTTGACCAGACCACCCACGGCAAACTCCGAGATGATTCCAGCTCCAAGGTCTCCAGGGATGGCGGAGCGAAACGCAAGAACGGCTTCCATGAAAACAACCCCCCACCGACATTGCTATCCAACACAGTGCGTAGTTTTGACAAGGTTTTCGCCTTGGATAGCTGCTGCAATAGTGCCTCTTGAGTCTTGACCAAGGCATGATTGTCCGGGATGTTGAAGCGAAAGGCCATGGACGCTACTTCGAACTGGAGGCGTCTCACAGCTCCGCTTGACGTTGCGAGGATCGCGACCTCGTGTCGCTCCATGCGCTGGAGAATGTCGATCACCACTTCGTCCGGGAGGAGAGCGAAAGGATCCGGCACCGCCATAGCCCAGATCAATCTT
>NW_003314307.1:382858-493937 GCF_000143415.4 Selaginella moellendorffii | reverse complement strand
CAGCCAACTCAAATAGCCATTATATTCTCAATTAATACTCATTTATTCGTGACATTAGGGTCTTATATCTAGGGTTAAACAGGGGCAATGGAGGGGACGGAGGATCTGTACGCGCTGCTGGGATTGCCTGGAGGTGTCGATGGCGCTGCGATCCAGGTAACCGAGTTGAAGAAGGCGTGGAGGAGGCGCTGCCTGGAATGGCATCCAGACAAGCGCCCCGGCGATGCTACTGCAGGTAACTTGTAGAATCTGAGAGATCTTCTTCTCAAATTTCTCCTTCGTTTCTTCCAGCCGCTCAGTTCAATCGCATCAACAATGCGTTCGAGGTGCTGTCCGATGCCAAGGCGCGCAAGGCGTACGACGAGCTCCAGCTCCTCCGGAGGAGGAGGGAGGAGGAAAAGAAAGAGATGAGCGCCAAGCGCCAGAAGATGGTGGATGATCTACAAAAGAGAGAGGCTGCTTTCGAGCTCCAGCGCAGGGAGAAGGCGGCGGAGGTGAGCGCCGCGCAGAGGCTCAAGGAGGAGATTGCCAGGATACGAGTGAAGAAATCGCAGAAGAAGATGGGTAGGAATGGGATCGAGCCTGGCAAGCCTGTGGATATCATCGTGAGCGAAGAGGACAAAGACAAGGCGCTCAAAGTTACGTGGGACTTGGCAGGCACTCCGGGATACGATGTTGAAAGCTTGCGCGGTATATTTCAGCGATTTGGCCCGGTTGAGGACGTGCTGAGACTTGAAAAAAAGAAGAAAGGCGTCGCGCTGGTGGTGATGGTAACTGCGCAGTCCGCGGTACGTATGCTCTCTCTCTGGCCTGGTGTTCTTTAAGTTCTTCTTTCTCAGTTGGCATGAAAATGGTCGTGCGAAGTTTCAGTTTTCTCTGTCTTCCTTTATGTGAAGCGTGGGTCTCTCGCTGGTTTCTGTGGCTTTGTTCTTCTTGCGTGACGTTATCCTTTGTGCGATTGCCTTGCGTGTGCTTTCAGTCGCTAAGCTTGCGTCATTTTTGTGACACAGCTCGAAGCCTCTCAGTCGCAATGTGGACATATCGCCAATCCCTTGCTCGTGATTCCTCTCGGGAATCCGTTCAGGCCAGAAGGTGCAGAGAACCCGCCAGACACGAAAACTCCCGCGGCGGCCAGGGCCCCCTCCCCGTCCCCGGCGGCAAATCACGCTACACTCGCGGGCTCCGGTTTTGGTGACCGGGAAGATTTAGTCCTCCGCAAGCTCAAAGAGGTGGGTGACTTTGGCCTGTTCACAGGAAGTTTGTTTACTTATCCGGCAAGCCAAAAACTCTTTTTGTTTTTGCTTTTGCTTGCAGGCCCAGGAGAGGAAGAGAAAGATGGACGCGGCCGCAAAGGAGGGATGAAGACAAGAGTGCGCGAAGCACGCCTGGGCGATGCGTAAAAAGGCGGGGCTTGGAAGCTAGTAGAGGTGTCGAGCGCTTGTTCACGAGTCATGACAGTGGTAGGTCCTCGAATTTAAGCTCTCCGCTCTTGTTGTATGTCACGTTTACTTCGCTTCGTTTAGGTGTCGAACGAATCTGGAGCACAAAGACAAGCGCTAAGATCCATGGATCGATCGGCACAATCGCTGCGAGGATATCTCCCGCCAGTTCGCGAGCGGAAGATCGAAGCGAGTGAGTTTTTTGTCCTAGTTTTCTTGTCTTGGATCAGGAGAGTAGCTAGCGCTAGCCTTTGACTCGACCGTTAATCTGTAGCTATCGTGGCGCCATCGCGGCCGACCAGCCCGGCTTCATCGCCAGTGACATCACAAGAATGAAGATATGGTGTGGATATGCATGGGTCCCACATGTGCTCCCGATCTAAACAACCACGCCCCGGCGCGACAATCTCCACCGTCAGTCGCTTACCATTTGGAAGATCATGATAAAAAATGGAGAAGAAAAGAATCCATTGGGCCATTGTTTAGTCGCCCAAAATCTTCCAACGTATCGCGGCAACTTTAGAAAAAGAAAAGCGCATATTCTTGGTCCCGGGCGGCATCTCTTTTCTACGCGCAAATCGGCGACCGTCGAATCGCGATCCGATCGCGCGGGCCCGCCACGTGCCGTCGCCACCTGCTTTCACCCAGCGCGGTGAAAATCGTAAAAAACCACCCGGCAAAATCTTCCATGCGATCCCGCCCGACAGGGACAGGACGGCCGGAAGGGGCTCGAATATCCCGCCGGCGGAATATTCGTACGCCACCAAGGGCCTGGATTATTCCCCCCGGCGGATCGTGGCCGTAGGATTTCTACCCGTACATGGCTACGTACCTCGGGGCTTTACTAAATGAAGGTAAAGTGGTGGTTTGACTGGGCCATAAAAAAGAGGGGAAATGAGAAAATAGAGGGCCGCGAGTCGCGAGGTTTTAGCATAGCTTTGTTTCACCCGCAGGATCTGATGATCTGATCTCCTCGTCCGGAATTTGTTCGATCCGTGTCACCATTGATCATTTCTTCTTCTTCTTCTTCTTCTCTCTCTCTCCCCGGTTTTTTAGCTAGGTAGCGAGTTCTTCTCGGAACGAAGGAATAGCGAGCTTAGCGACTTACAGGCGCGGGGGTTTCCTCACTTTCGCTTTCTCGAGGAAGAGGAAGAGCGAGCGAGCGAGCGAGCGCGAGAGAGTTTTGGTCTCCTTCTTCTTCTTCGTGGTGGTGGTGTTCATAACTTCGTCAATCGTATCGATCGATCGAGCGAAGCGAGCAAATGGGGAGGCGGGTGAAGCGGTCCAATGGAGCTGCCAGCAGCACCGCGCAAGATCTGGGTAGCGAGAGCAGCAGCGGCATCGTTAGTAGCAAGGAAGGGGGAGGCCACGTTTTGAGCCTACCTTCGACTTCTTCTTCCTCTTCCTCTTCTTCGCAGATTCATGTCCTGGCCGTGGACGATAGCCTTGTGGATCGGACCGTCATCGAGAGGCTGCTCAAGACGTCCTCTTCCTCGTTCAAAGGTAAGAAAGATAGTCTTCGAATCTGGGCGATGAATTTCTCGATTGAAATCGCTTGCTTGTTTGCTCTTCTTGCAGTCACGGCCGTGGACAGCGCATTGCGAGCGCTGGAAATTCTGGGCATTGTTGACGGACAGGCTTCTCCAGCAGCAGCTCCTTCCGAGGTAAGAGAGAAAAAACAATTAAATTAGCAGTAAGGCTAGTTTTCTTCACAGCCAAGTAAAGATTTTTCAGAGGCTTACGGTTTTGTGGTCGTCGCAGGGCATTCAAATCAGCATGATCATCACGGATTACTGTATGCCTCATATGACAGGCTATGATCTTCTGAAGAGAGTAAAGGTGAGTGAAAAAAATCGCTTTTTTTTCTTTTTCCAAAAGGAGGTTTACCGATTTGCGGGTCCACTGGTTTGATGGCAGGGTGTTTCTTCACTCAAGGAGATCCCGGTTGTGATCATGTCGTCTGAAAACGTAGAACAAAGGATAAACAGGTTGGTTGAATTTGCGTAAACAAGTTAAAGACGACCTCCTTCTAACCGTGTGAATGGATGATCGTTTCAACAGTTGCTACGAAGAAGGTGCCGAGGACTTCATCATAAAGCCCGTGAAGCTGGCCGATGTCAAGCGCCTCGTTAGCGGTCACCTGGGGGGAAAGAGCAGCGAGGTTGAAACGTTAGCTGCGAATACCAGGAAGAGAAAGCGCGTCTTGGAGGACAATTCTCCTCCGAGACTCCATCAGAGAGTAGCAGTCCAATGAGCAGCGCGCGAGATCTGGTAAAGTCTTCACAAGTTGGGACGAAACATTCTTCTCGTTCCTGCAAGGCTTTCAGTATCGGTTGCGGCAGCCAGGATTTTTGCCTCGGCTTTTTCCTCCTTTTTCCAAAGGAGCTGATTTTAGCAGCAAAAGCTTACCGGCACGAATTTGTATAGAACAGGGAACACTCTTTTTGTAGTGCTTTTATTACGAAGCAATTCACTTCAAGATGTTATCTGGCACCTGTCTGTCAGAATTTCCTACAAAACTTTCGATCGTCACCAGCAGAAAGATATGTACGCGACGATTCATCGTTACCCAAAGTGTGCACTAAGTGGTTGCGATGTCCACTTCATGTGAAGAAAAATCTTGCCGCTTTTAACACCATCCAGCTGGTAGCCTTCTTCATATTCTTCCTCTCGGACAACTCTGGACAGCGTTAGTGCACAGCGGCCCATGTAATCCTGCAGCAGTGACAATGTTACTGCTACGCGTCCAATAACTTCTACGGAGAAAATCATCATGCGACAGACCTTGCCAAACGTATCGTGATCCCAGATTTCGACAATTAACATATCATGAATGGCGTCCTCCACCACAAAATCAAACGTCTGGTTCCACTCTGGCTGGAGCGTTTTATTGAGCACCTGTTTTATAAAGTCACACAGTCACATATTAAAACTTGAAAAACAGTTATGTTTCCTGCTTACCTTAGTTCTGATCTTTTGATCGCTTTTCTTCATTCGCAAGACCGCATAAGGATCTGCCAAACCATTTGTGTCGGCCGCTATCAAGTTCTCAGCTCTGATAACGGTCACCGTAAGAACTCCGCGGTTAAATTCATCATCTTCATCTATCCTGGGAGAGACCAAGTCGACATGCGAAGGTTGGAAGCTTTGCGGAGATGTATCCATTCGTCTTGGACTAGCAAGAGTTTTTCCTGGACTAGCCTGTAATTCTTGCTGCGGATGCCCATTGCTGTTTGTCATCAACGTTTCCAAAGAAGTCATTGGAAACTTTCGTTTCAAGTAAGGATTAACTGTTCCATGCTCATGATAGAGGAGCTCCACTTGTACCTGAAATATAGCAATTACATTGCAAGAATAAACAATATAAAAATAATATATCAAACCTGTCCACGATACTTGTGTTCCTTGACATTGTCAAGATCTTTCACCAATGTGAGCCACACGTCTTTCAGGACTCCTGGTTCCAAGTTCTTCAAAGGGAAAAGAGCACCGCCAATAAACTCGGATGCCTGAACACCTTCATCGTCGAAAACTTGCACAGTCAATTGTTGAGTGGAAGGATCCTCAACGTCAAAGATGTACTTTTCATTCCAAATGGGATGTAGGTCATTGTTCTGATAGTGCATCTCAATCAGTAAAAAACTTCAAAACTACAGAATTGGATGTTACCTGGGTCTTGCTTCTTTTCATGCGGCTGGGGATGGGCCTGATGAACGTTCGAGCAAAAGGATCAGACTTGCCTGCCAAGTCTTTATTCAATAAATCCTTCGCTTGTACAAGCTTTACGTGCAAAGTTCCAACAACTCGGAGTTCTAAATTTCTACCAAAACAAATGCATCAGTATAATACAAGGAAAAGCATATACATACGAGTAATCTCCTGGTACGATGGGAACTATTTGCCGCACCGGCCACAGCAGAGAGTCTGTTATTGCAGTTTTTATCATCTCCTGAGAGAGAGAGAAAAAAAAAACATGTCGATTCCGTGACCGCAGTAACATTCTCTCGAGACTTACATCAATAGCTCCTGCCAGTCCGGGCACGGACTTAATATCTCCTCCTATCACTTTTAGTGTAAAATCCAGTTTTTTCTGCAGTTATAAGTGATGAAAACGGAGAATTGAGATTGCTCCACGTACCTGTCTACGCAAAGAATACACAATAGCACCGAAGCAAGGAAGATCCTTAACCAGCGGTTTAAATATCACTCGAAAGATTCCAGCAAACGCCGCATTTTTCACCTACGAGTAGATCAATACGACTGGTTAAATAGTAAACCAGAGCTCAACGAAGGAACTGGAACATCTGGAATGGAAATACGAGAGACAATCAGCGCCAGCGATCCAAACCAACCTGAATAGGTAGCGAGACACCGAAAGAAGTAGTGACACCCAATATAATGCTCGGATTGCCATCCCACTCCAACTCGATCTCCATTACGACTTCATTCTCCATATCGTCGACCATACCAATGCCTGTAGAAACAAGCGAGTGTTAGTCGATCAACAAAACAATCAAAAGAAGAAAAGGGAAACGAAAGTCCACCTACAAACTGAGGAGCAACTGTCCCGAGCGTGAACTTATTAAACTTTAGAGAGGAAATAAGAGGTGGCTTGTACTGATCGAGTATCGGCTCTACAATAGTCCGGGCCAATTCAGACGCTGCCTGTGCATCAATCAAACCACATTCGTGTTTATCCACTTCGAAGTACCTGATCAACGTAAGGCCAGATCCTTCGCAACTCCTGGTTCATCCAGCTAACCTACAAACAAATCCACGAAGAAAAAACAAACAACAATGCTGTAGAGTTCCATCGAGAATTTTCTAGAGTGTACCTTGTGAGACTGTGAGAAAACTATCCACGGAGGCATTGGCTGTTTGTAATTGCTGAAGACCTTCCTTAAATCATCCAGGCTGAGCTTGGAGAGAGCGCTCGTCGCGATCGCCTGGAAATAAGAGAAGGAATCACTCCGGCGATCACAGGAAATGACAACTTACGAGCCGCTGCCGGGAATGCGAGCGCCGATTCTCGGACAGGACGAAGCCAAGAACAAGCGTTATTCCCACGATGAAGCCGACGATGAAGCCGCTGATGAGCGCCATATCTCCAGCTCCCGCTAGCTCCTCCTCCTCTCGCCCGCCGCGCAAAACCTAGCCCTTGGCGCCCATCGCCTTCTCGCCTTCTCTACGCGCACAAGAGTCTCCTGGCAATATGGTAGTTGTGGCCACATGGCCCAGATAGTCACGGATATAATCACTAGACATGGATGTTCGTACAGCATGGCGTTTTGTGGCCATGGTGTCGGTGGCGCTTTGGTATAAAGTGTCGTACAATAGAGCCAGCCATTACTGGCTACACTTCCATGACTTTAAAATACTTCTTTGATTCTTTCCCGGCCTTGTGACTTTATCTCTGGACGGATTAATCGATCATCTTCGAGATCGCCAAGTTTCTGGATCGTTTGATCCTGGGATTGATCAGATGTTCATTTCTTCTTTAGCTCGAAGAAATCTAAAGATCAAAAGTACCCCTTTTCTTGTCACTCGAGAATGTTCCGGATCACGGAGCTCAACCTCGCTTGATCCATCGCTAGCGTTTCCGGAGCTGGCCTTAGCTCTGAGAAGTCTCGAATGCAAAGAGAGCCATTCTCGTCCTGCTGCCAGAAGATCTCCACCATCATTCCCAGTGGATGATCTTCGGTGACTGTGCCGGGGACTGGAAAGTATCGCGTACCAACGGGTACCTGGTGTATGACACGAGGATCATCATTTACCATACCACGAAGTTCATGTTTTACTACTCACCATGAGAACCATCCCATCGGAGAGACGAAGTTGCTCCAGCCGACCCTCGGAGTTTTGGAGCTCAGCTCTCTTGGCAATGTTTAGAAACACGTCCTCTAACGTTGTCAAGCCCAGCTGGATGTCGGTGATGCCAAGCTCCTTCGACTTGTAGCTCAATTCTTCAAAGAAATCCTGCATCCAATGTAAAAGTATAGTGAGAACCACTCTGGAAGTATTGATTTTTACGTACTGCGAGTTTAGGCTGGCTTTGAGGAACAGCGAACGTTACGTACGCTTTCGTTTCTTCACAAGGAGCAAGATTAAGATGCTGAAAGAGCAACGCAATTTAGCTTTTTTTTTTAATGAATATGTAAAACTGCCAGGCTTACCTCATGAAAGTATGCCTTGATGCCAGCCCGTTTTACTCGTTCTTCCTCCTCGACTTCGGCAGCACTTCCAGAAAACCCGTTTTCAACGCCAACGCTGATCTTGTATCCAGTCCCATACTTGGACTTCAAATGGATTGAGCTACCAATGCATTGAAGCTTTCCTTTCGCCATGATCGCGATTCGATCCGCTAGAACGTCAGCTTCTTCCATTGAGTGGGTCGTAAGAATTATGGCACAGTTTTTCTTCGCATCTTCTATCACGTCCCATACGTGCCTACGCATTATAGGGTCCATTCCCGTTGTCTGCCATTCAAAGAATGAGTATGATTTCCACAAGCATTATAAGCACTTACAGGTTCATCCAAATACAGCACTTTCGGATCTCCAACGAGTGAAATGGCAACACTTAACCGTCGCTTCATTCCGCCGCTGTAAGAATCGGATCTTGTGTTTCCAGCCTCTGTCAATTTAACTTTCGCAAGCATCTCCTCTACTTTCTGCATTCAAAAGGTTACAAAACACAAAAGAATGCTAGCATTAGCGTACCTCGCGTTGTTTAGTCTGGTCAATTCCTTTAATCTTTGCAAAAATGTGTAGATGCTCCCGTCCAGTTAAAGAGCCCCATAATATATCAAACTTTATGGAAAAGACACAGCTAAACTTTCTCAGAGTTTTCCGAAGTCAAAAAGGTCTCACCTGTGGGCAGACGCCCATGTAGCTTCGAATACGGTTCATGCCGTGAGTACTTTTTATCGACTCGCCGTAAACATACGCTACGTGCAAAGGTTATCTCCAACGATAACAACTCAACAGTTGAACTTACCATCGCCGGCAGTAACCGGAAGTATACCAGTTAAACAGTTTATTGTCGTCGTTTTTCCAGCTCCATTGGCACCCAAGAGGCAGAATAGCTTCTGATTCTCAATGCTGAACCAGCAGCCCTGCCAGGAAGTAATGAGCCCGTATGAAATACGTTTTAAGAATTATTACCTGAACAGCGTGTTGAGGAGGTACCCTTCGCCACCGACAGCAGCCTGCCTTTTTCCGTGAACCCGAGAATGTCTTTACCAGACCTCGTACTTGTACAGCAATCAGCGGATCAACATCATTTTGTTTCACCGAGTCTTCTTCGGCTTTCACATCGTCGTCTGTAGCAGTTCCAGGTGGTGGTGAAGGTAAAATTTTACGTCCACAACATCCTAGATAAGCAGAGACATAGTTACCAACAGCTTGAAGATAATCTCAATCTAATACCTGTTGTTTCTTTCTCATTCATGTTTCCTGTCCAGTAAGATGCATGTGTAAAGTAAAACCATGGCTTACGAACCCCATTTACATCCGGAAGAACGTTGTCAAAGTATATCGCGAGCACAAGCCATAGAAAGAATGTTCCTATTAGCCAATAGTATCCTTGCTCCTGGGACGTGAGAAATTTTTTGAGTCGTTTGTACTTCAAAACAAATAGGTGCTTACCAAGGTGAGGACACAATCAGTTTCATTATCTCTAGGAGGACAACGATTACGACCAGCCCAAGTATATCCGGAGCTTTCGGAGCTGGCCTTTCCCAAATCACTCATGCCAGCCGCGAAAATATTGGGAGGAAAAAAAGACCAAATAATTTGATACAATTTAGAATAGGAGTTGCTGTAAGGGAAACCAAATGCGGTCACCAACTGGCAGAAATTGATCAAAAAAAGGAGCCAAAATACGTATCAACTTAGTGAACTTTGTCAATAATAAGAATCTTACCTGTGTTACAAAACCGACAATGAAAACCACAAAACCAACAGTGTTTGCTGACGATGTTTTCGTAACGAAAGTGGACAGCAGAAAGGAAAAGGCCACCTACATCCAGCTGCAAATTGTCGAAGAACAACTTCAGTAGTTAATACGTACCATGTTCGTCTGAAAGAGAAAGAAAACGAGGAAAAGCACGCCAAAATCGTTGTCCAGGAAGAAATTAAACTGGAACATCATGCCGGAAAGGACCAGCACCATCGACGAGAGGAAAGTCAAGCACACGTCCCATATCAGCCATGTCGACCAATACACGGAATCCATCAACCCCATAACAGACATTGCCTGCTCAAAGCGTTTAAGATGATCAGACCATAATCGTCGATGAATCATACCTGACGAAGCTTGAGCTCCTTCTCGGAAACCAAATTGCTTAGCTGAATGACAAATCCAAACATGGTGGCGGCGAGCAAGAAAGTGGGACCGATAGTTCCGACCGTAGAAAATGTTGTTCTCGCTGGATGTGGATACTCCGCAAACGAAACGTTCCATCCAAGACTCGGATCTGTAGCAACTAAAAGTGAGATTCCTTCACGGATAAAGAGAAGACAAAACTTCTCGCTTGGTTGGTCTTACCTCTTGTCAAAAAGCGACTGATCTCCCTCTCGGCGGCGGCTTGCAAAGGGAGCTGGAACTTAAACACAGTGTCCTCAAACGTCCCGCGAATGATCTTGGCGGTGGAATTCGTTTGGATTCCATACGCGATCACGTTTGGCTGCCGTTCTTCCAGATGAAGAGCTCCAGGACACTGCAATGGATGCGCGAGGAGCCATCTATCCACGTCGTCCGGGGTAGCAAAGCCCAATGTCTACGATCGAAGAGAGAGCCATTCGCTAAGTAACTAAAGCTATGAAGCTATGAAGCTATGGAGGAAGAGATCTTACCTTGGACGGTGGTATCGGTCGCCCGGGATTGTTCCGCAATATTTCCAGCACGATCCGAGCTGCGGTGGCGCTGGAATTCCCACTCCACACGAAATCGTAGCACGGATCCCTCATGAAATACCCGGTCTCGCAAGGAACGATCGGCGAGATCGCCGTTGCCGGGGGAGACTTGACGTCCCGGTAGGAAGTAGTCCCTCTTCTACTCGCCTGGATCGCTTGATCCACGCCAAAGATGAGCAGCACGAACAAGAACGCCGAGGAGAAGTGGATTATCGTGGAGCGCTTGCGCCGCAGCGAAAGCATGATATTCTTGTAGAAGAGCGCCGAGAACTGGCGCCGGAAGAGCCATAGCACCGGCGTTTCCATCGATCACGCTAGAGGAGGAAAGATCTTTTCAGCATTCTAGCATTGTCTGCTGACAGGAGAATCTTTCCTCTCTCTCTCTTTTCCTGTGGATGCCGAAGAACCCTAATCGATCGAGCTTCTAGGTAGATAGGTAGGAAATATTTCCATGGCGGAGCTGCATAGCCGTGCCTTCCGTGCGGATTCCTCAGCGGCCAAGCGCGTCACGATCGGGCTTCCATTCCTCGCCATCGCAGCGTTCACGATTCTTGTGATTGGGCATCTTGTGAAGCGGAGAAATCCCGGTAGACATTCTTGCCCTCTTTTCCTTCTCGCTTCCTCCTTCGTGCGTGCCTCAAATCTTCTCCTTGACGTGTGGCCTACGACATGCTAGCGAAGAATGCCGACAGCCTCTGACTCTTCTTAGCGATTAAGCTCGTGGAATTTTCCATTTCTCTCTTTGTTTGACATTTTAGTTCTAGGCAACGTGGTCTTTGAAGTTTTTGTTTCTTTTTTTTCTTCCTGGCCTTCCTGATCGTCCGTGATCTTCCGTGAACTCTCTGGTTGTTCCTAAGAAACCACCAGTGTCTACCATAGATGAGTGTGATGCTTTTCTTTGAGTTTCTTGGTTGATCGATCCACTGACTTTTTAAAGCTATCAGGTGGCAAGCGTTTGGGTGGAGCAAACAACGCAACAGGCCAACACGCTCCAGAAGAAAATGGTGACAGGGTCGCGGATGACGATGATACTGAGACGCAGTGCTTGGAAATCCCCGGGAGTATCGAAGAGCTTCGTGCTCGACGAATACGGGCAATGGAGAAGCGGCTTGCGAGAGGCAGCAAGTCTAACGATCCAGGTTCAGCGAGATTAACTCCTCTAGGAACCATGTTAGCCATTTCCAGAAAGGTGCCTTCGCTCTTTGTTTGCTGAGTTAGTGGCTTTAATCGTGCTCTGCCGCAGATTGACGAGCTCGAGAAGCAGGTTGCGAGTTTTCTCGACTCCAGTTCTCAAGTCCAGCAAGTTTGCGCTTGTTCTTGTTTTCTTTTTTCTAGAGTTTTCTGACTCGTGATCTTTGGGTACCGCAGCATAGATGCGAAGAACTGGTGGAGAATTTGAAAAGTTTGCAAATGGAAATCGACGCTGTCAATGTAAGCACATACCCTTGTGTCGATTCAACCATTAACAAAGCGAGGTTATGTTCCAGAGCGATGAGGCTGTGCGAGAACACAGGAAAATACAATCTTGTCGCGTGGAATCTCTAATGCAGGTAAGTCTCTACATCGATTTTGGTTGTATGAGTAGCTAACTTGCTAAACTCCTTAGGAACTACAACACAGTAAACAGTGACGATCAGTCGAAGTCTTCTTTACACTTTTGAGAATCATCCGCTCCTACGATCGTATGAACCTGTGCGAAGAAGAGTAGTGTAAGCAAATCCTCAGAGCTTAAAAATTGACTCAACTGTGTGCCGGGATGTTGTGAACCCAGACTTTGGTTCCAGGCAAGATGAACGCATCGTTTCTTATCTGCTCGCCGATAGCGTCTCTCAAGTAACACCAGTCCACCTTGTTGGCTAGAATCTCCGCGGCCGTGGTTTTGCCTTGGGGATCGATGGGAATTTTCGCTATGAGCTCGTCGTCGGCGTTGTGGACGAGCGCGCAATCGCAGTCCTGGTGATGTGCTCCAGCCGGTTGGAATGGCGATCGTCTCACGGTGTATGGCACTGTTTGATCCAGAGAAAAAAAATCAGTTTTTGATCGAGCAAAAGAGGAGTGTTCTTTGCGATACCTCGAGCGTAGAGAATCGTCCCGCGAGGGACAATGTCGTTGGCCCGGAAGACGCGACCCTGGCCATCGACGAGATCGCGGCGAGCTCCATAGCCCCAAGTTTCTTGGATGATTTTGGCGGGCTTTCCTTCTGGAGGGAAGGAGTAGAGCAAGGCGCACTTGGGATTTGGAAGCATTACCCTCACCGTGTCGTAATCCGGCTCCTCGTTCGCGTTCAGGATCCTCCAATCGTTCCCCATTTCTTTGTTCGTTTCGGGCTCGCGCTTGCCCTAGATTTTAAATCACATTTGCCGCGAGACCAAGCTTCTCAATCGCCACCGTTCAAACTAGGGCATTTCAAATTTCAAATAAATTACATTTGCCGCGACGCAATCGCCACCGTCCAAGCTTAGATGATTTAGAGCTCGTCTTGGTACACAATAGGATGAGAGGGAGGAGCGAACTTCTTGACTCTCTGGGGGATAAATCTCTTCTTCAAGATATATGCACAGACCATGATGAAGAACAGAGCTCCAACGATTAGTATGAGCCTACACAAGGAGAAACGCACAGATTTTAAGCAGCAAAGTAGAACGAAAGAACTAAGTCGTGAGTCTGTTTGATCGATCACCTGTCTAGAACGTCATGGCGAGTCAGAACGGAGAGAAGACGTCTTGTCGTCTGGAACAGTGATGTTTGGCCTGAATACTCAGACTCGGTTTTGTACAGCATGGTGGAAGAGTGATCTGGATGAAAATTTAGCGAAGTTTAGACACCATAGATTGGATGGAAAACTCACCAAGAGCTGACAAAGTCGTCGATCCCCGATCGATTTCCTATGGTTGGAAAGAGAAAATATGATTGAATTGAGCAGAAAATTGAGATTTTAGAACCAACCTGAACCATCAATTGTCTCGTTCGTCTCAATGTTTCCGTGACGTTTTCGGCAGCGGCAGCCATTCCTGCTTGAGTCCTGAGGTTGCAAACCATTCTTATCTTTCAAAAGGACTACACTGACCGACTTACTCGAGATTCCGTCGTCTTAGCGTCCCCTCTTTACCACCAGAGAGTAGCATCTCTCTCTGATGTAGCAACAGGCTATCAAAGAAAGATTTTTTCGCAAGCAAGAAGAAAAGAATACCTCTTCGTTTGCAGATTTTCCTATGTTGGACTTGGCTCGTAAATTGGCACTCCGGAGACTCAATCTCAATCTAGAAGCAAGGATCAGATCGAACAAGAGGCAAAGGAAACAAGAAAAGTTACAAAACAATACTTACGCTTCATACTCGTCTTTAAAATTTGATAGCAAGAGCTCGTAACCCTCGCTAGCCTCTTCACTGATGGAAAAAAAATTCATTCTCTTTCTCGCAGCTAAAACTATGATTCCTTTCCCTACCTTGGGTGCTGTGGAATGAGAACCTCCATGTTTCCCATTAGCGATCGAATTGCCGCCAGGGAATCCTGCGCGAGCGCATTGAGACGCGGGAGAGACCTAGCGTCACCAACGGATCTACAAGCGGCGACGGCATCGATCTTGCTCTTGGCATCCCTGCGCATTCCCTCCCAGTCCCTCTCGATCTTCTCCAGCGCGCGCAGCACTGCCGCTTCATCCCCCTCCATTGAGAAAGAAAATTTAGGGTTCTAGCGAGAAATTTTAGGGGTTTAGATACCATGGCGTCGTTGGCGATGGCATTCTCCTCCAGCTTCGATGGAGCCGGCCGGGTCTCGAGGGTTTCGCGATCGAGATCGCAAGTAGAGCGCTCGATCAGCGCCGCCAGGCCATGCGGTATGTCAAGCGCTAGTATCAGAGGTCTGCATTCTCACAATGTAGCAAGAATCTCGAGAATAGCCGCGCGAAGAGATGAAGAAGAAGAGCCGCAGGAAGAAGAAGATTACGAGCTGCTGACGCTTGAGAAGCTGCGAGAACAGCGAAATCTCATGAACGATATCATGAAGAGGAAAGTGAGGGTCTACAAGAAGAAATTTAAGCGGCGAGAGGCCAGGGAGCAAGGCACTGTGGAAGAGCAATTTGTGTCCACTTTCGATAGGCTGGAGCCATTCTTTGAGGACGAGAAGCCGTCGGAAGGTATGAAGCAGCTGCTGGCATTGGTGGAATCAAGTCGGGCGTTTGACGAGCCTCCTCCGCCGAAGTACCAAGTTCCACAGTGGCTCCAAAACGCTGGTGTGATCACATTATACGCACTCTTCTTATACGTGAGACTTTTCCTTGTTTCTCTTGGATTGCTGCTCATTCTTTCTTCGTTTTTTTCCTGTTGTGGTTTTCAGGTTGTGGTTTACGTAAATGAAGTTCTCGACGACTATGACGAGCGAAAGGCTCTTGAGAAGGAAGCTGCGATGGCCGATAAGGGCGAGGATCTAGAGAAAGCTAAGAAGAGCATGGAGAAGAGCCTAGAGAGCGAGTTTAACGTAGCGGCGGGGCGAGTTGGAACCACTGCGGAGAACCAAAGAAACGTACAGAAGGAGCCCAACGTGCTGGAGAGATTCTCTCAGGTAACATAGCATTCAGCTTAACGCTCATAGTGGTTTTTCGTTTCAGACCATCCAGTTGTGGCTACGGTCTCTTTGGTTTAGCATCCTCGGGAAGTGGAAAGGGCGATCTTAGCAGAATTGTAGCTTAGGTACGTTGCTGCGATGATGTTTTATCTTGAAGTTAACATCCATTTCATGGCAGGACTGGACTCTCCTTTTGTTTTCTTAGAGTGTATGTACATTGACAGGGAAGAATGCAATCTGGTTCGCATTTTCAGAGATGTTGCGAACGTTCTTTTAACTTTTATCCAGCTCTTCGCCCACAGTGGGCGTAAGGTACGTCTTTTTATTTGTATTCATGTTTGTGTTTGTCATTTACAACGTGTTTATGTAGACTTCGGGGGGAAGCCGCCGGTTTGCCACTGCGATAAGCGGATGTTTTCTTGCGACGATCACGCCTTGTCTCTCCTCCATGTTCATGGTGCTGCCGTCAGGAAGGGCCCAGTGAAATGCTTGCACCAGCCGTGCAAGAGTGAGCTCTACCATGCACAGTGCGAGAGACATCCCCACGCACATCCTCCTGCCTGCTCCAAATGGTATGAGCTCGAAGTCGCAGCCTTTGACATCTATAGACGAGTTTATGAAGCGCTCGGGCATGAATTCTTCCGGTGAGTCCCATTGAGCTGGATCGCGTCCCATCGACCAAGCATTAATTAGAAGCCATGTTTTTGCCGGAATTGTGTAGCCTTTGAGAGTGCACGCTTCGATGGACTCGTGCGGTGCCATCATAGGAGCTGCTGGATGCAGTCGAAACGTCTCTTTGACCACAGCTTTGAGGTAGTGTAGATGATGGAGGTCATTCTCGTTCACCAGACGATTGTCACCAACAATGACATGAATCTCTTGCTGAACTTTTCTCAGGCACTCGGGATTTCTGAGGAGCTCCGACAAGGCCCACTCGGTCGTAACTGCGGTGGTGTCTGTTCCTCCAGCAAGGATGTCCTTCAGAGACGTAAGAGCGGTTTAGTTCTTATGAGAATTGCTTTTGTGAGCTTACCAGGATCACGGCTTTTATGGCACTGTCCTCAATTCCGACCGACTGTAGAACGTCCACCAAGTCGCCGGATTTCACCTTTTCTTCTCGATGGTCGTCGACAAGCCTCTGTAAGATGCAATCAATCTTTTTGCTTGTCTTTTTTAAACGTGGAATGTATCCTCCAGGGTCAAGCCGCTTGAGAAAAGGTATGTAGTCGCCGAGATTGACTGCTCCCATCAACCGTACTGCCTCCAGGATCACGTTCAGTGGTTCTGCGTCTTCCGAGAACTCTCCATGACGGAACTTCTTGCCAATGGCCATGCGAGTTATAACATTCAAGGTGAGAGTTGAAAGCTCAATCTTCATGTTGATGGGAACTTTGAGTTGTTCGGCCACTCTTTGCAGGAGATTTTGAGTTTCCTCGAGCCTTGTGTTCTGGAAACTGGAGAGACGTTTTGAACTAAACAGCTCCGTCGTGCAAATCTTCCTCATTTCCCTCCAGTAGGGACCATATTTGCAGCAAGAGATGTTCTTCGAGTTGTAGCACAGGCTTTGCGGGGAAATGAGAACAGGCCTCGACGCAAAGACGCGATCGTAAGACGTAAGGATTTCTTTTGCTGCTTTCTTGGATGAAATGACGATGGCTGTTTTGTTTCCCAGCTTAATGGTCATTATGGGACCGAACTTGTGCGAGAGCTTGTGGAATGACTGGTGTGGGAGCTTGAGAAGAAGATGGAGGTGGCCAACAATTGGCAGTGCCATCGGTCCCGGAGGCAGCCTCAATCGAGACTTGAGCATCAGCCACCATGAAACAGATATCACAGCAGTCAGAATGCAAGCGAAGGCGAGCAAAAACCAATTCATTTGAGTGCCCGGACTTGTGGACAGATGATCAAGAGCCTGACAGGCAACTACAAGCAAGGTGAAAAGAAGTGAGACCATGACAAACACAAAAGTCCCTGGAAGCTTCATCTTGCAGCAAGAGGTGGGCATTTGCTTGTCAATTTATAGTAGATTGAAGTCTTCGAATGTAATGCTTCTCTTTTGTCTCAGTAAGAATTCATCGAGTCATGAGCGGGAAGTCAGTCAGATCCAACTTTCCAGATCACGAGGCCAAGAGACGTTTAAACACGACACAGGTGACAGAGAAACACTATGTCATTGTGATGAATCGTCGCAGGGTCATCATATTACTCTTTCGAAACGCCATTGACAAGAAAGTTCATGAGATCGACTTGACTCGCTTCAAGTTACAATGACATTATCGTTTTTATGATTTTGTCAAGAACGTCAAGCGTGACCCACTGGTTCTAGGACAAGCATGGAAGCTCCACTGTGGTGAAGGAGAAAATTCCAACATGTCCACCTTGGACCGTCGCAAACTTAACTGGTACTTTGCTTCCCCGTTCCAAAGTGTTAACTTGGTTCTTGGTTGGAGCAGTCCTACAAGATCTGGCACGCTGGTATCAAAGTTTCGAGAAGAGTTCCAAGGATCTTACCTCGAGACACAGAGGCTGAAAAGCGGGACTCCAGGTGATGTCTTTCTAAACTGGCTGTTTGGAGCGTAGACGTCAAAGACCAACTTGAGAGAAGAAGAAGAAGAATGATCATCTCTTTCTCTGTCGATCGATTCGAGTTCTTCCTTGGCCGTCCAATCCACATTGTGGCGAGAGACGACATAGCCAAGAGCTTTGAAATGCGAGTAGACGTTGTAAGCGTCCATCGAGCAGCCATTCTTTTCCACTCCCAGAAGCTCGAGAACTTCGTGGAGATCCATAGTTCTTCCTTGCAAAGTGAGAACGAGACATCCTTGCTCCACAAGATAGCTGGACCAAGAAATTTGAAGATCATCCAATCGAAAAGAAATTTGTTTTATCGCTTACATGGTTTCTTCCACATTGCATAGCAGCGAAGAACTACGAATCACTCCAGTCGTGTTCCAGATTTTTCCTCTTGGATTTGCGACTCGAGCCATTCCAATCCGATCATCCCACTCTGCCGTGGATGCATCCTTCCTAGAGAAACCAATCTATATCAAAAATCTCTACTGAAAATCGAGAGAACCTCACGATCACAGTCGATCCTGGAACATCGAACAAATCCTCGGCGCGTTTCCTCGCTGCGATCCGCTCCTGGCGCTTAGCTGGCGCAAACAATCGCCGGATCCACGACTGGATCCACGCACGGATCCACGAGAAAAGGAGCATTGCTCTCAAGAACCCTAATTTTTGTAAAATCGCAATGCTAGTCTCGACATGGATTGTGGGAATGGCGCTCGTCCTCGCCTCGCTCTACGCCACTCACAGGATCGGTCTGCCGCACGGCCGCAATCTCCAGCTCCAGTCCACAAATCCAGCGCTGAATCTCACCATTTTTGCAGCTCCATCCAGCATCGAAGCCCCAATGCAGCGCCTGGCGCTCCATTCGTGGCTGGATCTCGTCCCGCCGCCCTGTGTGGTGCTTCTGGGATCGGATCCATCGCTGCATCGAGTGGTTTCTTCCCTTGATCAAGAGCATTGCATCTCGGTTGAATCAAACGTGGATTCTACGTAAGTTGTTGCGAAATTTTTTGGGAAGAGTGTTCTAAGGATCTTTACAGAATGTAGCTTCCAGGGAGTGCCATTCTTCCACTCGATGGTCGCGAGAGCTCGATCAGTCAGCTCGGGAGTAGTAGTTATCGTTGATCCGGACGTTGTTCTTCCTCCCAGCCTCACCAAAGTTCTTAGTCATGTCAGGAGCCTCCAGCATCGTCACTGGCTCATGGTTGCCACGTCCAAGACACTGCCTGGATCTTCTCTCGCGATCGACAAGCTTCACCAGGTAAGAATCTTCTTCTTCTCTATGGTTTCCTTCTTCAGCGATCTCAATTTGATGAAGGTGGAGGACTATGTCAGCAAGAATGGTCGCTGGTCCGAGTGTGGTGGAGTAAAACTCTGGGCTTGGAATCCATCCCAGGTACCACTTCACGCTGGTGTTCTTCCACCTTTCCGGTATGGAGCCGGCTTCTACAACCAGTGGATGCTAAACGAGGCCATAGCATCAGAGCTGCGGGTGGTGATTGACGTGAGTGAAGCACTTGGAGCGTTCCAGATACTCTTGAGCAACGACACAATCCAAGCACCACCATCGAGCTCCTGGGAAGTTGATGCCAATGCTCGACTAGCGAGAACTTACGGCTCCTACGCTTTCAAGCCACCACATTTCTCAAACCAGCCGGTAGCCAGGCTCTTCCCTTGTGGATCGCAGCTGTGCCATCAAAGCTGTGACGCTGGAGGGAGAAGCCAGGCCTTAATGACGAGTTTCCGGCGCTATGTCCACGAAAGTGAGAGTTCCTGCGGGAAACTTTCAGCTCCACAGCTAGATTGTTCTTCATCGCAGCACCAGGTTTCTGGAAATCTCTCTTCGATCACCAGTGGCTATTCGTACCAGCTCGAGTCATTGCTGCTCAAAGTTTCCAGTCCGGACAAGGTAGTGGTGCTCACAGTCGTAAGTCACAGCTACAGGGACATGCTAATGAGCTGGGTGTGCCGCCTTCGCCATCTCAACGTTACGAACTATCTGGTAGCCACCATTGACAAGGAAATGTACCAGTTCGGGATTCTACAAGTAAGTCACTGTTTATTTCTCTTTGCTCTTTGTGAAGTTCTAAGACCTGGAAAAACTCTATCGCAGGGATTGCCTGTATTTCGAACGGAGTCTGGGAGAAGTGATTCCAAGGACTGCACGTTTGGAAGTAGCTGCTTTAAAACAGTGACCAAGTCCAAGTCTAGAACCGTGCTGCGAATTCTGGAGCTTGGCTACAGCGTTCTCTTCAGCGACGTGGACGTGTATTGGTTTAGCAGCCCGATTCGAGAGCTCATGGCTTTCGGGCCGGGAGTTCTAGCAGCACAAACGGACGAGTACAATGAGAAAGGTATGGTACGTTTGGAAGTTTAGCTCTCATCTATATCACACTCTTTCCAGAAGCTGTTAATCTCCCTCGCCGACTGAATTCCGGCTTCTACTTCGCGTGGTCGGACAACGCCACCATAGTTTCCTTCCGCAAGATCGTCAAGCACGCCGCCAAGTCGAAGCTCTCGGAGCAGCCAAGCTTCTACGACGTTTTGTGCGGCGAGGATGGGAAGCACAGGAAAGGCAATTCTTCGTGTGTGGAGCCGGAGACCAATCTCACAGTCGAGTTCCTGGATCGCTGGCGGTATCCAAACGGAGCCTACAAGCTCATCTGGGACAGCAAAGACGTGAGAGGAACTTGCCAGAGACTTGGCTGTGTGATTCTCCACAACAACTGGAAGACCGGACACCAGCAAAAGATCGAGAGACAAACGCGAGCAGGCTTGTGGGAGTATGACCCAGAGACGAGGATGTGCTCGAGAGCTTGGAAAAATCACGAAAACTCCAAGCATCTCTATTGAATGGAAGTTTAAGGTTTAAAGCTGTAGTTAAAACGTGGTTAATGTTAACTGCCTTTTAGTTTATATAGGGAAAAGGTTAAGGATGCCTGGATTATAAAAGGATCCAATGCTGTAGAAACCCTTGTCTCTCAGATGGGAATTCCAGTCTATTTTGCATCGGTTTTGAAAGAACACCCGGACTGCGTTTGTGATGCCAACACGGGGCTGCTTTCAACATGCGCCAACTTGTACGTAGATGTAGGCTCCGCCATCTTTGTGATTTTGGAGAGGGAGGACTACCCCGCCACCTTCGCCGGCTTCTATCGAGAGTTCGTGGATTCCATGCACACCATCTTGAGTATCGCGTCGCCCAGCAAGCTTGTGTTCTTGGCTCTCGATGGAAGGCCTCCAGCTGCAAAGACTTTCCACAAGATCTTTAAGAAGTCCAACGGGCAAGGTACTGTTTCGAAGGAGGAGGAGCTGGATCCGTCATCCGTGGATGATCGGTTTCTTCCAAAGAACGAAAAGGAAAGGTTCGCGATGGTTTGCCATGGAACGCCATTCATGGACGGTGTGGTGAGGGAACTGCGAGGTCTTGTAGCTAGAATGAGCAGTGCCCATCCAAGGATGAAGTGGATTCTCTCGACAACGGAGGAGGATGGAGAGGGAGAGTACAAGATCTTCAAGCACATCAAGACTGTGCCTTTCAACGCCCACGACACTTTCTGCGTGGTTGGACGTGATGCGGATTTAATCATGCATTCCCTGGCCAGCCCGGTCTCGAAGAAGATCAACATTCTCAGGCAAACGCCCAGGAAGGAAGGAGGCATGGATTACAAGATTTTAAGGATTGACAAGCTGATTCGGGACTTGGAGGTTGAAATGAAGGAGCCCTCCAAAGTGAGATCGAGATCCGCAATGAGGGACTTCGTGTTCATGTGCTTCTTCCTCGGGAATGACTTTCTCCCAAACGTGGGTTTTCCCAGCGTGAAAGGTGGTGTCAACATACTGCAAGCGACATACAAGGAGGTTTTCTCGGAGATTGGAGAGTTCCTCATTGATGTGGAAGGGCAAATCAACATGACAGTTTTGGAGAGCTTCGTCCGGAAACTCTCCAGGAGAACGACGACAAGGCCAGCACAGGACGATTGCTCCTCTCATGAAAAAAACGAGTCCTTCCTCGCGCTTCTCAATTGGTGCTGCAACTATTACTTCAATAGTTCGGCATCGCATGAGTCTTACTATCGATGGGAGACAGCTCCTCCTCTGGAAGAATTCGCTGCCTTCATCGCAAACCATCAGCGAGGTCCTCAAATCAGCCCAGCAGCACATGTTACAATAGACTTAAGGCCGCAATGGCTGAAATCATACACTTTTGTCACATCACGTCAAACGTAGGATCAACAAGCATGTGTACGTTTAAGCACGCTTAATGGTTTATATTCAAGATTAGTAGAAATTTAAATTTTATCAATATATTAACTGGAATATTCATTTTGTGTTGTATTGCTACGATCAATATATATATATTCTATTCCCTTAAGCTTGAGCTTCTTTATGAAAATTAATATGATTTAGCTAGCACTGTACTAAATCATGTTGAAAGCCACTAAAACTCAATAGTCTATAAGATAATAATAGATATTTATAATTTACATTTCTTATTGGATTCACAATGAGGCCACATACGGCTGTCTTGTAATCACTTCCAGTTTTGGGATTGTTCCAACCATATGTTGTCATTAATCCGCAAATGAAATGCTCTTCCAATTCCTGATTGTCCAGACCCAAAATTTGGATGCGGCCCATGCACAGCCACCACTTTGCCTGGATAGTAAGAGGAATCCCACACAAAGATCTTAAAGGCTGCAAAATACAAACACATAGTCCTGAAAAGTAGTTATGAATTACCTTGGGTCGATTTGCTCTTGCTTGGAACTGTTACAAGCTTATTTTTGGCTAAAGCAGTGGGACCTCCTTTACTCCCTTCTACATTTACTTCTTCTTCGGAGAACTTTAGAATGGATAGCCCTGCCTCGATTAAAGGTTTGCATTCTTCCATGCCGATTAACTTCAAGCCATTGTAATCAATAAACCTGGGGATATTGCTTGTTCGCGGTTCTAAACTTCCTCCCAGACTTTCTTCAAGGGTGTGTCATCCAGATTTCTCTTCATGATTTCATGCGGACCTTGATCCCGAATATTTCAACATCATCCATCAACTCGTGAATGTCAGGATCACTAGCATGATGTTATAGATCGAAATACCCTCCACACAATAGATAAGCTGGGTGTGTTTCTTCGTACGATTTGTTCTTCAAAAAGGCCCAATCCAACTTTTAATGTAGATGGAAATCTAGAGTTTAAAAGAACTTCCAAAATGTCATCAATCTCATTGATAAGAAATTGGATACACTCCACAGAATGGACAAACAATTCAGACATTTCATTAGCTATGCACTAAAGAGACCTGTTTAGGGTTTAGGGTTAATGGATCCGTTTAAACCCTAATGTCTGTCGTGGCGTTCCGGGCTCTTCGTCTCTTCTCCGTCGCACGCAGCGCTAGCCCTAGAGGATCGGTGCGCCTTCGCGCTTGCTCCACCACCGCCACGGCCTGCTGCGGCGCCATGGAGCAGTTTGAATCGTTCCGCGCAGAGATGGATGCGTCCAATGCCGTGAGGGAGCAGCTTCGATCGGCGGTGTCAGAGCTGGACAACGCCACTCGCCTCATGAATGCGGCATTGCTTCCAATCCATCACTCCTCCTCCGGCGGTAAGCGTAGATCTATTGCGTTCTTCTCTTTAAACTTTTAAGCTTCCAGATAGTATCAAGAAAGCCAAGAGCTACCTTCCAGAGATACGAAAGGCTTACATGGAGCTCACGGCGATCATCAAAGCTCGGCCCGAGGAGTACTACAAGTAAGTGTATGTACGATGTTTTTTTTTTCTTTCTTCTTGCGTGTGTGTTTGTCATGGATGGATGGTTTGAGAGCTAGCTCTTTTCTTTTTTGTCTTCCAGGTATCACGATTACTGGCGGAATCAAACGCAGGTCGTGGTTTCCTTGCTCGCATTCTCGCACTGGTTGGAGACTGGAGATCTTCTTTCTCACGCTGACGCGCAAGAGCTCCTGGAGCGTAAGCTCGATTACAACTTCATTCTCGGCTTACTTCATTCTCATCATTTGCAGTGAAGAAAGAAGATTTCTTTCTGGATCTAGACGACTATCTAGTGGGTAAGTTTCGAGCCTCCAGGCTTTATTTTCGTGTTTTGATCTTTGATCTTTGTCGCAGGCCTATGCAACATGTCCAGCGAGCTGGTATGTGTAAATGCGTGGTTTTTATTGTACGTTTTGTGAGGATTTTTAACTTCTTTCCATACTGTGCACAGCCAAGATACGTCGTGAATCAAGTTGTCGCGGGAGCTTACGATTGTCCCGAGAGAGTTTCGCTGTTCTTGAGTGATTTGTACTCCGCGTTCCGGCTCCTCAATCTCCGAAACGATCATCTCAGGAAGCGATTTGACGGTACGAAGTGAAAATCTTTCGCTCTACACTGACCCAGTTTCTTTCTTTTCTTTTCTTTTTTTTTTTTCCTTGCGTGAAGGATTGAAATACGACCTCAAGAAAGTCGAAGAGATTTTGTATGACGTGAAGATCAGAGGGCTTCTTACAGGAAAGGAAAGCAAGACACCGGAAGAGACCAAGTGATCATGATCTCAGGTAGCTCGCTTTTATTTTATAGTAGCACTACCCCAAACTAGGAATGATCCATCATCCTAGCTTGGGAACTTGACTCACTTTGTTGTTAGAATCCGTGAAGAGCCGCACTCGGTCCTTGCGAAAATCCATGGTCATTATGCTGCCCTCTGGAAGGATCACAACATCAAGGGTGCTGTGAACCTCCTTGAGCTTCTTCTTGGCTTCCTCGGCGTCCATGCCGACGAATTCGTCCCATTTATCTGCAGCCGAGCAAGCTTAGATCATGAATGGAGAAAATCGAAACTTACCTGCGCAGCAAGGTTTCTCTCCGCTCATCGTTCTCTCCCAAGCAAACAAACACACTGTGAACAGTGATAGCCCTCTATATGATATCTATAAGCGAATACACCCAATAAGATTCCACGTCCACGCGTGCTCGAAGCGTGCCCTCTGTTGACAAAGAAAGCGAGATGAAAGAGTTCGTTTAGAACGTAATACTATGTGTCTTACTTCTTGTGTTCATGGAACACGGCACTGGCCAACTTGCCAGATCTCATTGGCGTACTGTGAGATGGTCCTGTCGCTGCTAAACTTTCCCGACCCAGCAGTGCTAAGAATCGACATCTTCATCCATTTTGCGCGATTCCTGGACAGGAAAAAGAGTGATGTAAGTCACAGCTCAAGGAGGAAAGGAATGTGTCTATACTTGTAAGTCTCGTCGACTTTGTCTTGGGCATCCAGGTACTCGGGGAAGTCTTGACCGACGAGAAAATAATCCCCTCGGCCATAGCCGGTGTCACCCTCAAGAGCCTCTAACAGTGGCTCGTAATCGAAATCGCCAAACGCTTTCGAGCGAATGAGGTCCTTCACCTCTTCGAAGCGCGGGTCGGGAACAAACTACAAGAACACATGAGAAGTTAAGAGATGATCATAGGATTGAGAAGCATTACTTTGCCTTGTTCTCTTTCTTTTCTCAGCCTGGGGACGTCGTCGGCTCGAGCACCAAAGAGGAAGAAGTTGTCTTCACCAATTTCCTCTCGGATCTCAATGTTGGCTCCGTCCAGTGTCCCGATTATCAGGCTCCCGTTGAGCGCAAACTTCATGTTGCTCGTACCGCTTGCTTCCATTCCAGCCGTGCTGATGTGCTGCGAGAGCTCACTGGCTGGGATGGCGAGCTCTGCCACCGTGACATTGTAATTTGGAATGAAAACAACCTGGATAGAGGAAGCGATCTCGGTTTTTGGTATTGAAAGCATCACAAGCTTTCGTACCTTGAGATGTGGAGAAACGTTGGGATCATTGTTGACAACAGCTCCAACGTCAGTAACAAGTTTGACAATTCGTTTTGCCTGTGCGTAAGTTGCAAAAGCTTTGCCACCGAACATGACAGTTCGTGGGACAGTGTTCGCACGTTCTTCGGGACTCATCTCCTACATTGACAACCAGCTATTAGAAACGAGAAAAAAGAGAGAGGAAACTTATAACTATGGCAGACCTTGATCGTTTTGTAACGATAGATCACGGATAATATATTGAGCAGCTGACGCTTATACTCGTGAATCCGCTTGATTTGAATGTCGAAAAGAGTTTGTGGATTGACTTCGACCCCTACAACCTTGAGCAAGTAATCTGCGAACCGGACTTTGTTGGCTAGCTTGGCAGCGTTCCATTCTTCCTGGAGTTGTTTGTCCTCTGCAAACTGAATTCAAGGCAAAACTTACCGCCTGTCTTTCGAAATATAGATCTTACCTCTCTCAGGCCACTGAGAAGGTCGAGGTTTGTGACCCATTTATCAGTCCTCAGCCACTTGGTAATGATCGCACTTAATTCGGGGCTGCAAAAACGTAGCCACCGCCTTGGAGTGACACCATTTGTCTTGTTATTAAATTTTTCGGGCCATAGCGAATAGAAGTCGGAAAAGAGCTCCTTCTTCAATATCTCGCTGTGCAGCTCTGCAACTCCGTTCACCTGGCAAGCATAATCAGCGGGCCTTCCTCGCTATAAATTTGTAAACGTTACCGAATGAGCAGACACAACACACAAGTGTGCCATGCGCACAAGCTTCTTTTCGGGGTTGGAGTTATCCAAAACTTGTAGAGCTTCCAGTTTACTTTCTAACTCGGGCCTTGTTCTAGCCACAAGCACTTGAAACTGCAAATGCAAGCAATTTTATAAGACAAACTCAATGAGAGAGAGACTGAGAATGCCTACCCGCTTATCAATTTCTGCTATAATCTCCATATGCCGAGGTAAAAGCTTGGCCATGACAACTTGTGACCACTTCTCAAGTGCTTCCGGAAGAACTGTATGGTTAGTATATGCTATAGTGCTGTTAGAATCGACAACATAGAAGAAAGTTGATAGACCGGGAATTACTTGTTTGAAAAAAGAAGAACCAACCTGGAAGTAATGTTCCACGCCTGATCCCATCCAAGTCCTTCGTCGTCCATCAAAATCCTCATCAATTCTGGAATTGCCAGCGTTGGATGCGTATCGTTTAGTTGAACAGCAACTTTATTTGGAAACTCATCCCATGAGATAGCTCCACGTCTTTCTTTGAAACGCGAGAAAATATCCTATATCACGAAGACACTATACTTTCAAGCTGAAACGCTTAAAACACACACAATCACCTGCAACGAAGCACTGCACAGCATGTACTGCTGCTTCAGACGCAAGAGCTTTCCATCTTCAGTACTGTCTCCAGGATATAAAACTGAGCAGATCTGGAAGGAAGTAAATATGTCATACGAACAAAGTTTTGTTTTGAACAAGAACACACCTGGTCGGCCTTCAGCTGTAGCTGAACTGCTTCCTCGTGTTTTCCGGCGTTAAAAGCATACAAGTCAAAATCTTCGGCGGGCACGCGCGCTTCCCAAATTCGAAGGCTGATTGTGTTCTTTGTGTTGTAGCCAGGGATGGGGATATCATAAGCCAGAGCCTGCATAACTTCTCCCCCGATCCATTTCCGCCTTGAAAGATGGTAGAAGAGCTTAGAGTTTTGTAAACGCTAGAAGCAAAAAACAAATCACCTTCCATCAGAATCGACTTGCACCTCACCGAAAAATCGAACTGGATATGTTACGTCGTGCCTGACTATTTCCCAAGGACTAGACTTCTGCCAAGGAAGATCAAGTGAGCACGAACGATTGCTTCGCTAACAAGCAAGGGAAATACCTCTAGCCAGTCCTCTGCATATTCTTCCTGGCCTTTAGAGGAAATTATCTGCTTAAAAAGCCCGTACTTGTATCGTAGGCCATATCCCCATGCAGGTAAATCGAGAGTCGCCATGGAATCTAGAAAACACGAGGCAAGCCTCCCGAGACCTCCATTTCCAAGAGCTGCATCTTTTTCCTTGGAGAGAAAATTCCTTTAGCTCGAACGAAACCACAAAGTTTGGATACTTAGAACTTACTTGTTCTCGTACGTTCTCGAGATCATGGCCCAGCTTCGTCAGCGCAGCCGCGTAAGCGTCCGAGAGGCCGAGATTTCCAATGGCATTGGTGAGCGCTCTTCCTTGCAGAAACTCCATGGACAAGTAATAAACTTGCTTGGGATCCTCCTCGTGGAAATGCTTGTATGTTTCGTTCCATCTCTATAAAAAATCCATGGATCCAACCAAGAGAAAAGAATCATGTTCTTCCTCTAACAATCCATCCAAGAAAAATTTCTATATCGTGAATAGGAGACTAGACAGACCTGGACAAGGGCGTCTTTCACGCTCGCCGCAGTGGCATAGAATGCCTGCTCCACCTCGAACTTAAACGGCGAGAATCGAGAAGAGAACTGCGAATGGTAGACAATGTTGGCCGCCACACCGAAAGAATCCCCGGGAGTGGGATGCGCAATGGCAGGCACCGCCGATTCGCTCGCATTGGACGCCATTGCGGAGCTGCCACACGATCAATCGCGGCGCCAGGCCGAGAAATTCCCTACCTTGCGCGCTCGCTAGCGAAATATTTTCTTGATCGCGATCGATCAATCACGAGCCCACGCTTGCCAAGCGGCAGCCTTATACAACACGAGAAAGGAATCTTTTTTTTTTTTTCAATTAGTTTATTCTAAGCAGAGATTGCTTAATACTAATCAAATATGCCTTAAAAATTTTAATCGAATAAAAGCCCTAAAATCAAATAAGCCCTAAAAAACTTTAACCCTGTGTTTTGGATTGTTTGAGCTTTGAGTAAATCCGTATGGCGTAGAGAATGAGGAGTAAAAACGCGGTGGTGGCGAGCCCAGCGTACGCAGCCCAGAGGAGATGGATGGAGCTCCTCACGGGGCGGCACTTACCATCCACGATCACCGAGAAAGCGCGCACCACAAAGGAGCAATTCGCGAGGCTTTCCAGCGATGGGGTGGCGTCGATGAGCGTCTGCGCGGCGGCGCTGTAGGCCAGAATGGTCCTGTAGATCGGGTCTGGGATGTGCTGCACGCCTTCGGCGGTAGCACACTCGTGCTCGTCTTTGGCCGAGCATCGAAACGGCTGGAGCACCTGTAAGTTTTTTCCATCAAAAACCATCAAAGTTTGTGACGATCGATCTGAAAGCAGCGTCTCTTAATTACCTGGGGAACGTTACCTATCGCCACAGTGCCTTCGAGGCACTGCCCTGTAAGCTTGTAGTGTGGAGGGCCGGAGAATGGATTGCAAATGTGGGGGATGACGCGGTTGTCCCCGATGCCATCCATCGTCGTACGTAGCTTCGATATATTCCTATTCGCCTGGCAAGAGAAAAGCTTCGGATTTAGATGCATGGCTGGAACACCACAAGCTTACCTGTGCGATAACTCTGTACATGCCTTCACGTATCTTGAGGACTGAGTCGTTCCCATTCTTGGAATCGACGCAAGGCAGGAGCAAGCCCAGTGCGTTTGTGTTGTTGTATGGGTTTTGTTGATACTCCTCTAGAGCTGTACAGGAGTCGTCCACGACACTGACAACTTATTTCAGTTGAGAAAGAAGCGGATTAAAGAAAAACTATCAGATTACTTGTGAGCCGCGTAAGACAATCCAAAGGCGATCCAGCTGAATACTGTCAGTAGCCAAAGAGCAACAGTAATCCTGCCATAACATAACGAAAGGCATAAGATACTTTCAAAAAATTTAGAACAAGACAAAAAAAACTACTTACAACGGAAAGAACCACCACCAAAACGGATGCGTCTTCTCTGCAACACCATTTAATGTTCAGTATACGAGTACTTATCACAGAAATCTGACCCTACCGATCAAAATAACTAGTCCCACTATCAAAAAGAGCATTATTACCGAGCTCGTAACAAGGATAGTGATGTATCTGCAATGAGAAAAAAATGGTTAACCACATCGCTTAACGATCGCAATGGAGCTAACCTCACATTTCTTTCAACGTTCTCTCAATCATCTTCTTGTTGTCCTGAACCTTTTGTTGGATTTGCACGGCTTCAAAGTAGAGCCTGGCCTTCGACGAGAACAGAGTAGTAAGGTTACCATCGAATGGCTCCAACTTGGTCGTTATATCCGTCATCTCTGTCGTGACATTGTATATAGTAGCAGTGGCATTGTTGGCAGCCTCAATAAGAACATCTTTCACAACGTTGGCGTCCTCGTGTAGCCTCTTGTTTCCGACAAGAAGCAAGCAGCAAAAGACACTAAACGAGCCCAAAGTCAGTCATAGATATAAACAGACTTCCAAGCACGGAGAACACTTACAGTGCTAACAGTGTCAAAAGCATCAAAGCCGCCGAAGACACAATAGAGTGATGGGAATTTGAAGCACTAGGAGCCATCTTTTGGAATTTTAAATCCCTCCTCTTCATCGATCGAACAAAAAGCAGCACCAGGAAAACGAGGCCAAGTAGTACTGATGCCACCGCAAGTGCGTACCCATATATCCCCGAAAAAAGCACCGACTAGCATCACAAAAGCATCACGATTAGGAGCGTCACCAAATTTTCACTTTGTAGCAAGTTACAAACAAGACGATCGACTTACCGCCCAGTAATGCTTGTTCTCGATGTCAAATCCCCCTCGGTAGTGCTTGAGACCATCTAGAGGATCCACACGGCGCGTCTCCCCAGGCAAGGAATCGCTGAAATTCCGTGTGTGTCGGAGATATTTCGCCTCAGCACCTGGGAAATTCACAAAAAGAGATGTCAGTTGCTTGAATCGATCAAGAAAACCTCTCAAGCTTACCGCGATCCAGCAGGAACGCGCGCCTGGAATGTAATCCATCATGCCCTTGCAAAGACCGTGGGAAGCAAGCGCAAAGAACAATCACGAGGCCCAGCCCGAGCTGCGCGACGATCCCCATGACCGGCGATCGCGCATAGCTGCCAAAATCTCGGCAATATTTCAGCTCACAAGGCGCCCGCTCAGTCTGCGATCAAGGTGATCGGCCAAACAAAGAAATCAACAACCAAAGATCCACCCTTCCCGCCGCGGCGATGGATCGATCGATCGCTTGCGCTTCCTAGACGGAATGCGGCAGGATCGTCGCCGGGGCGCCTTCCATCTCCACAGCAAAGCCACAAAACCCTCCATCTCCATCCCGAAATATAAACCTCTTCTTGGAGCTTTCGATTCTTTTGCCCCTTCCCCAAGCATGGCATCATGGGCGGCATACCCACGGCAGCCTCGGCAAAAGCAATGCCAGCCTCGGATGTCCAGCCTCGGCAGGCTCGAGAGGCTCGGCAGCCATGCCATGCCATGCCACGTCGTCCGCCACGTAATCACTTTGCATTCCCGCCACGTCTGGGTGTTTCTTTCCTTTAGTTTTTATACATGGAACTTTTTCGTTCGGGGTAGGGCCGGGCCTTCTTTGTTTCCTCTTTTTGGTTATCAAACCAATTTTTTCCGCTTGCGCAATGTCGGCGACGGCGACTGTGGAGAGTAGAATCTTCATAACGAGAAGTCGAAGTCGATGGAAGCAATTCAGACTTTCTCTCATCAGTCCCAGTCCCAGCTTTGAGTAGTGGAGAATCAAAGCGTTTTTATGGTGTAGCAAAGATGGCTAGATCATCTCGATCCAAAACAGTTGAAAATCAAAGCGATTGGGATTGATTCACACGGGTCAAAACGATGCACTTGACCACTGCTGCAATGGATCAATCGGACCCAGCATTGTACGCCAACCTGGTCAAGTCGTGCCGGAGTCTCCAGCAAGCCCAAAAGATCCACGCGACGATCTCCGCCAGCGAGCACCGCCACAACATTTTCCTCGCCAACCTTGTCATCGAAATGTATGGGAAGCACGGAAGTGTTGAGAAAGCCCGCGAGGTGTTTGATAGCCTTCCGGAGCCGAATCTTTTTTCGTGGAACATCATCGTCACTGCATATGCCAGTAACGGGGATTTGTACACCGCAAGATTGATGTTCGAAAACATGCCGTGTTGGGACGTGGTTTCGTGGACTGCAATCCTCAAAGCCTATTCTGATGTTCCATTTCTAAATGAATCGAATGAAATATTTGACAGCATGCCACACAAGAACATAATCTCGTGGAACATTATCATTGTAGCAAATGCCGCTAGTGGGCATTTGGAAAAGGCGTGGAGCATGTTTGATACAATGCCCGGGTGGTCTCTTGTGACGTGGAACACAATGCTCCAGCACAGCAAACACTACGACGACGCGCGGTTGGTGTTCGATGACATGGCCTGCCACGACATCCTGTCATGGAACGGCCTCTTGGGTGCCCTTGTCCGAGACGGGCGTTTCACCGAAGCTCTGAAACTTTTCCAGGAGATGCCGGAGCGCGATGTTGCCTCGTACAACTTTGCCATCGCAGCAGTGTCGCAGGGCGAGGATCTGAGCGAAGCAAGGACGATCTTCGAGAGAATGCCCGAGAGAGACCTGTTTTCGTGGACGACGCTCTTGAATGCGCTTGCAGCAACTGGAAGACTCACACAAGGTCGGGCGTTGTTTAACCAGATGCCAGCGTTGGACATTGTTGCTTGGTCCTCTATGACGGAGGCATATGCCCGAGCTGGGCATACTCTTAAAGCGATGGCGATGTTCACAGAAATGCCCGAGCGCGATATTATATCCTGCACGGCCATCTTTAACGCGTTCTCCGAGAGTGGAAACATTTCAGAGGCGGAAGATGTCTTCGCAAAAATGCCTCAGCAAGATGACATCTCGTGGACTGCGATGCTCGCTGCATATGCCCGAAACGGGTATTTGGACAAGGCACAAGCCATGCTAGAGTCCACTTCAGCACCCAACGTTGTGACGTGGACTGCAATGCTGGCTGGATATGCCCAGCACGGGCATCTTGAGGAAGCCCAGTTGTTGTTCGACACAATGCCGTGCTGGAACACAGTGACATGGAGCGTGATGATCGCGGCATATGCCCAAAACGGCCATGGAATCGAGGGGATATCCCTCTTCCGGAGGATGAACCAAGAAGGGTATCACCCAGATGAGAGCGCTTTTGCGAGTGCGTTTTTCGCGTGCAGCTGCATTGGCTCGCTCTCTGATGCCCGATCAATCCACGCAAATTTCAGAGAATTCAACTCCGTGTCAAATGAGCTCATGTTGGGGGGTCTCATCATCAGCATGTACGGAGGATGCGGAGACCTCACCGCAGCTGCTAACGAGTTCCACGCGCTCTTACTTCCGTACCATGGCAGCCCCGTGCTGTGGAGCACCATGGTAGCCGCATATTCTCAGAATGGTCTTGTGGAGCTGGCCATGGTATTGTTCTCGACAATGTTTGGAGAGGGGGTCGAACCCAGTGACCTGACGTTTGTGACCATCCTGGCGGCGTGCAGCCACGGTGGGCGGTTGCATGAGGGGCTGTACTATTTCCGGGTAATGTGTACGGACTGTGGGATAGCTCCCGGCGTCCAACACTACCACTGTTTGATTGATCTCTTGGGGCGGAGTGGGAGGCTGGAGGAGGCGAGAGAACTGGTCACCTCTTGTGCGGATCCGGGAGCATGGACAATTCTCCTGGGAAAGTGTAAATTACATGGTAATGCACGGTTGGGAAAGGTGGCGACAACTAATTTGGATCATCATGTACCTGGACCTTACCTCTTACTGGCAAACGCATACACCCTTAGATAAAGGTATTCTTTTCACATACAATATATGAGTCTGGTGGTGGTGAGGAGCGTGCATTTCTCGAACTCTGCTGGTCATGGACAAGCGTATTGCAAGCAATTTATAGTGGAATTTCCTTCAATCCAGTTGATCATGGACAGGTTCACAAAGCTGTAGTGCTTGTTTCTTCGATTTTCATAGTGGAGAAGGTCAAGTAGTTCCCACTTCCACAGGGTTACTTGCGGCACAAGGAAAGCAACTTTTGACAAACTTTTCTATCCAAACTTTTGCAGACTAATTGGAGTACAGTTGCAATCTGCTCTACGCCCAGACCATTTCAGCAATACAAACACGGTTCTGAGCTTCCTTACCTCAATTGATCATGACCACTATGTGGGCAAACTAACCTTCACTGGCCGCATCTGAATTGAAGAGATGTTCTACTGCTGAGGGATGCATAGGCTTTACCAGTAAAGACTCTGCCTGCACGATCCTAGGCACGAAGTAATCCATACAACAAATGGCCGCCAAGTAAGGGCACATGCTAATGTCATAACATACGTTCAAAAGCAGATAGACTATATGCCTAAGTGTGTAATGCACGAGGGAAACTTGACATGGCAAATTCCAAGTTTGAGCACCCTATTATCCGCTTAAGGCTAAGTATGGGATTAGTAGGTCAATTAGAGGATTAGGTCATTGAGTGTCTAAGAAAATGGCGTATCTAACTAAAAACTTTAAACAATTAAGAAAAGAAAAAGCAAAAAGGAGTTTTATTCAACCCACTATAGTCTAGTAGCTCTATGCATTGTGGTTTTGAAGGATTATGTAAAAGGTTTTTTTGGCAAGAGATGTGACTCCCAGCAAGACATGCAAACTTGCATGGAAAAGCTTGATCAATCTTGAGGTGGTAGTGGTAATCTAATCACAAGGTATTGCAGATGAAACCTTGGTAAAATCTCAAGGCTGATCCAGGTCCAAGGTTTTGATGATACTTAACCACTGATCCTTCTGGAGGTTGCCTTGAAAATCAAGGCATCACAGTGGTGGATGCAAATAACTAATGAATAAGCACTAGGAAAGGACCATTTACCTCCTTAGAAAAGTTTGTAGTAGCTTTTAAGTAGGAGTTTGCACCTATGATGCTTGGCATGCTTGGTGTTAGCTACAGCAGAGGAAGGGCAATTTGATCAATGAGTATATAATTGGTTTGGAATGTTGTTTAGCTGAATTTGAAGTGACTATATGGAGGAGGTGGAGAAGGATTACTTCCTAGATGGTTTGCACAACCATAACATGTAGAAATCTACGAAGTCTACCCAAACTTCCAAGTTGCCGGAGGAATTTTTTATGGATGTTGGAGCACTTGAGGATGAGGAGTCACAAGAGTAGTAGCCTGATAACACCAAGAAGAATTAGTGTAATAGGAGTTTCTAAAGATGATATTGGATATAGTGATAGTGGCAATAGCAAGAATTCTTACTCAAATTTCCATATGGTAGGATTTTTCTATAGTAGCAATGGTGGAGGGCATGGCAAAAATGGTAGAAGCCACTGGAATAATGGCCAAATTTCAAAGACGGTTTGCATCACTAATCCTATCAATGCTTCAAGTGTGGATTTTTGGATCACTAGAAGAAAATATTGCTGAAGAACAACAATGGAGTTGGTGCTTCTAACAACAAGAAGATCTAGGAAGTGTAGTGTACAAATGAGGCTTTTGAGTTGAAAGAACATTTGTTAGTGATTGTAGAATTATTGATCAAATCTAGTGTGATGATATTGGTGGCTTGATGACTAAATCTTGACTAATTCAAGTGGAGGGATAGCTAAGCAGTGTTTAGTGATGATCCTAATTGATTGGCAGCTCAATTTATTTTTTCAAAATTGGTAAAGGAATGTGAGGGTTTAGGGAAGTTGCCTCTGTATAAGATTATTGGCACAGAAACTCAGAAGTGGGACATCATGCAACTTCTCATAAAGGTGGGAAAAATGGAGTTCGTTGAGGATTTTTTTCTGGCTGCCATGAAGAATGTGGATTTGATCTTGGAATAATTTGGCTTATGTGATCAAGAAAGAAGGGCAAAATTGCCCCATTGATCCCGAGATCAAGTGGAGTCTTCACCAAGTCAAATTGGATTAGTGGAGTGATCTTCCAATCATCACACAGATGATGTCAACCATGTCTTTGGAGCTATTTATAATAAAGGGAATGATTTTTATGTTCATTAGAGAGTTAGATACTTTAAGTTCTCTCACAGGAGAAGAGGTTGTTTGGGTGAAGCTTGAAGAATTTACTTATGTGTTTCCAGTAGAGTTAACTGCTAAAGCCTAGTATAAAGCCAATTTATAGACAACCATTTTGTCTTAGTCATGCAGATGAGATAAAGGTCAAGGGCCAATGACTGGGTTGCTTGAGTATGGGTTTATCCAACCCAACAAATCTTCTTTTGGTGCTTCTATCTCATTTGCCAAGAAAAAGGATGACTCAATGCAGGGATAGACAATAAAGCTTTATACAAGAAGACAATGAAGGACAAAGTGCATATATCATCAGTAGGTAATATTTTGCATAGACTTAGAGATGCAAAAGTCTTTTCCAAAATAGATTTGCATTGTGGTTATCCGTAAATTGCAAAAAATATAGGAAAAAATTGGTAAAAAAATACTAAATACTACTTAATTGCATATTAGTTTTTCACTATACCTTAGTTTTAATATCATTTGTCAAAGTACTAGTTTTTAAAAGGATTTCAATTTATCATTTTATTAATAATTTAATAATGTAATTTAAATCTAAAAATAAAAAATAAAAAATCTATTAGAATATTATTTAAAATATTAATTTTAATAATTAATTACATTTTGGGATTTAAATTTTAGCTGTATACTTTTCTTCACCATTTCAAGAAACCATTTCCTTATGGTGTGTGATGATGAGAAAGCATAACTATGAGTAGTATTTATTACAAATATTTTTAAATACTAGCAAAATTTTCACTTTTTAATATGACATTATTTTGTGATATATATATATATATATATATATATATATATATACACACACACACACACACACACACACACTTCTTTAATATATACTCTTTAAAATGTTATTATTTTAAATTTTCAAGTGAAAAAACTTTTCCATCCTTATTCATAATTAATGTCCATATAATGTAATTTCAAAGTTCCTTAAAGATTTTATCTTTTTATTAAATTTTCAAATGGTGGTGAATATAAAGAATAAAATATTTTATTTGTAATTTTTTTATATCAATAAAATGTATTTAATATTTCTTATATCTCCATTTTTGGATTTTCATATTTTATCCTCCATTGAATTAAATAATTTTTACCTTTAGTAATAATCTAATTTGTTTTGTTCCATGTTGCTATGAAACACATATCACCATGAATAAGTTTGAAGTTTTTGATGCATGGGTAAAATAGTCTAGTAGTAATAGGATGATCAACATTGTAGCAAACAACAATGAAAGAAAAGAAATTTCATGGATTCTTAAATGCTCCAAAACTTTTTAGGATGGGGAAGTGGAGTTTGCGTAACCGGTGAAATACAAGATGTTGGACACACTTGTAGTTTCAGCCTCTACCAACATAACTATTGCATTCTAGAACTTTAATATTGACATCTTGAGTCAATTTTCTTAGAATGAGTAGTAAAATTGAGATGTAAACTTTTAAATTTAGACTTTTCGGAAAGTTATCCACGTAAGGACTCTTAACCTTAAGTATCCTAAAACTCTTAATCAATTAAAAAGGGGGTATAATGTTATTTATGGGCTTTTTCTTTTTATATTTAAACCCTGTGGATCGTCTCTTGAGTTATTCTCTTTAGTTATTTACATGAAATAGAGAAAGTGTTTCTAATAGATTTTATGAGAACTAAATAAACAAAGGTAAAAAACTACCATTGATGATCTAATGAGACTTTAAGCTGGAAAAACTATACTCCTTATAAGATGGGTAAAGTATGATGAGCCTTAAATGTCAAACCATTGATAAATATTAACTTTGTGCTAAGGATGAAAATAGTAATCCATAATAAGGTTACTTTATAAAATGGTTTATTATTCAATAAGGACATTGAACTTTGTCTATGGGTGGTGGAGTTGTGAAACATAAATCCCTAAGCCCCAAAGTGGAGCCGAAAGGGTGTCATATGGCAATGGTCAAAATGGAAGTATTTGAGGGATGAGCATAAAGTGATTGATGAATGAGTCTCTAGAAATGGAATCAAGAAAGACTAACATATGGCAAATATCATGACACATAGAAGTGTTAGGATTGAGTCTGAGAAGGAATCTAAGAAAGAGTCCCAGATGGAGTCTGAAAAAAAGTCTGAGAAGGAGTCCGAAAAAAAGTCCGAGAAAAAGTCCGAGATAGAGTTCAAGAAGAAGTCTAAAATGGAGTTTGAGATAAAGTGCGAGATGGATGTAATTAACCAAAGGGAATGATTCAAGAGACAATTTATAAAAATTTAAATATAAAGGGAAAAGGCATATAAATAAGAGTGCACCCTTTTTTTCAATCGGTTAAAGGTTTTGGGATACTTGGGATTAAGCATCCTTAGATTTAAATATTACTATATTGGGTAACCTCCTGGAAAGTCCAAATCCAAAAGCTTACATTTGGTATCAGAAGGGTCTTAGGTCTGACTCTGTTGGTTGGTTAGGAGAATTGCACCACATGTTGATTGATATCTGGTCTTGGGTCTAACTTTGTTGGTTAGTTAGGGGAATTACACCATATATTGAGTAACATCTGGCAAATCCAATTTGCTCCACTAGCTGTAAGCTTCAGTTCATGAAGGTGTCAACTTGCAGGAAAGCATGGTGGATTGTAAACAACTAAAAGGAACAATTCAAAAGACGATTCATAAGGGTTCAAATATAAAGGAAAAAGGTTCATGAATAAAAGTTCACCCCTTTTTCCAATCGGTTAAAGTTTTTAGGATACTTGGGGTTAAGCATTCTTAAGTTTGAATATTACTGAGTCGGGTGACTTTCTGGGAAATCCAAATTCAAGAGCTTACAATAGAGTTCGAGTTGAGGACCAAGACCAAAACCGAGTTTGAGTTTGAGTCAAAGTCCAAGTCTAAGGGTGAAAACCCAAAGTGATCATCTCCCAGACTATAGGGGGTTTGGTGAGCTTCAAAAGGATAATAGGGGGAGGACTCCAATGGAATCAATTTGGCCAAGAAAGGTCAATGTAATCAAAGAAAAATATACTTATATGGTGGGTGATGATATAACCATTATGAAGGAGAGTGAATATAGATAGATAAATAAGATAACTTAGTGAAGAGTTCAAGAGCCAGTTTTAGCTCATGATGCTTTTAATCCAAGTGTGGGTGGCACTACCTACTTGCATATCTGGCGTGGCTAAATGTCATCCCAAAGTTTTAGACTGTGGAAAAGAAAGAACAATCTTCTTGTGTAATGATCAAGGATATGGCCATATGGCAAAGAAGTCCTAGATGTCAATGGGACTTAGTGGTCAGGCCTTCAAGCCCTAACCCAGTGGTGGTGTTAGTAAGCATAATTGTGGAAAAAAAAGGACTTAATGGGGACTAAAGAAGGGATATTGGGGAAGGGTGTTTTCTATATTTTTAGGCATCCTAAAGATGCTAAGGTGTGGTCACGGGATGACCATTCCTGAATAGATGGATTAGTTTTTGGTGTAAGCGAATAATTTTTCTATTCTACTTTAGTCACTTAACCATAATTTTAACCACCTAGAAGAGTCTCACTCTCAACCTCCATAAGTCCTATTCTGAACTTGGGAACCCTGAGAATGCCATCTATGCCACTCAACCTTTGCACTTGGTCCAAATGCTCCATGTGTTCGATCCCATGACCAACATCTAAGGTTACCACCAACATATCAGCCCGTTACGCTAAAGCCATGCCTATTCACCCTTGTTACACTGATGGTCCAACACCACTTGTATCACAATTCCGTCTCTTAAAGATTGGGCCATCTATCCATGAATAATCGTTCCAAATCTACTCCTTAATATCCTTAGAATGCTCATAGATATGGGGAACAATCTTCTCCAATATTTCTTTTTCAGTCCCTACCAAGTCCCTTTTTGTCCATGGCCATGTTTGCCAACACTGCTATGGGGTTGAGGCCTATAGGCCCAACCACTATGTCCTAATGTCCTCTAGAACTTTCTTGTTGTATGACCATATCATTAGTTACCACACAAGTGGATTGCTCTTCTTTTTTTCCACTCTAAGATGACATTTCGAAACATTATGGCTCTACACGAGCCTTGTGGGTACTCTTCCCACCATCCCCTTTGGGTGCTCTAGTTATATGGTTAGAGTGAGGTTTTGATGAGCCATGCTAGGTATCCAAGTAGGTAGTGCCACCCACACTTGGATTGGGAGCATCAACCATTCAATCCTCTGGGGGAACTAAAGTCAACTTTTGAACATTTCACCAAATTACCTCACTTATGTATCTATATTCATTCTAACCTTGGATTCCTTAGTGGATATATCATCACCCAACACATGGGTATAGCCTTCCTAAGTCACACTTGCCTTTCCTAGCCAAATTGGCTCCACTAAGGCCCAACCCCCACACTCTCCCTACTATAGTTTTGGAACCCCGCCCCCCCCAAGGGGACGATTGCTTTGGGCTTTCACCCAATAGTTTGTTGTAAGCAACTAAATTTTTTCCATTCTACTTTAGTCACTTAACTGCACCTCCGACCACTTGGAGGAGTCTCATTCACAACCTCCATAAGTCCCTCTAAGGACTTGGGGCTTGTTAGCCCCGAGAATGGCATCCATGCCACTCAACCTTTGCACTTGGTCCAAGTGCTCCACGTGTCCAGTCCCATGACCGACACCCCAATGTACCACCGACACATCAGCCCGTTACGTTAAGGCCATGCCCATTCACCTTGGTCACATCGGTGGTCTGACACCACTTACACCACAATCCCGTCTCTCAAAGACTGGGCCATCCGTCCACGAGTGATCATCCTAGATCCACTCCTTAGCATCCTTAGGATGCCCACAGACATGGGGAATAGCCTTCCCCAATATCCCCTTTCCGGTCCCCACCAAGTCCCTTTCTGCCTATGGCCGTGTTCGCCAACACTGCCACTGAATCAAGGCCTACAGGCCCGACCACTAAATCCACTTTGGGACTTCCTCACCACACAACTGTATCCTTGGTCATTACACCAGAGGATTATTCCTCTTCCTTTCCACAGTCTGGGCTTTTGGGACAACGTTTCGGAACACTGTAGCCTTACACAAGCCTCGTGGGTACTCTCCCTGCCTTCCGCCTTTGGGTGCTCTAGCCATGGGCTTAGAGCGAGGTTTTGTTGAGCCACACTTGGTACCCAAGTAGGTAGTGCCACCCACACTTGGACTGGGAGCATCGGCCAGTCGATCTCCCGGGGGAACTAGAGCTGGCTCTTGAATACTTCACCAAGCTACCCTGCTTGTCGGTCTGTATTCACTCTAGTCTTGGACTTCCCAATGGTCAGCTCATCACCCAACACTTGGGTACAGCCTTTCTGAGCCAAACTGGCCTTTTTTGGCCAAATTGGCTCCACTGCAGTCCTCCCCCTTACTATACTTTTGGAGCTCACCAAACCCCCCAGGGTCTGGGAGACGAATGCTTTGGGCTTTCACCCTCTCAGACTCGAACTCGGACTCAGACTCGGACTCGGACTCGGACTCGGACTCGGGCTCGGGCTCGGTCTCGGCCTCGGCCTCGATCTCGGTCTCGGTCTCGGTCTCGGTCTTGGTCTCGGTCCTGGTCTCGGTCCCGGTCTCGGTCTCGACCTCGGTCTCCATCTCGGATTCTATCTCGGGTCCATCTCGGACTCCATCTCGGACTCCGTCTTGGTCCATCTCAGACTCCATCTTGGGTCCATCTCAGACTCCATCTCGGGTCCATCTCAGACTCCATCTCGGACTCCATCTTGGGCTCCATCTCGGTCCATCTTGGACTCCATCTCGGACTCCAACTCGGGTCCATCTCGGACTCCATTTCGGATCCGTCTCGGACTCCATCTCGGACTCCAACTTAGTCCACCTCGGACTCCATCTTGGACTCCTCCACGTGTCATGTGTTGGTCCTTTTGGGTCCCTTTTTGGAGCCTTTCTTATTGCTCGCTTCGTACTCGTTCCTCGAGCCCTTTGCTAGAAGTCCCACTCTCGCTCTCGACCTTTCAAGTCGGAGCTTTCAGTCCAAACGTGTTGCACTCATTTGGCTTCTGCTTCGGCCACTACCACATGGCACCCTTCCGGTTCCACTTTGGGGCCTAGGGATTTTGTGTCTCACACTTGTATTAGTATTCGGACTCGAACTCAAACTCAAACTTGGACTTGAACTTAGTCTTGGTTTTGGTTTTGGTCTTGGTCTCGATCTTGGTTTTAGTCTTGGTCTCGATCTCGGTCTTAGTCTTGGTCTTGGTCTTGGACTTAGACTCGGTTTCGGTCTTGGTCTTGGTCTTGGACTCAGTCTCAATCTCGGTCTTGGTCTCAGTCTTGGTCTTGGTCTTGGTCTTGGACTCAGACTTGGTCTTGGTCTCAAGTCCATCTCAGACTCCATCTCGGACTCCATCTTAGACTCCACCTCGGATCCATCTTGGACTTCATTTTAGACTCCACTTTTGGGGCTCTAGGATTTGTGTTTCACAACTCCACCACCCATAAACAAAATTTGATATCTTCATCGAATGATAAACCATTTTATAAAGTAACACTAGCATATATTACCTTTTCCATCCTTAACACCAAGCCAATGTTTGTCGATAGTTTGACATTGAGGGCTTACCATCCCTTTACTATCCTCTAAAAAGTATAATCTCTCCAACTTAGAGACTCATTAGGCCACTTATGGTGGTTCTTCCCTTTTTTTTTATTTAGTTAGAGACATCTTTTATTTCAATTTGACTACTCATTCAGGAGTAGTCTTGGCCTCTACTAATATAACCAATTTTGACTTCTCAAAGTCAATTTCCTAGATATCTCTAACATCTTGCATTGCATCTGTTGTGCAAATTCCATTTTCCCATCCTAAGAAGTTCTTTATTTGAGGGTACCATCATCTTTTCTCTTATTTCGTGCCACTTTAGGCACTAAGTTTCATTTTTCCATAATTTGTGCTAAGGCTATCTATAACCCTATCATTTGGCTACCTTGCCGTTCTTTCTTTTGGAACTTTCACATTTGCCAAATTGGACCATTTGGGAATTCATCCTTGAAAACATATTCTCTTTCCCACAATGTGTTAGCATCCAACACATAAATGTTCCTTGTTCAACTTTGTTGTTTAAATTTCTTTTAATGATTTCCATGGCCTAAACTTAGCCATTAGTCTTTTGCTCCTACCCGTTGATTGTTGAACCAAGTAATATAAGATTACTATCTCTATCCTCGAGATATCCTTTTTGTTCAATGGCAAAAGTTTTATTTTGCCAAGTCTAGAAAGTGTTCACCCTTAACAAGTCTCTTTAACATTTTTTGCTATGGGATCTATGCACGGCTTAACTTAGCAACCCATCCATGAGTCTTTTTCCTAAACTCACAATACCATTGCATTGTTGCAGTTCATTTCCCTTAAATGTCTTTCCCACTTGGTCACTTTAATCAAGCCACATCATTACCAACAGTTCAAATTAACACTTTGAACTAAGAAATTTTATTATAAAAACCTTGTCCTTGCTTAGCCACAAGATTATCTAGTGATCTAACTTTGACACTTTAACAGGTTTGCCAATAAGTACTAAATCTTTTAGACCTTTAACTTGTTGACCACATCCCCCACACTTAGTGATGTGCCTAAGTTGGCCCTTTCGGCCAAGGGTTCATAGCAACTAAGACTAGGTATCCCCATCTCATTCACAATGTCCTTAGTATCACTTGCACCAAAGTGTTTAAGTTAGATATGCCGAGTTTTCACACTAAATAATTTAATTATGTCTCACAACTCTAGGGCATCCCTTACTTGATGGTGTACCCAAATTAGTCTCCTCACTGAGAGTCCATGACCATCGAAAAATAAGTGTCCTCATAATCTAATTCATCACCACATTCTAATGAGTTGAGACTCGAACCTAAACACTAGAGAGTTGAGACTCAAACCCAACCTCCATATATGCATCTACAAGCGACATTACCCATGATGCTTGGTGTGACTCCCTATGTTAGTGCACTAACTTATACTTAAAGCGTGTTACAGATCACAGTTTAGGAATCTAATTCCTTCAAACTACTAAGTCCTTTCACTTGACAAATCTGTGATCATGCATGGCTTCCTCAATACTTAGCCCCATAAGTTACCCCTTTTTAAAGTCAACACCTTCAACTAAGGTTTTAATTCCCCCCAATTTGTCAATCTCACTTATCAAGTCACTCGATTTAACATAACATGGTTTCATGCATAAGCATGAAAGTCTTTAACCATTGACTTTTGTTCAAGCCTATTTTTCTATGCACCATGAAGTTGGGTATCCACCAAAGCAGCAATGAGAGGGACTCCACCGGACGGAGTGCATGCACACTGATTCTATGGTCCCCCACCCCACCCAAGAAGGGGCACACGACTAATAGCTGTCACCTAAAGGGGCGGCATGCCTTCTTCTTCTTCTTCTTCTTTTTCTTCTGGGTATGTGCTGTGGGTGCACTCGACCCACTGCACTGTACCTGCCCTAGATGGACACCCATCAAGTGTGGCCTTGCCACAATCGGTGCACTCTGCCCTAGTCAACCTTGGCAGCACCACGGGTCGAGACACATTTGTGGGAGTGAACAAGACCACGTCAGCACACAGCCACGTGAGCGATCCAGACGCCACCACGGATCGTCACGATAAACCCATACATTTAACCATGTATCAACCGTCATAATAATAACACAACACCGTTTCATAATACCACATGGTATCGGAGCAGCGAACGATCTAATGGCCAGAGGACAGTGGCACATGAAGAATCAAAGGGGCCAGGAACCCTTGGCTCAGGAGCGCGCGAGGGCTTTGGCAGTGCTGGCGCGGGTGGAGCGGAAGATCCAGGAGCGAAAGCGCCAACAAGCTCTTTGCCCAGCCTGCCGGAAGGTGTGCCCTTGTTGCGGCCGAGTTTTTCACGATTCTTCTCCACGCCGTCCTTTCTAAATTCTCTGTTTAATCTATTCTTAGATTAATAGATAGAATGTCTTCTGCTGGAAATTCTTGGGACTCTGGGGGCTGGGAGAAACTTCTCCAAAAGTTCACGGGACAGAATTTCTCGACTTGGAAAACAAAAGTACAGCTTATCCTTTTGGCCAAGGACTGCTGGCCTATAGTGGATGGAACGACTCAACGTCCGGCTGCTGCGGATGTAACCCAACGGCTCGACTGGGACTCCAAGAATCGAAAAGCGCTCTCTGTCATCGGGTTAGGTCTTGGGGATGAATTCGTTCATCTCCTTGATCTTACCAAAACAGCCCACCAGAACTGGACATCCCTTACACAAATCTTCGCTGCCAAAGCTGCCAATGCTAAGGTGGTGCTAACACAAAGGTTCTTCACGATGAGAATGCAACCTGATGACACCATGGCCACTTACATTGGAAAGTTTAAAGCGATGATCACCGAGCTGAAGGACGCGGAAGCGGCAATCACCATTGATCAAGCTAAGGCATTCCTTCTGAGCTCTGTCTCCCCTGATCTCCAACCTTTCGCATCAATGCTCTCGGCTGTGCCTGGAAAGGACTTGGATTCGCTCTACTCGGACCTGATCGAGGAAGAACGAAAGCAGAACGAGCGGAGACAAAAGGCGCCCTCTCAGGCTGCTCGGGTGGAGCAGGCCTTGATCATGGGAAAGCAATCGGGTGGGAAGAAACGAGATGGCCCTGTTCGAGGACAAAAGAGCCCTTCTCCCAGCCCTGGATTTGCAACCAATAAAAAACGCAAGGGCCCATGTAACTACTGCGGCAAAGCTGGCCACGTGGAGCGTGAATGCCGGATCAAGAAAGCCGCAGAGAAAGCTCGCGCTGAAAGAAGCTCTTCTTCACGCCAACCTGACACGATGTTGATGATGACGCTCGCTGCATCTTCATCCACTGTGTCCGAAGCCGAAGTGCTCTGGATGGATTCTGGAGCCTCGATGCACCTCACACCATTGAAGAGAGCTTTTCACAAGTACCGCCCACTGGAGCAGGAGAAGCAAGTCTTTGTAGGAGACAAACGCCCCTTAACAGTGGAAGGACAAGGAACGGTCATCATAAAGTTGGAGAGTGGAGCTGAGAAGCTCGTGAACCAGGTCTACTACGTACCAGAAGCAGGACAGACAGTGTTCTCAGTTGGTGTAGCAGCAGATCAAGGCTTCTCAACACTCTTCAACGCAGACGGATGCACCATCTTTGACGAGACTGGCCATCCAGTAGCTTTTGGTAGACGAGCTGAGACTCTCTACAAGCTCAATGCTCAGTTGATCCTCTCAACTCACGAGCAGGGGCATTTGCTTGCAATTCGCCCCAGCTCCTGGGCTGCCAATTCTCTCCAACTCTGGCACGCTCGGCTAGGGCATGCCAATTCTCACGACATCCAGCTACTTGCTAGCCACAAGCTTGCTGATGACTTTACCCTCACCGGTGCCGGCCAACTGGGAGTATGTGAGACGTGCCAACTGGGGAGGCAGCCAAGACTACCCTTTCCACGCAGAAGTCCAGAAGATGGCGCCTCAGGATTTCTTCAGCTGGTACACACGGATGTGTGCCATGTCCCAGAAGCAACTCTCAGTCACAAGCGGTACTTCGTTTCGTTCATTGACGACTACTCACGCTATGCGGTGGCTGTTCTCATGGTACACAAGGGAGAGGTCTACCATCACTTCCAGGTCTACAAAAGCTGGGCAGAAAATGCCACTGGCTGTACCATCCGGACACTACGTTCAGATGGCGGCGGTGAGTATATGAGCAATGAGTTTCTGGCATTTCTTGCTCAGGCTGGCATCCACCACGAGTACACCCACACCTCGCAGCAGAATGGGGTCGCCGAGCGCCTGAACAGGACACTTATGGACTGTGTACGCTGCCTTCTCCAGCACGCTGGCATGCCCAAGGTGTTTTGGGGAGAGGCACTCAACACAGCAGTGTACCTCCGGAACCGGCTGCCAACACGTTCCACAGGACAGGTGCCGTTTCAAGTATGGACTGGGAAGCGTCCCAAATTAGGGCACTTGAGGGTGTTTGGTTGCATAGCCTACGCCCACATCCCCGATGTTCAGCGGCGGAAGCTGGATCCCAAGAGCGAGAAATGCATCTTCATGGGCTATCACACCCAGGTAAAAGCCTATCGACTCTATAACTGCCAGCGCAGGAAACTGGTGGTGAGCCGAGATGTGGTGTTTGATGAAGCTCATCTTTATCGAGATACCCTGAGACTCCCTCCTGTTTCTCCACCATCTCTGGTGGATCTTTCTGAGATTTTGGACGACGTTCCACATCTCCACCCAGCACCAGACAATCCAGCCGCTGCAGAGCCAGGAGGAGTTGCTGAAGGAGCGCCCGAAGGAGGCGATCTGGCATACTTCTCTTCCTTCGACACCTCCTCTGACGACTCCACAGGCCACAGCGGCTGCATCCTCAAGCACCAATGAACAGCCAGATCTTTCCACGCTTGTGGCTGACCTGTTCGTTGGCGACGAGTTATATCAAGATGCCACCACTCCTCCCAGCATTCCCAAGCTACCACCTCCTCCAGCCGGCACAGCAGTGGTGACACGCTCGGGTCGTGTCGTGAAACCATCTCTTAAAGCCAAGGAGGCGATGCCTATAGGAAAGCGTGCCTACTTCTGGGCTCTGTCGGCTCCACCTGCCTCTCTCGGTCCCCAGGCGGCTCTACACGGACCAGAAGCTGAGCACTGGCAGGCAGCTATGCAGGATGAGTATGATTCTCTCCAGAAAAACAACACTTGGTCGCTGGTTGAACTTCCAGCTCGCAGAAAGCTCGTCTCATCCAAGTGGTTGTTTAAGAAAAAGTACAACGCTGATGGAAGCATTGAGCGCTACAAGGCGAGATTTGTGGCACGCGGATTTTCTCAAGTTCATGGGCTGGACTACTCGGAGACTTACAGCCCGGTGGTGAAACTCACAACCATTCGTATGCTACTAATCCTAGCTGCAGAATTGGATCTCGAGCTCCATCAACTTGACGTTTGCACTGCGTTCCTTGGCGACATCGATGAAGAGGTGTATGTGGCTCAGCCTCCTGGTTTTATCCAGCCTGGAGAAGAACACCTCGTTTGCAAGCTTAACAAAGCTCTCTACGGACTCAAGCAGTCGCCACGCCAATGGTACACGAAAATAGATTCTTTTCTAATTTCCCTTGGTTTCGTGCGCAGTGCTGCTGATTGTAACCTCTACATATATTTTGACGCTGAGGGCTATTTGTTCCTTGCGCTATATGTGGACGATGCTATTCTCGTGGCAAATCAGCTACGTTTGATCCACAAATTTAAAACGTACCTTGGCGCTAAATTTGCCATGAAAGACCTCGGTGAGTTGCATTTCTGCCTCGGTATCCAGGTGACGCGCAACAGGGAACGAGGCACTCTGGAGCTAAGCCAGGCAAAATATGTTTCCGACGTGCTCCAGAGGTATGGCCTTGCTCATGTTAATCCGGTTGCTACTCCCATGGAAACAGGCACGAAATTATCTGCTGAGAGTGGAGAGTACCTTGATCAATCTCCCGAGGAGGAGAAAGCATCTAGAGCAGTCTATCGCTCTATGGTCGGCAGCCTGATCTACCTGGTAATCTCCACTCGGCCTGACCTTGCGTATGCTGTGGGAACAGTGGCGAAGTACCTGGACCGTCCCTCCACAGCACACTGGCAGGCTTTGAAACGTATTATGAGGTACGTGGCAGGGACTAACCAGCTAACTTTAAAGTACTCCAGAGGCGAGAGCGGCAATAAGCTGGTTGGTTACTCTGATGCTGATTGGGCCGGGGATCCAGACAACAGGAAGTCAACCACAGGCTACGTTTTCCTGCTAAATGGAAATGTCGCAAGCTGGTGCAGCAAACGACAGGCTATTACAGCGATGTCGAGTACTGAGGCTGAGTACATAGCTGCAGCAGCTGCAACCAAGGAAGCAGCGTGGCTGAAGGGACTTCTCCAGGATCTACAAATCAACACGGGCGTGGTTAGGCTATTGTGTGACAACCAGTCTGCAATAGCTTTGACCAAGAACTCCAGGTTCCACTCTCGTACTAAACATATTGAGCTGCGCTTCCATTTCATACGAGAGCAGATCCAGAGAGGAATGATCGAGCTGGAGTTCTGCCCGACAAACTCCATGCTAGCGGACGTGCTAACAAAACCACTTCCTCGTGTTAAACATGAAGTCTTCACGAAGGCTCTTGGGCTGACTTTAGACGTTGGCCTTGAGGAGGAGTGTGGGAGTGAACAAGACCACGTCAGCACACAGCCACGTGAGCGATCCAGACGCCGCCACGGATCGTCACGATAAACCCATACATTTAACCATGTATCAACCGTCATAATAATAACACAACACCGTTTCATAATACCACAACATTCACCACTCTGGCTTGAGCTGTTTGACACCCACTGATCCACTGAACCAATGTGATCACCACTTGGATGGGTTTGGAGGGAGATTCTTTGATCTGCTGGGCCCCAACTGTGTTTCTACCACCCAATGCCCCCCAGCAGCCCGAGTGGGACCAGAGAAGGCCATACACTGGCCAAAGAGAGAGACCCAGTTTGGGGGAAAGTGAGTGACAACCCAGTGGGTGATTGGGCTGCTATTGGGCGAAGGACCGATTGGGGCACGGGTGATAGTTGTTGCGACAACAATTCAGCTGAACCTGCACAGTAATCCAAAGTAAAACAGAAAGTATAAATTGAAAACATGCAAGAACTTGGCTCTATTTTTCGATGGCATGTTGAACACCATTTGAGCTGGCACACCATATTCACGCAATGCACAGAAAAAAACTCTCACTCAGTGAAATTTGAGGCCCAAAGGTGGCGAACATGATGGAGACAGTAGCTCTAGACAATCTCTTTAGAAGCTGAGCCTGCAGAGTCAACCAAGCTGCGAGGAATTTTTGCCAAGCTCTAAAAACCTTGTGTACCATGTGAATTTTTTGCACTGGATCAGTGGCTTGTACAGGTCCTTCCCAGGTTTCTTTTGTAGGGCCTCGGCCCTAGAAAGACAAGAACCGAGGTTGGAGAAAGATAACATTACCTTGACCATGGAGACAAAAGCAAAGAATCATCATTGCCAGGGCTGTGATCAAGGATCCAGCGTTTCTGATGCTAGATGAGGCAAACTCAGAGCCAACTTCTCAAAATCACTAATATATAGAAGTATGGATTCTATATCCTTGGTCACACTTTGTAAAAATATTCCCTTCTACTATTATAGATATTCATTAATCTTCCATGGCAAACTAAACCTAAACCTCTTAAGTTATGATGTGGCTTGGCCTTACTGGAGCTTCACATAAAGGAAGTTCAGGCCTCATGGGAGCTTACAACCACCTCACCTCAGGCAAAAACTGGTTTGAAATTGAAATGGCTTTCACCGAACTGGTTTGTAAGCAAACCAGTTTTGTTTATTCCGGTTTGCATGTGTTCGTACTCGGGTAGAGTGCTTTTTTTTGGGGCAATTTGTTTTTTTTTTTTACTGTAATTTTAAGGTTTTGCAAAAAAAAAAGGGGTGGGGTTGTGAAAATCGCATTGTGTGATGAACTTTATTTTTTTTCGAACCACACAAGAGTTCTTTTGCATGGAGAAATTAAATTTGATATTTCAACTTCTGCAACTTCCTCAAATCCAGGCCAAATCCTTGGCCATTTGGTACTAAACCCTGTTTTTTACTTCTTCCTTGCTTAGGAGCCTACAAAAAAAACTATACCATCCAAATCCATGGCAAAATTTTCAGCAGTAGCCAACAATTGTCCAGACCGAGTGTATGAACTGAAAGGAGCTGCATTGAAACATTGAGATTGAGAATGAGAAGAATAGCACTAGAAACTTAAAACCTCTCCTAGCTGATAACGCCTTGAGTGTGGCCCTGTACCCCAGAGATGCAAGTAGCTATCCACAACAATTATGAACCCTGGCCAAGAACACTAATATTTCGTGGTGAAATCGACCAACAACAGATTCCTCTAGCAGCCATAGTTAATTTTTGCAAGCAAGTTTTGGGCTTCAACTCTAGATGTCCATGTCCAAGTCCAAGCCAGATGGAGTCTGAATTCAAGTAAGAAGCAGAACAAGAGGGCTTAAGCCTGAGCTGGAACACCAGCAGGGAGTGTGGAGCTGGGCACCCGAGGTCTACCCTTGGTTACGTGCAACACTCTTTCCCTTACTATCCTTTTTGGAGCATGTGGCCCCTAGGGAAGTCAAACCCTGCTAGCTAATAAATATCTTCTTTTAAATATAATTCAAAGCAAACTCAAACTCAAACTCAAAGTTGAAATCCAAATTCAACTCTTGACTTTAAATTTAAAGATTCCATGGCATTGACACGTATAAATCTATAGCAGCCAAACCCTGTTGCCCCTTGTTTGCTTGTTCAACCTCAACGCGCTTTAATGGACACAAAAGATACTGTTCAATAACAGTGGCTGCAAGACACTTCGAGCTATAAAAAGATACATGCATTTCACTTTGTGTACTAGAGCAGACCTTTTCAGTTCATTTAAAAAATAGCAGATGCTCTCGATGTTTCTCGCTTTTAGAATTCTCCTGCTGTGTTGCTTGTGCTATGTCATTTTAACTTCAGTGGCAACTGATGGTGGAAGTCCAGGAACAACCATAAATGTGAGAGGCGAAGACCCTCAGACATGGATTACATCTCCCAACGCTACCTTTTCTACAGGATTCAGCCATCTCAACCCCAAATCTCCCCTCTATAGTTTCTCGATATGGTACACCAAAATGCCCAACACAGTCGTCTGGAGCGCAATGTCTAATGACACGGGAGGTTTTCCAATCGGGCTTATCAAAGGCGACCAGCTCGTTTTCCAGACTGATGGTCGATTGGTTCTCACCTCCAATGCTGCTGGAATTATCTGGGGGACTTCTACATCAACTCTCGGGGTTACAAAAGCTTTGCTTCAGGAGAATGCCAACTTACAGCTGCTAACGAGCAACGGAGTGCCTGTTTGGCAGTCATTTGACCGTCCCACGGATACAATTCTTCCTGATCAGCAGCTCATTGGAAACGCCCAACTTGTCTCCAATAACCGAAAATATGACCTTCAAATGGATGGGAGTAGAGTTGCGCTTTACTCCCAGGGCTATTGGCTTGAACCATACTGGACGATCAAGAATGACAATCAATCCAATTCTGCGGTCAGTCCTCCTCGTCTCAACTTCAGCACTACCGGGATGCTTTCTTTCTTTGATGGGAATGGCAGCTCCTGGAAAAATCCTGACAAAGTATACGACACGGCACAAAGGTATGCGCTCGATTATCCTAAAGTTGGTCTAACCCGGAGGCTGACCTTGGATGATGATGGCAACTTGAGAATCTACACTCTTGATGAGATTAAGAAGAGGTGGATCATAACTTGGCAAGCTGTTCTTCTCGAGTGTGACATCTTTGGAAAGTGCGGGCGATTTGGGATTTGCGCGTACCGGCCGACTGCGACTTGCATCTGTCCTCCGGGATTTCACCCCACAAATGCTTCCGATCCGTCACAGGATTGTGCCTACAATACTCCGTTGACCGAGTGTCCCACAGGCCAAAACTCAACGGATCCAAGGAACTTCAAGATGATCCAGCTTGTACGCACAGACTTCCAATACAATGACTATAATAGCCACCCGCTGCCAAGTCCATCCTCCCAGGAGGATTGTATCCAAAGGTGCCTCAGGGAGTGCGAATGTCTCGGAGCTGCTTTCCAGATGGGTGGCGCTGGAATATGCTGGCTCAAGGGCTTAGATCCCTCGGGTCTGTTTAATGGCAAGCAGTCCGTGGACGTAGACAACGTTTTCTTCTTGAAAGTTTCTGCCAAAGATCCAGGACAAAGTCCGGATGCAAACATATACGTGACAAACGCAAATGCCACAGTCGTTCCTGGTTTCCAGTGGCTGGTGCTCCATCGGTCATTTTTCAGAGATACTCCTCGAGTTGCGCTATTCATCACAACACTCGTCTTGATGGTATTCCTCTTGGTTACTTGTTTTTTGGGGCTCAGCTGGATCATAAGCACTAGAGCACGTAACAACATAATGGATCTCGATTTTGGAAGTGGGCCTGCAAGATTCACGTATCAGCAGCTGCAAAATTTCACAGACAACTTCTGTGACAAGCTTGGTTCGGGAGGATTTGGGACAGTCTACAAGGGGCGGCTTCCAAATGGCACTCTTGTTGCAGTCAAGGAGCTGGAAATGGCCATGCAAGCCGATAAACAGTTCCAAGCCGAGGTGAAGACCCTCGGCAAGATTCACCACATCAACCTCGTCCGCTTGCTGGGGTATTGCTACGAGGACAATCGAAAGCTCCTGGTTTATGAGTACATGCCTAATGGTTCACTGGATAAGCTACTTTTTCTGGATAGCTGGGCCAGCCGATTCAACATTGCTTTGGGGATTGCAAGAGGGATAACATATCTTCATGACGAATGTCAGGAATGCATTCTCCACTGTGACATCAAACCTCAAAACATCCTGCTTGATGAAAGCTTTTGTCCAAAGGTAGCGGATTTTGGTTTGGCCAAGCTGATGAAACGGGAAAGGGCATTGAGTGTGACAACTGTGCGTGGAACCAGGGGATATCTTGCGCCTGAGTGGATCAGCAACCTTCCAATCACAACCAAGGTGGATGTCTACAGCTTTGGAATGGTGCTGCTCGAGATTATAAGCGGCAGGGAAAAGTATCTCATGACAATATCGGCCATAAACTCAGAAAACAATCGCTGGTGTCTCTCGGACTGGGCTTACAACATGTATCAAGCAGGAGATCTGGAAAGCATTGTTGACAAGAAGCTGGTACAGGAGGAAGTGAATGTGGTGCAGTTCAAGAGGCTGCTCAAAGTTGCATTGTGGTGCATTCAGCACGATGCAAATGCAAGGCCATCAATGGGGAAAGTGGTGCAAATGATGGAGGATATTGTACAAGTTCCTGAACCATCATCTCCAAATCCTTCTTTCGAAATAGCTTTGGATCCTTCTATGGATCCTTCTGGTTCTCTGAGATAAAGAAGTAACTGGTTTGTTGATAGTGTAGCCAAGAGCCCCGTGTGGCCGGAAACCGATAGAAGGCTCACAAAGGTCACCAGAGTCCAGGCAGTACCTGTTGCACTTCATGATTTGTATAAGCCACATTATACTGCATGTCAAGCCACACTGGTAAGCCGCCGCATACTATGCAGTATCGACATCACTTATATGTGGATCAAGCTATGCATCACTAGTTTGGATTCTAATTAACTCTTCATTTTTGTCATTGAGCATTGCATTGGCTACAATAGAAGAAAACACATAACGGTGAAAACTAAGGGGAGGAAGCAAACAAAGAAGACTATATACCTTGAAGTCCTCTATATGTGATTGAAAACTAATGCCTCTGAGCATTGGTACACCCTCTGCCATCAATCTCCATTAGTGCTTGCATTTAAAAGAGACAAAAACTTTGGGGTTAATGAAGCTTCCTATTCAAGCCACAATCTTTTATATCCTCTTTAACTATGGGATGCCCTTGCTTGAGAAAATCCTTATCATAAGGTTAGTGAATATATAAAACATTATAGTGAATAATATAATACTTGGAAAAGCTTCATGCAAATTGATGATCAAGGATTGTTGAAAATATGAACAATTTCCATGTGCTCTTGCAATTCCTGGGTAAATCTAGATGGAGCATATGCCTTATATACAAGTTTTGTTCTCAAATGATGGTTATGTGATAATTGTTAAATATTCCTCAAAAAAAAGTTAATTATTTAAAAATAAGTAATCATAGCCTAATTATAGTTGCTTCTCAAATGAAAAACCCTCATTTATCTAGGGTTGGTTAAAACAAGTTGGCATGCACCTTGGATGTTCTAGGGTGTAACCTTTCACCAACCTCAAAAAAAAAATAAAAAATTCAATCACATGATAGTTTACTTTTGATATGCCAGTCAATCACCTACCTAAAGCACCAATCAGCTTGTAATGCTTGCCCAATTTTTACTTTTATACTAGCCTGCCTCAAGGTCCTATGAGCATTCTTATACCCTACTGCGTCTAGAGGGATAAGCTTGTGCAATTTAGCAGCAATGAGTTCTAGGTCAAACACTTGCTCCAACCATAACTTCTAAAGACATGAAAGAGCCTTGGCAATCTGCTTCATACTCAAATATCTCAGCAAGTAATGTCTAACAAAATTCACAAGCTTCTTTTGAGTCTCTAACCTGTTTGCAAAAGTAAAGCTTGGATTTTCCAAGCCTGATCTCTACAATCTCCACACTCCCATCAATATCCTAACTCTTTATGGACTATCTTCCTCAGAGCTACCTCCATCCATAGAACTAGACATATCTGCATGTTGGCTGGATGCCTTGGTCACACTAGAAGCTCAATCAGCTGTTATAATTGCCTAGGGGAAATGCCAATGTTAAGTGTGCATCCATGGCTGCCCTAGCAAGCTATGACCATACTCCATCAAATGATCTCCCCATGCTTGAAAAGTTGAGAGACAGGAGAACAAAAGAAATAAGTACAAGTTAGTTTATCAGACTCTTTGGCTAATGTCTTTAGTGACTAGCTGATGATATTCTCCCTTGTGATGCTAGAACCCCCTTCCCAACAAGTACCAACAAAAGGCCAAGGACACCACCAAGTTTATCAACCTGGATATTGTTTGAGGTGTCCAAACTCTATTAAAAGACAATTATAGCAATAATTTGTTGTGCATTCCATATAGTAATGTTTAGTTTACTTAATAGTAGTGTTATTCTTATTTATTAATCTAATTGATCAAATGAATTTCTATATTATATATTTAGTTTGTGAAGTCCAAATGTATGGCTACAATACCATATACTAATATTAGCGTAATAGAATTTTAGTAGCCATCGGATTGGTTTCAATTCGGACCACTCGCTTTTATATATAAACTAGGGTTTTTGGGCTAATTGATATGCATATTTTTTATATTCTTTTTCCATATTCTATGCACTCATATTGGTAGAGGTGAGGGGCAACTTTGATTGTCCTTGAGGAGTGCTAAAATTTGGGATTTTAGTTTAGATCTAACTTTTGCATTGTCTAGATCTCTTTTTTTAATTGTTTTTGGGATTTTGGTTTAGATCTAACTTTTGCATTGTTTAGATCTCCTTTTTTTTACTGTTTTTCTCAAGTTTTCTATTTTGCTCTTTCTTTTTCCTTTATCTCTTTTGCTTTTTCCTTTTTCATTCATCTTCATGGCAGAGCAGCGGCCTCCTCCTCCTTTAACTCTAGAGTAGTAGTTAGTGCAATTGCTCAATGTTATATGGTTGCAATTAATTAGATTTAATGGTAATATTCATGATGTGTGGTACAACTCCTTTCTACTTTTACTATCAATCCTTATGTCCGGCTAAAGTTCTTCTATGGGAATTCTAGGGATCATGTGTACTATTAGTTTAATCACTTCATAGTGATTGCCACATATCATTTTTGGGATGATGTTTAACATTTATGTGAGTTTCCCACGTGTCTCCAAGGGATGGCACTGCAATGGTACAATAATTTAAATGTAGTATTTTCCCAGATGTCTCCAAATGTGCATTTGGACATACCAACGATTGTGATAATGCCTTTCAATAATTGCATCATTTTTGTTAAGGACCATCTGAGTTGATGATGCAATTTGGCATTTGTTTTTTAAGCCTCTTGCTTTGTGCAGAGCCAAATATGTCGGACTAGATCAAGCTGAGAATGTTGTGACTAGCACTTCATCAAGATCTAGTAGGACTTGTGTATGCACTTGTTCTAGTATGACAAAAGTGAATAGGTATGGCTTTAGCATAATGGGCTAATATGTTGTTAATACTTTTGGGTGTCGGTCATGGGATTGGACACATGGAGCACTTGGACCAAGTGGAAAGGATAAATGGCATAGATGCCCTTCTTGGGGCTAGCATGTCCCCAAGTCGGGAATAAGATTTATGAAGGTCATGAGTGAGACTTTTCCATGTGATCAAAGGTGTGGTTAAGTGATTAAAGTAGAATGGAAAATTTAGTTGCTTACACAATACCAACTATAACTTTAGAGTGTTTTCTAGGATATCCATGTCGAGAGGACAAACTTTATTGATTGTTGTCAACAAAGGTTTGCACTACTACAACAAGTGGAGAAAGACTTTATATTGCCAAACACTATGTATCTATAGTAATAATATAGGAGGCTACAACATAGTGAGATTACTTGTGGTTCCATGGGAAGGTAGCTAAGCAATATAGCATATAATGGTGTGATTGAAAGTGCCAAGGACAATGATGAAGGTGGCCATAACATGGATTGGAAAGGGAGAGGCAACTTTGTGATTAAATGGATAATGTGCTAATAGAGTGTTCAAGTCATCATGGTAACAAAGGTATAATTGAGTCATTTAATAGAATAAGATGGACAAAACACTTACACTCATTGGTCACTTCTTAGGAGGTGGATGGGGTTGGGGAAGCACTCACAGACTTGATCTTTGTAGTGCTTCTACTAGGGCTGCAGTTGTTACTGCTTCACATGGCACTAGAAGCCTATGTGGAAACTAGGGTTGGAGTAAAAGGTCTTGCATTTTGCCCAATAACTTATTGATGTGGTGTTAGCCCTAATTGTGGTGGGGAGGAAATGTTATTAGCAGAGCCGTGACATTAAGGAGATGAAAACATAACCTACTAAATGTTGCTCATATGTTACAATGTATGGAATGCATTATAGTGCTCTACCTGCTCAAAGGCAATTGGCAAAACAGCCACAACACCATCCATATAGGGGCAAGTTCCTAGTGGAGTTGGGGGTCCACCTCTTTACATTACAGGACCTGGTGGTATAACTTGTGATGGCACAATCAGTGAAACAATCAATCACTACTAAAATAGAGGCATGATACTCGCCATAGAGAACAATCATAATGATTCTTCCAACACTCGATGGGCACTTTTGCTAAATCACCATAACTCTCTCAATAAAGCAGAGTTCAATCTTGGAGTTATCAAATAAGGGAAAATCATTTGAAATCCAAGGCATAATTAATTTGGTTATGCGTGTCACTATGCCCTAAATCCCTACCCTAAACCGATATAAAAACCCTAAATTTAACAACTTTGGCCACCTTTAACCATTAACCTAAAATTTATCTTTCATGAGTTCTCTCAACACATCTAGCAATACTTTCCAAGAACAAACTATAAACCATGAGGACAGGATGAAACCATTATGTTCTAGGTTGGTATATTGGCAAAAGGCATCATTCATAGAAGTGATAACTTCTAAAAAAGTGATCAGCAAGATTCAGCAAATGATTAGCAAGTTATTAACAGATGACTTATAGTGTAAGTACATCAACATTCTCAAAATTGTTGAGTCTTTCAATGAGTAGCCTTGCTCCATTGTGGTACATGGTGGATATGCTTAGATGGGATGTTGAGTCCTAGGAGGCTCCTTGTCATTGCAACCATAATACCAACTTTGTGTGTGTTGAGTGATGTTGTAGAATATTTAAGCATAAAAGATCCAAGTGTAGAAGATCTGAGTGTAGATGATCCACATGTAGAAGATCCAAACATGAACAACTCAATTGTGAGTTCCATCTTGTGCAACAGGCTGGACAGGTAGCCAACTATGTACCAATCATTAAAATACAATATAATAAAAACCCTAATTATTCTACTTCTTAAATAATATAATAAAGCACTAAATTTATACTTAAATTTAATATAGCCTTAGGGTATATTAAATGCTTATTATATTTTCAATTTAAAATGCCTAAAATATTCACAAATAAGATTAAATTTTCTGGATTAGGTTCTGTGTTTAATATGAAGTTTAATTAAAAATATTATAAAATCAATACTCACATTATCAAATCTACTACTTATAGAAGTAAATCTTTGATATAGAGTCAATATATTGAGTATAAGAAGAATGAAACTGGTGCTAGTTAAACCTAAATGTAATTTTTGTAAATCTCTTCTCTTCACTAGAGTTGTGGTTGATAGTGTAGTATTGATATACATTGCAAAATCTAGGTCTTGCACTTCAACTATTACACACTCTATAGACAAATCCAAATGAAGGAGATATTACTTATCAGGGTTTAAGCCTTCCTTATGTATTGCAAATGCTTGGTCTTTTACAAAATTAACTTCCTAAAACAAAATGGCTTTGAAAAACAAATGCAAATTGAAATAAACTAATATGTCCTAAAGTTGTTCTATCGATACTACAAATGAGTTCCCTTGGCAAATCTTTAATATCCTTCCACAAAGGAGCTTGGACTATCTTGGATAAAAAGAAAATAATTTAAGCAATGCCAAAATGTTTGGCAAAACAAGTCTTGATTTTACTTGAGTTCTCACTCTATCAATTGAAATAAATTAGTAGGGATGTGGGATGCTCTAAAGTATTCACCACATCTAAAGGGATGAACCTCATGTAAATTTTATATTGCAACCCAATCAACAATGTCTTTTGCGAAATAAAGTGAAAATACACTTTGTAAGCTTTGTTTATGCCACGCATTGCTTACATTAAGAATACCAGTATCCTCCATAGACTCAAAGAGATGCTTGTAAAACCACACCACTCACTAATATAATTCTTGCCACAAATGCTTAATGCACTTTAAAAAAAAGTCTTAGAAAGGTAAACTTTAAGCAAAAATAAATTACTTAGTTTCATATTGATGTTCTGCATATGATTCTTGCCTTTACACCCCAGCACTAGATCATACAATTTTACATACCATTGTGTTTTGAAGCATTATCACTCATTCGTTTCGGCCTCCTAAAGCAATATACAAGTTGTGCATATGTGTTGAAAATAGCATGGGCCTTTTTCCTCATAGACAGCTTATAAACCACAATAAAGTGCTCTATAAATCATGGCATGGACATAAAACCTGTAAATTACAAGTTTGTAGTATGCTACAAAAGCACAAAAATAATGGTTGGAAAAACAAAGAAGAAAAACACTTACAATCCATATAACATTGCCTTGTTGGTATAAATCTATTGATGAATTCATGACAGATGTCTACATTACAACCTTTTTTAATCATATAAAACTGTATTAGTGGAAGATGAAAAATGTATGGGGTTACTATTCGGCTACAATTTCAATAAGATGGAAATGGTGACATTCCAGTGGTGAGTGGATGAATCTTTGAATTGGAGGGTTTTTATTATGGTACTTCTTGTAAGAATTTAATAATTTTTTAAGGTTGAGGGGATTTGCTAGTGCAACAGCATTTCACATATGGATGCACTTGAAGATTCTAGACACAAAGACCATGGCTTATCTTACAAACTATTTAAGAATCAACACTGTATAAATATATGCAGGTGGTGAATACAAATTGAATGCCTCACAAATTTAGCACCTACTAATATGGTAACCAACTGCTTGATAACAAGAGCAAAAGTTAATAATTTCCCACCATGTCCTTGCATGATTCATGGGAATATTAATCCAGACATGGTTAAAACCTTCCTCTATTAGTATTATATGGTACACCCTTCTCCACCTATTCTCAACATTTTCATTTGAGTCCAATCTCACAAATCTAAGCTTTGGGCAAGACTTACTCATTGTAAACTTCTTTAGTTAGTGCCAAAATCCAAACCAATTTAGCTACCATAACAACCTGCCATGCTATTGAAATTAAACAACATGGTTAAGAACAACTCCTCAAGAATTTTAAGTCACACTTAGACAATGACAATGATAATGAATGAGATCACCTATAGGTCATCCATGCCACTCACATGTGAATAATTTCGTAGTCATGTACCATTTGAAATACCTATATGCCTATTTCATTGGCATCTGGACTCCACCCTATTGGAAAATGCCACTTGGACTATGCCATGCGTGTTTTCTGCAGAAGTACAGTATCTTGATTTACAAATGGCTTTGCAAGGTGCAAATTTATATAAACATGCTCTTGCAAGGTTTTGCAAGGTGCAAATTTGAGGGCTATGGGTGAGCTCTTTAAACTAATGATAAAAATTAAAGTTAAAATATATACTACTTTATTTAAAACTATAATAATATTATAGATAATTTAACCGCAACAGTTGGTTTAGGAAAAGCTGCCATCCACTGCCAGCTGGCATTTCAGCTGAAACCCAAGGCACCCTCTTCTCGACTTCCACTACTCTATGTCCAGATTCACCTGAGAAGGTATCATCATCAAAAGATGCTGCGCAAGGAGAAGACTCCCGGCCTGGGAGCGTACAATCTCAGTCCGCCCCACACGCCACCAGCCTTCACCATCGTTTCCAAGCCCCACACTGGACTATCCAACTTGGAGAGCCCCGGACCTGGAGCATACTAAACCCAGCTACTGGCCGATCCAGTCCATCCTACTCCATCCATGCCAAAATTTCCACTGTCGACCGGGAGAAGATCGCTGTGCCCGGCCCTGGAACTTACAACATCGGCATGAGCCCGCCCTAAACTATGAGCTCGCAGAAGATAAACTTCCCCCAGCCTCGGCATCGGATACAGACCTCTGAAAGCTCCTTGTTTCGTTGGACCACGGCCCGGGTCTTACTCGCACGAGATGGATGAGATAGTCAGCCTTTCTGGTGCTCACGCACGATACAAAATTGGAATGGTGATATAGACATTGTTGCAACTGAAGTTGCCGCTATAGTTCACGCGTGGAAGCCACCTTGTATTTCGTGTCAGGTTTAAGATTTGCAAAATGGAAAAACTCCCGGCCTTCCAGCTCGAGATAACCAAATTTGAAGAGCCGATTCTCCTTTTCCGCGGCGCTCTTCGTTTTCCTCGCAGGATTGAGCTACGATCCTTTGCGGAGGGACGTGGCCGCCTCGATCACAGCCGTGTCGAAGGAATCGGGACTCGTCTCGATCAAAAAATGTTGAGTGTGACTTTGTCAGAGTTCCTGCGATCTTGATCAATCCAGCTCGAGATCCTGGATAGACACTAGCATTGTTTGGTTGATCTATCAAAGCGGACACTGGTAATAATACGCTAGCACGACTTAAATGAACCACAGAGAATGTGTGAGACTGATCGAGTCTTGCAAAGATCTGGGAGCGGCGAGGAGCGCGCATTCCTCGATCCGAGACACCATCGCTGGCGATGCATTCGTCTGCAACAAGATGATCGAGATGTATGGCCTGCGCTGCGCGAGCGTGGAGGATGCACGCCGGCTCTTCGACGGCATGCCAATCGACATGAGAAATTCCCACACCTGGGTGCTCATGATCTCCGCTTGCTACAAGAATGGCCGCCTCGACGAGGCGCGATCGATCTTCGACGCGATGCCGAGCCCAAATCTCATCGCATGCAACGCGATGATCTCCGCGCATTCCCATGCTGGGGATCTGCCGGGCGCCGACGAAATCTTTCGATCCATGGCGATGCACGATCTAGTTTCGTGGACGGCGATTCTTTCGGCCTACACGCAGCGAGGAGAGATCACTGGAGCAGCGGCAATCTTCGAGGCAATGCCGGAGAGGGATTCCATCGCCTGGACCGCATTGCTGAGTGCGCATGCCCAAAAGGGGCAACTGGAGCGCGCGCTGGAGATCTTCCAGTCGATGCCGCAGAGGAATCTGGTCTCCTGGACGGCGCTGCTGGCTGCGTCCTCCGCAAGCGGCGAGGTCGAGCGCGCGGCGGCGATCTTCGATCGAATGCCGCAGCGCGACTGGATTGCCTGGAACGCGATGATCTCCGCCTACGCGCAGGGCCAACGATTGCGCGACGCCAAGAATCTCTTCGACGCTATGCCACAGCAAGATCTCGTCTCTTGGAACGCGATGCTAGCCGGCTATTCGCAGAACGGCCATCTCCGAGAGACCGTGGAGCTCTTCCACGCCATGCCCAAGCGCGACCTAGTCTCTTGGAACTCTCTCGTTGGCGCGTACGGACTGCACGGAGACGTACGGAGTGCCGAGCTGGCTTTTCGTGCGATGCCGGAGTGGAATCTGGTATCTTCAAACTCCATGCTCACGGCATATTCGCAGGGCGGGAAAATTCAAGGTGCCCTTGCGGTGCTCGACGCGATGCCCGAGAGGGATATCGTGACGCTCAACGCGATCGTCTCGGCGTTTGCAAGCCAGGGTTTCACGGATGAGGCGAAGAAGATCTTCGATGCGATGCCGGAGAGGAATTCTTTGTCATGGAGTGCTCTGCTCGTCGCCTATGCCGCTGCCAGTGGCGCCGAATCCATCGATCACGCCAGGTTCTTGTTCGATTGCATTCCAGAGAGAAATATCATCACCTGGAACTCTCTCCTCTTTGCTTACACCCGCCAGGGCCTGATGATCGCCGCCAAGAAGCTCTTTGATGGGATTCCAGAGCGAAATCTCGTGTCCTGGGGTGCGGTTCTCTCCGGATTGGCTCGCAGCGGCGATCACTCCTCAGCGATCGATGCATTCCACGCCATGAAACTCGAACATCTCCCCGATGCAACGAGCATTCTCTCGGTTTTGATTTCATTCAGCCATGACGGCGATCTCTTCCAAGGACGGAGATTGTTTCTGTCGACGGGGATGGATTTTGGCGTGGATCCAACAAAGGAGCACTATTGCTGCTTGATTGACATGCTGGCTCGAGCATCATTCTTGCATGAGGCAAAAGATCTCATTCGAATCATGCCCTTTGTTCCCACTGCTCGCGAATGGGTGTGCTTGCTTGCGGCATGTAGAAGCCACAAGGATGGAGCTATGGCAGCAGAGCATGTTCTCGCCAGGGATCCAGGACATGGAGCAACATATGTAGTGCTTTCAAACATCTATAAGGAATGAATATAATAATTTTTGTTTTATGTCTTTTTATATACCAATTTTTAATTCATGAATCATAACAAATGAATAGTTCTCCAAATAATTGTTTTAAGGTTATTAATGTAGGATCAAGTATCCATTATCTTCAATGGTTAGACGATGTATTTCCATATTATATTCTCATTATCAAAGAAGCATAAAAGTACTTTGTTTTTCAATAATGTCTTAAATTGCAATCATATAATGTTGCTCTAAATTGTTTATTTATTTGCTGTGTCGCCCTGCTTTTGTCCTGAGTCCGTATCCTTTGTTTACCATGATGACCTGGTAGATGAAAATTAACTACCCTGACATGGACTGCCAGCTGGCATTTCAGCTGAAACCCGAGCCCAACTACCAAGCACAGCATTCTTTTCGGCCGAAGGCACCCTCTTCTCTCGAGTCCACCACTCTCTGTCTGAGACGATATCACCACCAAGCGTAAGAGATGCTGCGCAAGGAGAAGACTCCCGGCCCGGGAGCCTACAATCTCAGCGTCCGCCCCGTGACACCCACGCCACCGGCCTTCACCATCGCTCCCAAGCCCCACACCGGACTGCCCAACTTGGAGAGCCCGGGACCTGGAGCATACTACCCAGACACTGGCCGATCCAGTCCATCCTACTCCATCCATGCCAAAATCTCCACTGTCGACCGGGAGAAGATCGCTGTGCCCGGCCCTGGAACTTACAACATGGAGCACCTCGTTACTCATCCCAATGAGCCCGCCTACACTATGAGCTCGCGGAAGATAAATTTCCCCCGTGGAATCAGCCCCGGCCCCGGACAGTATAGTCTTCCAGGCAGCATGACTGGCCCCTCGTACACCATTTCCGGCAAGAGGCATCCTCACGGCTGGGCGGATAACCCTGGGCCTGGAGCTTACAGTCCCAATAACAGGCCGAAAAGTCCCTGCTATACCATGGGTTATCGGACTGGAAAGGCCGTCTTGAACAAGAATCCTGGACCTGGAGCATACAGACCCACCGAAGGAATTCAAGGACCAGCGTATACCATGGCTTACCGGAAGGCAGACAAAGTCGAGAGAAGCCCCGGCCCTGGACAGTATCAAGTTGAGTCCGGCTTGTCTCAAGCTCTTCACAGGCAGCCGGCGTATACGATGCTCGGGCGAGCGAGTTCCAGGATGAGGAACCTTAATCCCGGGCCCGGGCACTACAACGCGGAGCAGCGCTCCAACAGTCCTTCATACACCATTGGAGGTAAGAGAAGAGGAGGAAATGGAAAGCCAACACCCGGACCTGGAAGTTACGAGCATACTCGGCCTCGGACGACGCCAGCATACACCATGGGATACAGACCTCTGAAAGCTCCTCGTTTTGTTGGACCCGGTCCCGGGTCTTACTCGCCGAGACTTTCGGGAGGCCCGGCCTTCAGCATCCTGCACAGAAAAGGTGGTGGTCCAAAGAACGGGACCCCAGGACCGGGAGAATACGGTCAAAACAAAGCGACGGCTAGAAACGCACCTTCTTTTTCGATTGGAAGGAAGCTCGACAAAGACTACGACCGAAGGAACAACGGGCCCGGACCGGGACACTACAGAGTCCGTCACCAGGATGGCGGTCCAAAGTTCAGTATGCACAGTGGAACGCAGAGATTCAACTATTACTGAGAGCAAAAAATGAAGTTGATGTACAGCTTTAACATAAAAGAAGTCTGTTGGTTTGTTCTGCATGCAATAGCCAAGTTTGTGTAAGTGAATAACAACGAAAGCTAGTTTTGAGCATTACCTGAGTATATGGAGCCAATTCACCATCGACTCGCCTTCTCGAGGTCAGTGTAAATGGTAAGACAGTATGCTACATGCCATTACTTTTCGCATGGCAATAGAACCTCCTTCACAAGCAATATTGTCGCTTGAAATCTCTCGTCATCCATAGACGAGAGCCTGTTGTAAACCCTTGTGAAATCGTCCTGGAGTGAGCCGCTCAAGCTGGCCTTGGAGCGCAATATCCTCCGACATATTAGATGCACTAATCCAACGCCTTCGTCGTAATCACTGCCTTCGAAGCACGAGACTGTATGTCGTGCTAGAAGGCAAACGAAGGCTTCCTGTACTTCTCTACTGGCTTTCGGAAGAGCCTTCAGAATGGATTGCGTCAGATCGACACTCCCAACCTGGTTGTCGGGATTCCCATCGTCTCTTGTCCTGTTATTTTCCTCGGAACCTTCAGGAGCCTCATTCGATGCCGCAGCTACATGCTTGACCCAGGCGGGGACAGTTTCCGTATCCGACGAGTCCACCTTCTCTGAAACTGCAGCAACGATATCTGGAATCCACTGCCTTAGAGCCGGTAAAAGTGAAACGCAGCTTCCCACGTTGTGTTGCTCGATGACGGCGAGAGTATCCAGGACGTCATGAGCAAGCGTTGGTTCCTCAGCGTAGTGTGGACCCCTGTCCCTTCTACACAGGAAAAGAAGCTTTCCTGTATATGATGCCGAAGCCTTGAGACAAGGTAGTATTTCCTGTAAGTTTTCTGCTGCTGCTCCGCCTCTGACCACTGCTTGGATTGTCGTAAAAATTGAGCAAGCCAGGCGCATCGTCTTGGAATGCAGAGTTCCATTACTTGAAAGTCCAAGGTTCAAAGCTTCTAAAACCGAACGCAACGTTGCCGATGCCATTTTCATTGCATGAAGCGGATAGACAGCAATATTTCCTGAAACGATAAACATGAATGATGAATAAAATAAAAGTAACAAAGAAGAAAAAGAGACCTTGTAATGTCTGCAGCCGGTCAAGCATTTCCAGTGCCAAGTTAATCAAATCCTCCGAAACGTCTTCAAAGCCGTCCTACAATACAAATCAAAGATGGATTAGATGTTAGCAGGCAGGCACTTACCAAAGGATTTGATACTGGAGTTGTGGTGGATACGTCCACCCGGTGTCTCTTCCTTCTTCCCGTTGAGGTCCTCACGTTCCCGTCTTTCTTCCGCTCGAGGCAAATATGAATCGTCAAATTTGCGTAAGCAGTAATCGCTGACGATATCAGTCGGTGATTGGTGACCGTCTCCACATTTTTCATGCAGTATTCCGCCAGCTGCCTCAGGCGAGAAATAAGATCCTGCAGACCGCGGTATGCTAGCAACGCTTTCCTTGTGTCACTTTCGGCCAGAAATATTTGTACGTGCCAGGCCGCTCCAACAGCAGCAGTAAAAAGTGTGTCGCAGTTTTTCTGTCTCGGACTGCTTCTAGTCTTCACCCTGCTGGCTTTGGCCTTTGCGTTTCTCCTGGAAGAGCCAGGCTTTTCTTGTAGTGAAGTGTTCTCACGGAACCTCGCAAGCTTGTCTACAAGGGAGCCGGCTAGATCTTCGAAACCTCCCCAGGAAAGCACAAACGAGTTGACAGCCCTGATCTCGTTGGAGGAGTCCAAAACGGTGAGATCCTTTGCCGAAGTTATAACAAGGTCCCCGCAGTACTTAGCAAGCTCTGGGATGTCCTTGGCAGGAAGCGATGAGGCAAGCCTGACGATGGAGCTCCGTGTTTGGGATGTAGCCGCTACTCCTAGTAGAGACATGAGTAGCTGTCCAGTCAGATGGGATCCAACCGCGATCTTCCACTGTCCCAAACTGACTAAGCTCATTCCCAGCTCTGATACTGCAAGTAGTACACCTTCTCGATGTTCTTGATCCAACTCCGAATCCGGTAGAGCTAGGCCACAAAGGAACTTCAGGAGCTCAAAAAGTGACTCGGCAGGGACTCCTTCAGCTGAAGCGTAAGAGCAAAATCTTGCACCGGCCGATGGAGAACGCTTTATGAGTGTGCAGCATCGGTTGCATGCCTCAACTATACGAGCTTTGGTCGGAAAGTATGATGGTATCAGCAGCCTCGTAAGTCGACGTGCAACGGTATCGCAGTCATCCGCAAGCATAGACAGAAGCGAGTCCAAACGCGCCACCTGAGATTCAAATTCAGTTTCTAAGTTTTGATGACAAATTTGATTACGAACCTTGTGAAAAGGAATGCCTCGTATACCTTTGACCGCCAAGAGAAGATCAACGGCAGCTGTTCTTACTGTAACTGCGGGATCGTTTAGCATAGGAGAGAGTCGCGGCAGCAGTATCTTTAGTATATCATGACTGTGAGGATTCTCCAATAAATAAGTCACCCCTTCCAGAACCGCTAGACGTGCACTGCTGCTGCTCTGATCACTTGGAATATCATTCACGATTTTGGTGAGGAGCTTGGCGGTATTTGCTGCAGGTATGATTTCCCAGAATAAACGTAAAATTCTGCACGCACCTTCGACAGTAACACTTCGTACGTCAGGGCAAGGATCCAGCAGAAGTTTCTCTATAAGTGCAAACTGCCTCTCGATCAATGCTTCTTTTTCCTCCTTGGACGCCTCGGGATGTTGAAGAGGGAACATGTCAATCAATAAAAGAATAGCATTGCGCCTGACGTTGGAATTCGCCACCTAGGAGACGAATGCGCTAGATCACGCCAGAATGAGAAGCAACCAAACTTACTTGTAGAGAACGGAAAAGCAGTGGCTCTTGAAGGCGAAAGAGCATTCCCTCGACACCAGCTTCCGCCCTCTGTGAAATGAATCCTTCTAACACTTTTCTGCAAGCCGAGCTCAAAGTCTTGCTAGCCGCATATATCGCTCCTTCCACAAGCACCTGTAAGCACGACTTCTCGATTTCCACCAAGATCTCTCCGGCCGCTCCCTTCCAAGCCCGATATAAAATGTCTCCATAGGCCTCCAGTATCGACTTCCTCCCAAACGGGATCTGCGAATGCATGAGCGCGTTGAGTTCTTTGACGAGCTGAGGATTGAGTCCAAACAGGAAAGAGATGAAACGTCGACCCTCTGCGGAGCGCAGAAACGCTGGAGTGACCACCGACCGGATGAGCAAGTGCCTCAGATCCTCTATACTGCCGTCGAGGAAGTCAAAGAGAAAGAAAGCCTCCCTCACAGCATACACGCGATGAACATCCACTTTGCGGTTGGAAGTGAGCGATCTTGACATGAGAAATGGCAGGGACTGTGCAATGAGCGACTCCTTTCCATCAAATCCTTCTCGCCACCACAACTCGCAGAGCTCGGAGATGGCGTCCTGGAGCTCGGGGTCATCCTCCAGCACAACTAGTTTCTCGTGAAGGCCTTGAACCACTGGAAGTAGCCGAGCCGGATGAAAGAATTTCTTGCACTGCGAGAGCCCAGCTTGCAAGAGAAGAACACAGCCTCTCAATCCTGCCATAACCCGCTGCCGACTAGAAGGAATCCCTCGTTCCTCTTCCCTGTGCCCAGCCAATTCTTCCTGTCTCTTTCTTTTCCTCCTGGGAGGCGATGGCGTCTTGAAGCAATCGGCCTCTCGTGGCCCAGCATCAAAGCCTGCCTCGAGACACCGTAATCCCTGCACTATGCCCCTAAGAAGCGCCTCCGCCAACGCGATCGCGCCATCGCCCGAGCTCTTGGAGAGTAGGGTTTTGGCCACGGATTTGCTCACCCGGACCTGATTCCCCAGGATCTGCGCGACGAGCTTGCCCGGATCCTCCTCCATACCCCTCCCCACGGCCCCGGCTACTGAATTCCTCCTTGTCATCGCAAAATCCCGGGCACTCTACGCTCACACTCGCATTCCCTTCTCATACCTCCGCCGAGATTCTCGCGCTCCTGCCAAGCCTAGACCTCAAGCCCTAAAGCCGTGGAACGAATATTCGATGGACAATTTTCAAAATGTAAACGGAACATTTTGTACAAGTCCGTACGAACAAGAGAACTTCACCATTAGGAAAAAAGCCTGTATATAGTTAAGTTACACTTTCGCTTTCTCTGTACAAAAGGTGGCGCCGCCGGTGGTGGCCATTTTTTGTTCTTCGTTTCTTCTTTTAGTTCCTTTCGTGAAAGCTGAGAGACCTCGACAGCGCCGCCGGGTTTGCGTGCGCCTTGTCTTCGCTGCCTTCCTTGCCTTTGTGAAACGACTTGAAAACAATGCCGCCGCCGGAAGATCCACAAGTCCTCCCACCGCCGCCGCCGCCGCCACCACTCGGAGAGACCGCCGCCGATTTCTCCAGCCCCAGAGTCGCCCAGATTGAGCTCTTGGCCGCCTCTCCAGGATCATCGATCCGCAGCGTCTTAGGAGCCCAGAGCGATCGCCCTCCGCTGCCATCCCTCGGGTGCTTCCCAAGAACAGTCGCGTTTGCGGAGTTCAACGAACAGTTCGTGGGGGTGGCGGCGGCGCTGGTGGTGGTGGAGGTGGCGGCCGCCGCCGCTGCCGCAAACGCAGCAGCCGCCGCCGCCGCCCACGGGACATTCCATCCCATCGGAGAAGCAGAAGAAGCGGGGCCTCCTCCGCCAGCCCAAAGCGCTGCCGCGAACGGAGCCCAGGCCGGAAAGTTGGCGGCCCAGACGTTGCTCAGCCAGCTCGCAACTTCGGCCGGATTGCCGCCACCTTCGGCGTTGCTCGCGTTGTTGCCGAATGGAATCCACGGGAAGCAAGCCGGAGTTGCGGAGCTGAACATGTTGTATCCGCCACCACCATTTCCGACACAAGCTGCACCACCGCATCCTAGACCTGAACTTGCACCTGCACCTGGACCGTTTCTGTTGGTTTCCTTGACGTCCGATGCAGCTTGAGTCAGAGCTGCTTCAGATGAATCCGCCACCCAGGCATTCATCCTGCTCGACACCGACGACGAGTTCCCGGCCGGGCTGCCTGCTGCGTCGGGCGAGTTCGGGTTGTCCGCTGCTGTCGCTGCGGCGGCTGCTGCGGCGGCTGCTGCGGCCGCGGCCGCAGCCAGGTGCATGTTGAAGATGGAGCCGATGCTGCCCGGACCACCCGGAGAGTTGAGCGATGTGAGTATGCTGCTCCCCGAGGGGCTCGTCTCCGCGGGCGTTGGAAAGTGGCACATCTGGTCCTGAGGGATCACGGGTGGTAGCCGCATCCGCGATCCAGCTCGCTGCTTGAGTTCCGACGCGAGATCCCTCTTGAGCTGCTGCTGCTGCTTTTGCTGCTTCTCTTGCTGCTGCTGCTGGTGATGGTGACGATCTTGGAGATGTTGGTGTTGTTCCTGGGAGTGGTTCATGGAGCGACTTTGGTTGTGACAGTGACTGTGGTTGTGATTGTTTGTGCTGGTGGTGTTCCAGGAGGAATTGTCACTGCTATGAGGGTGAGGATGAGAATGGTGGTGAGAGGAAGCGGAGGAGGACGAGTGCTTGCTCTTCCTCCGCCCGGCTCCCACCGGGACGTTCCTCAGCGTCCCTCCGGCGGTCCAGTAGCGCTGGCAGTTCTTGCAGAAGTGGCGGGGCTGGTTCACGTTGTAATTGTTGAAGTAGCAGAACTTGGTGTCCATGCTGCTGCAGCGCGGGCACGGCACAAGCTTGTCCGGTTTCTTCAACACCGGCTTGGAACAGTTGTGATGCTGCTGCTGCTCTTCGTGCTGGAAGGGATTCTGCTGGTGGTGGTGGTGGTGGTGGTGATCTTCTCCACTTCGTGGTACTTGTGACAAATTCTGGATCTTCCTCTCTCCGTCTTCTTCGCTTTCGTCTCTCTCGCCACCATTGCCATTCTCTCCTCTGTTCGCTTCTTCTTCTCGTTCGCGATCTTTGGTCTCTCCTTCTTTGGAGATTCTCTTCTTCTTCGTCGCCGGCGCCGGGCGATCTAGGAGAAATTGGTCGCCACGGCGATTCCCCCCTCCATCCGGCTTGTCCTCTTCACAGCTTCCGGAAGAGCTTCCCAGATCATCCAACTGCGAGCTCTCGTCGCTGTGATTTGTTTGCACCTAAAAAGGGGAAAAAAGAGAGTTTGATTCTCAGAGGGATGAAAAGGGGGAAAACGATCTCCCCAAGCTCAAATCTACACATTGGGTCTGTGGAAAATCGAGCAAACCTGGTCTTCCGACGATAGGATCTGCTCCTCGATGCTCGACTCGTCCCGCGCAGCTCGCATTTTGCCCCTTGTGGTGCCGACGATGAAAAAGCTTCGTTTCCTCCTTCCAAAAAGCAAAGCCCTACTACCCTTAACCCCGCTTTCCCACTCGTCGTTAGTTTGCGCGCCTTAACTAACTGCTGTTATGAAATTACTAAGTTAATTTAAGCTATCGAATTCCATTCGATAAAGGTAATAACCACATTAACCACGTGGCATTTGCTCGCCCACAACATGAAGTAAAGTTTTTTGAATGCTTGGCTCACATACCTTGGCACTTTAGCAAAAGGGCCCTGCTAGTGACGCAAATATCATGATATTTTGTACGGCCATGTCATATGACCCAATTACTCACCAAAGCGTACGAGAAAAGTAAAAGATAAAGCGACGCAACGTGGCAGCCGGCCAGCCATGCATTGTGGCACGGCAAATAAAATAAAGTAGCAGGAAATCTAAAAAACGACGGGGGTTCATGACCGATATTGCTGACATGGCATTTACTTATCCACAGCAAATGGGTCGTGATTATTCTATACGCTTGGATGGAAAAAAGAGAGCCAAAATATCAGCCATGTCACGTGCGGAAATCCCCTCGAGTGGAATGCCGGCCACAAGAACCAGCCTTGCTGCCACGTGGATCCAAAGCCGTGGAAAGGAAAAGATTGTGGATATGGTCGTCTTGCCCACCGTTGGATCGGGATAAGATTTCGGGCACTGCTCAAGTCAAGCTATACAACCATTTCTTTTTAGGACTTTGAACGATCGCTTCCTTTTCTTGGCTTTAATCCGATCTAAAGCGCTCAATTTTAGCATCAGGATCCCACCTAAACATCAAAAATACCTGATAAACATAAAGCTCATTTCAACGAACTTGACAATCTCCGGACTGCAATACGAACGAGCAGTCTCCAAGAAGCCTGTTAAGTCTCATCACTTTAAGATTTGGATTGCAAAAACGTTCTTTTAAAGGAGAAAACAAGATAGCCTCACCTATTTTGACGACGTCATTGCATCTCCACGTCCTGGTTTTCTATAGCTGCCACTATGTCCGATATGTTGATCGGTGAGTGCCGAGCAGCATACTGGAAAAGAATCTGCAAAGGCAAAAGGAAAAGGAGACATTAGGACATCATAAAACAAGAACTGTGCAAGATTAAACCTTGGTGCAGCTATCAGCACAGGGGCGATATTTATTCGCAGGTCCTTGGTAATTAATGTCTGCTGCAAAAGGCTTCCCGTCGACAATTTTCAAGCCGTCCGTTCCAATTGCAAAGCGAAGTAATGTCCCCGGTTTCAGAAATGTAGGATTCTGAACGAGAATAGAAGTTTGTAGAGATTATATAGAGGTTGTAGAGATTCCAAAGCCATAACCTGCTAAACTAACCTGTTCAAGGACTTGTCTTGGCATGGTCCCCAGTATGACAGAAGGATCATCACTCGTACCAACAGTGCCATCAGATTTGAGTTCGAGGACTACCTTTTCACGAAAAAAGAGGAAAAAAAAAACATTAGCTTGCTGGTCCCAGGAAGAAAACGCCGTAGTACCAACCTGTTGAAGGGATGGAACCTCGCCTTTGGCATCAGTGTCGAGCAAATATTGGCTGCACTGAGAATCCTTCCAAAGCAACGCTAACGGTGTGTATCCCACTGTGTAATGCGCATGCCTGTCCAGAACACGCATTGTATTAGAAGGAGAAACGTAAAAACACCTGTCTGCAACCTGTTATAAAAAAGAATTCCATCTCTTAAGAAAGTCTGTTCTTCCCTGTAGGCAGCTTCCAAACCTTTTGCGTTACATTCGTAAACAGGAAGCAAGCTGAAGCGATAACGGTGATGAGTTGAAGGCGGCTTGAGCGCGTCCGTCTCTACGATTTTGGAATCTCTCCAAAAGAGTCTGAATTCCGTGTTACAGTCGTACAGCGAATACCCACGCCAACACATGATGTCGAGAACATAGTACGTTTCATCGGCCTGCACGGATAAGATCAACAAACAAAGGAAGTCTTTTCACAAAGTCTACCTCATGGAAAATGCAGTCCAGAATTGTGAACGAAGAACTTCCTTGAATGGGACCACTCGAAACTTTAGCGCCACTTGGCAGAGCCGAAGGAAAAGAGTGTAAGACTCGTCCATTGCGAAGCCTACTAACTGTAGTCCCTCTAGAGGACACGACGATACACCGCTTTCCTGCTGGTCTAGCCATGACATACCTCCACCGAAGAAAGAAGCAGCAGTGAGAGGAATTTTCGCAAGCTAGAAATTTTGTTCTTACCAGTCACTTTTGAGGCCTAGGGGTATGTCAATCAGCCACTCCGGAAGCATGAATTGCCCAGAGAACCATTTCTTGGCGTCTTTCCCCTGTAATCTCGCCCCCTCTGCGAGACCCCATTCGTGCTCCTCCTCCTCCACAACGCGCTGATCCTCCAATGCCGTCGCGAGCTGCCGGAAATGCAGCTGGAGATCGCGGCGCTGCTGTTTCTGCCGATCGAGCGCCACATCGCGGCGCCGCTGCTGATCAGAGATCACCTTCTTGTGCGCGCGATGCCGGAGCTCCGCCATACCCTAAACCCTAGAGTTAAAATAAAATGTAAAACCGGTAAAAACCGTTACGATCCTGCGTATCCACAGAGGAATATTCAGTTAGACAGAGAAGAGGCATGGATTCTCCCGTTGGCCCGGGAGATTCTGGCGGAGCGCTGCTGGATCGATCTAGGGTATGGCATTGCGAGCTCCAGGGCTGTCGCGGTCGCTATGAGGCGAGGCGGCGCTTGAATCGTCGATCTCTGAGGGTTTCTTGGCTCGAATGAAGGGGCAGAGGGATCAGCATCGGTTGCTGCTCCAGCGATGGCGGATTTTCTTCTCCGGCCACTCGTCGTATCACATCAAGCTGCTTGTGCTCGTCGCGATTCTCTTGTCCACGGCGCTGCTCGCGCGCCGGGCGTCTTCTTTGATGGGATGGAGGCACGGAACGACAGAGTGTCAAGATCGCATGAGGTAACAGAGATTTCTTTCTCGGTTATGTTCTTGGCTACACATCCACGCTTTGGTCCAGGCGGCGCTACACGGTGCTCATCAACACCTGGAAGAGGAACGATTTGCTCAAGAAATCGGTAGCGCACTACTCGACTTGCAAGGGGATTGACGCGTTTCGAGTTGTGTGGAGCGAGCCGGAGATGCCCAGCAGCGAGCTGCATTTGGCTCTGCTGGATTCCATCGCCAAGAACCGCCGGAGCTCCCGAGCTCCAGAGCTCCACTTTGACATCAACCGGGAAGACAATCTCAACAACAGGTTTAAACCGATTAAAGGCCTCACCACCGACGCCGTCTTCTCCGTGGACGATGACGTCCTTGTTTCTTGCGGCACCATGGCGTTTGCTTTCACGTTTGGCTCAGTGCTCGAGACACCATGGTCGGCTTTGTTCCACGAATGCACTGGGTACAATCCAAGGTACTGGGAAGGAAAAACAAAATCTTTCAACAGTTTCTCACATTTTCCTTGGTTTTTCTCTAGAGCCAAAATCCAGCGCAAACTACTTACAAGTATGGAGGGTGGTGGACTGTTTGGTGGACTGGATCATACAGCATGGTTCTTTCCAAGGTCGCGTTCTTTCACAAAAAGTATCTGGAGCTTTACACGCACCAGATGCCTCGGATCATCCGTAACTACGTCGCCAACGAGAGGTTCGTTTTCCTGGCTCTTCTTCACTTGTGCGACTTTGATGGATGATCAACTCGCAGGAACTGCGAAGACATTGCGATGTCTTTTCTCGTGGCAAACGCAACGGGTGGTCCTCCAATTTGGGTGAAAGGTGCGAGATCACAGGATGCTTTGCTATGGATTTGTAAGTGATTGCTTGCTCCAGGCCGCGTTGTGGAGATTGGTTCTTCTGGAATCAGCAGCTTGACGGATCACAACCACAAAAGATCAAGATGCCTCAACTATTTCACGACACTCTTTGGCGGCATGCCGCTCGTTGCAACCAGTGTCAAGGCCGTGAACTCCAAACGCGAATGGTCTTGGTAAAATGCTGTTATAGTGTTCTTTGTTTCGATCTTCGACTTAGAATCTAAGCAGTGTCCTAGATGGTATTCTTGCAGAGCTTGTATTCCTTAAATTTTCTGAGAGAAAATTGTAGGATTTACATAGAAGAACATAGATAGTTTAGAATTTTATATGATACAAGTACTTGCCCAGCAAATGCTGGGTGGTTTACAAAGAGGTGGACGCACCAGAAATATGTTTCTTACCTGAACTCAAGCACGTCTATGTATCTTTCTCATTTTCTTGGAGGTTTTTGGACCTGTTGTCCTTCAGGTTACTGGACGATAACGGCTTCTCTGGAGAAGTTCCCGATGAAATTGGAAACTTTTCCAAGCTGACCATCATGTAAGTCATTGATGGCTAGAATACGATCTCGTGTAATAGTGTATTTTCAGGAGATTTGACAAAAATCGATTTGCTGGATCACTGCCGAGCAGTTTGGGGCGGATATCAACCCTCTTTGAAATGTAAATAGCTAATATGGTAACTACTTTGCACTCAAGTTTTGTTTCATTTATAGACACATCAATGATGACGCTTTTACTGGAACGTTACCTGATCTAAGCGGGTTGAAAGCTCTCCAACTAATGTAATATTTCTTCTTAACTTGGAATTGACCTGATGCATGTGTGTATGCATAATAGAAGCGTTGGAAACAACTCCTTTTCTCCTCAGCCAGTTCCATCATTTGCAGGCTTGACTGAACTCCAGACAATGTAGGTGAACTTTGTTAGTTTAACATGGTCATACTAAACAAATTTATCTTAGGATTGATTCTGGAATGCTGACTATAATGTATCCATGGACTACAGTTTTATCCATGGGCTACCGCAACAAACCGATTGATGCCAGCTTTCCCATCCTTTCCCAACAGTTGCTACACATCATAGAATACAAAGATATTCAAACTTATGTCTTACCTCGATCTAAAAATGAAGCTAAACCAGGTGATGCTTGCGGTGGCACCTTCTGCTTCTCCTTCTCTTTTGAGAGAACCCAGACATCAATGCTGTGTCAGATTTCCAAAACTTCAGGAGCAGTATTGGCTGGCGCAGCCACTCGACAGCCCTACGTCAACTCAAAACACCTGGTTCTTACAAACAAAGTTGATCCCGAGCATGTGCTGAAACAACAATCCCTCACCAGGCCCAGCAGCAAGGGATTCCTCGAGAGAATCTGGGGATGAAGAGGGAGTGTCCTTGATAATTGCTTTCCTGTAGGCCAAAGAGCTCGTGAGGTAGTGGCGAACAGGGATCAAAGCTTTGCTGAGTTGGAGATGAGCCAATTTGCCTCTCACAGTCCTGAGTTGATCCCAAGAGGAGCCTGGATTCAACTACCATTCTACTCGCCTCTGTTACTTACCATGCACAGACTCTCATGGAAACGCCCACACAACTGTGTCCCAGCAGAGCAGCCATGGAGCCCTAGGAGTGCATGGCATAACACCTGTCACCACGCCCTCTTCCTTTCCCGGCCACACGTGCATCCCGCCCATTGGCTGCCACAACATTGAGCTGATATTCCCGCTAACCATGGCCACCGAACCTGGCCCGGGCCTGGGGTGGCCTCCCCTTTCCGAGGACCATGGCTTCTGAGGCTGCCCTGGGCCTGGGATCGGACGGCTGCGGGGGTCTGGGTTCTTTGTTCTTATTATTATAGATTTTTGACATACGTAGACATGAGACCATTCTCCCTTCCAGAAGATGGACAAAGCTTAATGATTAGTGGACCATTTAGAGCTTTTACTTTATTGCACACCACTGCAAAAACTTGAAATTCCCATGGCACCTAATACTTCATGTTCTTGAAACTCCTATGGCACCAATAACTTATGCATAGTTGGAAAAAACATTAGCCAATTATGGAGTTGTGATGAATTAGTTACAACCTTCTGTGTAGTTGTTAAATACTTGAACTTACCATAACTTTCAACTGAAATAAGTAAATGACATATTTTATCTCTAGTCAGCCTTCAACATTTACATTAACTTAAACTCACAACCTCTTTGTCTGCTATTGTATATAAAAGGTTGGTCCCTTTCATAAAAAAGAAGATTGAACTCAGTCAATTCTTTTTATATATTCTCTTACCCCCTCAAAAAAAAAAGTTCTAGCATAAAGCACAAATTTCATTCAGACTTATACTCTACTATATATATTCATTAAAATAACTAAGTAAATACTAGAGTATTAGAAAGAAAACCTTAAGGTTTAGATGAATAATTCCTTATTGATAATTCTTCTTATGCTTTAGAAGTATCTTACTTCTTATAATTATATATAAATATTAGTATAAGTGCTCAAAGTATAGGAATAAATATATTGATTAGGGTTTAAACCCCTATAAGAAGGGGTAGACCAAATTCAGTCCCAAGGCAAAAGCTTTCAAGCATATATATATACATACATATAGAATAAATGTATGTACATATAAAAGTATTAGCAGAAATAAATTAGCAGAATAGAATAAATGTTACAAAGTAAACAAACACAACATTAATACCAAGTATCACACTAACCAATTTGAATAAATCCTGTCAATAATATGAAAGAATTTAAATTGCTTAGGTAAGCATTAGTAAGCAAGCATCCTATCGATGTTTTAAACCTAATAAACCAATCTAAAATAAACCATAAAGAACATGTGATATTACGGAAAGCCAAAAGCTATAAAAAAAAACAACTAACTATCATGAAAAACTATCAATTATTCAATCAATAAAGAGATATATAATCATTGTTGAAGAAAGAATTTACCATTCTGAAGAACAACAGGTCATTCACTACCAACAACAATAAAATAAATAAATTCAAAGCAAGAATAATCAACTATCCCAAGATGATAATTATTCATCATCAATAATTGCTAGATGTGGAAGCTAATAAGCCAGAATGCCTTCCTTAACAACTCTTAACAAATGAAATAATGAGCATGAAAATTCAAGAAACCAATAGCTCGAAGAAGTTTATAACTAAATTTCACTTAATAATGATCAAAAGTTTTGTATTAATGTCAATTCTAAAGAAAAAATTATAGTAAAAGCCACAATATCCTTTTTAACATATCTAAAAGCTAAATTTTATAATGCAAAGTTAGTGAAAAGCATTTCTATATCAATCCAAAAGCCAAGCACAAAAAAGCTATACTCAACAAGTGACCACCAAACTAATTCTCTATGAATCCATTTATACCAAGACATAACTCACTTTATAACAAGTGTAAAAAGAATCATTAATAATTAATATATCCTAACTCAAATCCAATAAAAAACTAACATCTTTAATATCAATCACTAACTTTTCCTCTCATAAAGTTAGCATAATTCACAATTAAATCACTTTTCAAGGAAAACCTCAAAGCTCAATCACTACTAAAAAATTTCATCTAGAACACAACTAACTCAACTTGTTACTCAACTCATTTGAATACTATCAAAGTTGCTAACTAGCAAATGCACAAATGCCAATAATATAAAATTACAGCTAAATTATTAACACTATCTGCATCAAGACTAATAAAACTTAATATCAATTTTATAAAGAGACATCTCATTTCACTTAAGTCTCAACATGAACAATATTAACAACAAGGCATCATTTCATTATAATTAACACCAAAATAGAGTGAATCACCACTCAAAATTTTTTAGTAACCAAGCTAACCAAAGTTGAATATATCTTACTTAGTATCCGAGACTAAACTTTCAACAAAACTTAGTTAAAGATAACATATCATCAAAAAGTGATTCACCACATCTAAAACTTAATGAAATCTATCACCATAGACTAAATGCAACTAAATGATATCAACAGAGATGGAATCAATATGCTAACATAGAAAAACCATAGAAGTTTAATGACACAATCCTCTGTAACACCATCTAGTAAAGTAAGCTCAACATTAATAAATCTTTATCGAGCAAAAAAAAAATCAAAAGTCTTTGATAAAGTCTACAAGAAATCATTAGTCACAAAGCAACCAACAATCACTTTTCAATTTACCTTTCACAAGACCAAAACACTAAATTCATGCTATTAACTCATATACTTTTCCAACATGAACATAATACCTCATGTACAAAATATGGAATATGGACAAGCACAAACTAAATAACCACTCGAATCCAATCGTACAATAATAAGCTAGTTAATACATCTAGCCAACAACTCTAAGTATGTTTTGAAGAAGTTTTAAACTCTATCCAACTCAATTGCCTTAGCCCTAATAGTTTACTATCAATTTCGTAAACATATTGCTCATTATCTCATGAATATGATATAAAAATCTCAATATTTTGATCATCAATCAAGTAACATTATGAGCAAGCCTATATTATTACTTCAAAAGTTTATGTGAGTATCAAATGCCAACTTTATTTAACAAAATACAACATAAATGTTATACCCTAATAATACAGATTTACAACACCAAACACTACCAACTTTATTCACAACATAAGCAAGCTCATGTTATACTCTCTGTGACCAAACTCAAAACTAATTTAACATTGAGCTACTCAAAAAGCAATAGCAAGGTTCCCCAAAAAAGAATTAAGCATTATAACCCAAGTTTTCAATAGCAAGCCTAAACAAAATAGTTTAATGCTCCACTAGTATCCATCCCATGACTCACCACTTCTAAGACCATCATGATTAATATATATTAAGGTAGGGACTCTTGATTGCATAATATAAATATGAGCAATGAGTTCACACTTTATTACAAATCATCTCTCTAAAAAGAGAAAATGATTTATATGTTTGATCCTTCATCTCTAACAACTCTCTTTTTAAACTCTACTTTGACCAAACCTTAAATTTGCTTTTGCACTGCCTTCAATTCAATCTAAGAAAAATTTATGAAAAAGTGTGGCAATGACTACTTGATTTAATAGGTTAATCCCTACAATCTTGATTGATCCACTTATAATCATGCCTAAGAGGATCCACTAATTTATTTATTCACCATCCATAGCAAACCTAGAAGAGGTTTATTTTTTACTTATGGTATATGGAACCACTCATGATAATCGCTAATAGACTAACATTAATCTTGCCAACTCAAAGTGTAATCTTGAGTTGCTAATATGCCTCACTCATAAGCCCAAGCATAAACTCATTAAAGCTTTTCTTGTCTTTACTCACATTCTTACCTCTACCTATAAAACAGTGACAAACAAAGCTAAAAACGTAGGAAAGAAAAAGAAGAGAAGAAGATTGGGAAGAGAATAAAATAAAATTTAGACTTGAACCCCAAATGCATGAGTAATGATAAGTATATATCACTTTTTCAACTCTATTTTGCACAAACAATTATAGGCAAAAGAAAAGATAGTTAATTCAATGCAAATGCATACAACAGTGAGTGAGAGTTGTTTTCCAACACGTTTAAGTGTTATTTATATATTACATGATTTTATAACCATTTCTAATTGCTTCTCACTTGTCTATGACAAATATTGCCTAGGTTAGGTTTTTCTTTTTTGGATGTCTAAGCTTAGACATAACTTCATTTTGCTTAAGCTTTCTTCTTTTGTTCTATCTGGGATGATACACAAGATAAAACATTTACCTTTTCATCACTCCACCACAAAACTACTGCCTATCCTCAGGCAGTCGGATTTTCCAAATCCTACTCTAGGTTGCTAAGCTTAGTCTTCATAGTGAAAAGCTCAACGCTTCAATGTAGATTGTCAAGTTCTTGATGTATAATATAATTTTCCTAGTTAAGCATTACAATATGCTAGTCTTGGTGGTTGATGCATTCTACATCGGTGGATGTGAAAGCTAGGATTGCACTTTTGAATTCTTGGATTATATAGCATTGATGATTTTATTGGCCCATGACTCCACCCACTTTCTTACTGATTGTTTTGAAGTAACTCAAGATCTACATATAATATTTTGTTGTTTCTTCATCTTCTACTAGTTTCATTGGCTTGTCGACTAGCTACTTGTCTGTTCCTTTGATGTGTTGAGCAAACTCTTCCATAAAGCTTCAAACTGCTAGCTCACTTGACTGACTCATGGTTTTGTGAGTGAAGGCACAATTAGCCTTGACCTTGTAATGTTGCTAATGCTGTGGCTATCTCATCTCACTAGGCTAATTGGCCGATGGTGTGTTGTTGTTGAATGCATAGATGGACTACAAAAGACTTTAGCCTATACTCCTCCAGTTCACCTAGTCTCACTTTCAACACTCAAAGGTATCATTATTGCCTTTATGCTAAGGCTATCCATTCACCCTTGTCTTATACAACATAGTCCTATCTTTTCAAGATTAAGCCATCTATTCATAAGTGGTCATTCTATAACCACAATTTAACATTTTTAAAATGCTTTAAGATATGAGAAACACCATCCTTTAATATCCCTCTTTTGATCCTTATTAAAGCTTTCTTTATTCATGGTAGTGTTCGCCAACACCACTATTAGTTTAAGGCCCAAAAGCCCAACTACTAAATCCCATTAATCTCTAGGACTTCTTTACCATGTAAACATATCTTTCGTCATTGTAATGCACCTTATTGTTTTCCCCTTAAACCAATTGAAAAAAAGGTAATTACTTAATGAGAGAGCCCTTAATGATTATTTTATCCTTATTTATCTCCCAAAGTTCTAAAGATCCATAACAGTGATAATATATCTAAATCTCATCCCACTACAATCACCAAGCAAAAAGACCACTCTTTTATCTTTCTATAGTCCAAAACTTTGGGATAACATTTTGAAATACCAAACCCAACATAAACCTTATAAGTACTTCTTTTACCTTCTACCGTTAAAATGCCTCAACCATGTTGTAGCGCACGTGGTTTTGACCCTTTATCCTATGGTGATTTACCATAGGATAACACCATGAAGCGGAACCTAAACCCTCTTTGTGCCACGTGACAGATGCCACGTGTCTATAGGAACCCGAGGTTCAGGGCCTTAGGCCACTGAACGAAGGAATCGTACCAAACTCCCAAGCATGGAGCCAATGAATGATGGAACCGAACTACGGAGCAACTCCCGAGCATACAGCCCAAGGAGTGAAGGGATAGGAGCCCGGAGCGACTTGGAACAGTCCCAGAGTAACCAACATCCCAATGCTAGGACCAGCATGCAAAACAGAGCCAAACGGAGTCTGGCGCTATTTCGGCATACCAGTGGCCTAATATGAGGATATGGGTACTCCACCAACTAGCATGGAATGGAACTTGGGCTTAGACCCAAGCCGGACGCAAAACAAGGATAGGCATGCAAGCAAAAACTATACTATGCCTTAGGTTGGTCGGCCATGCCCGACCTACCCACTATCCCTACTATACATTTGGAACCCCCCAAAGGCCCCCCCCCCCCCCCCCCTCGAGGAACACACGCTTTGGGCTTTCACCCCAAGCCTCCCTTAGTATCAGGAGTTAAGTCTCTGGGACAAGCTCGAAACTTACTAAATATGGAATATCCCTAGATTGCGAATTTGGACATGGGATAAACACCATTGTGTTTAGGATGATCTCTACATTCCGTAGATATGCCAAATGAACAAATCTGGACACTTTCCATAAATAGTATTTGGGACCGAAATGAGACCAACACAAAGGGCATGATAGCGAGGGTGTTTGGCAGACATGGTAAGGTATCATCTAGCGATATTGAGGGACCAATCTCAATATCGTGGGGGTTCCCAACACTAACAAGTGCAAGTCAACAAATGAGTTTCTCTAACCAGGTCAAGTATGCTTGAAAAATAGCACGTAGGAATTCCGTCCTTATGCTCATCTAATCAAGTGCACATGTGATGACCAGTTTCTCAACTAGCTTGAGTGGAGACCATAAAAGGGACCAACAATACCGACCTTCTGCCATCGTGGCAGTAAGGTAAGAGTGTCCGTAAGGATTGGTCGAAAGGTAACTTTTGATACCTGAAGTCACATTCGCGACACTCTCCCCCTAGGGAAGATCGACGTCCTCGTTGATGCATACTCGAGTCTAGAATACCACCAAGGAAACAACTCCAAAAAAAGTTCACGGTACTCACACTATGTGAAAAATGCACCAACTTAAATGAGTTAGGGGTAACCTCTTTGTCTAACACGGATGCGCTACCAGCTCAGACACCTTCCGGCCGTCGCCGACAAGGAAATGACCAACGGAGTTAGCCACCCTTGCTGCTCTGGGAGTCACCCAACTTACAAAAGTGTGATACGCCCCTGCCCGCAGGGACATAGAGAGAGAAGCCAAAGGCCCCAACCCTCCTGAGCAAAAAAACCAAACCTGTCGGTAAGGTTTAGATAGACTACTGTAAACAGGCAATTAGAGTTGTTTACACGGTCATGCCCTTTTTAATGGAATAAAGAACATCAACAGAGAGGCGGGTTATGTGACCAGTCGACAGTAGCTACCCCATGACTAGAGATTTCACCATGCACACGAAGTGCCGAAGCCAGTCTGCCTATACTGGCCCAAACTCAAAGATCAATAGATGGACAATATCAAAGTCAGAGACAATGATATCTTAGAGACTTAATTACCAATGATGAAATCTTAGAGTAGAACACAAAAGTATTCCAAGTAAGTTATCATTCGATAAACCAGTATTATAGTAGATAGGAACCACCAAGATCATCAAAATTGGTAAACACAGAATGCACCATCCAACAAAATTCAATAGCTAGTATATCATCAAGGAAACTCAATGATGAAATCTAACTACCGAAGATGGCAGATAATATGCCAAATAACTTACTAAAGATAACACATAGCACATAAAGGATCATCGACTGGTAAGTAAAATGCTCGCAAATGTATCACCCGAAGGAAATAACATCCGAATCTATCAAAGTGAACTCAAGCAATAATCAACAGAATAGAATGAATGTTCCATGGCTAACAAACACTCGTTCATGCCAACTATCACACTAGCCAATCTGAATAGACCTTGGTCAACAATACCAAGGAACCAGAGTTGCTCTAGCAAGTGTTAGCAACATCCTATCGATGTCTCAAACCCAAGAGACCAATCCAGAGCAAACCACAAAGAACATGTGGTATTGCAAAAAGTCAAAAGCCATCAAAGAGAATAATGAACCATCATGAAAGATTAACAATCATCCCATCAAAAAGAGATATGCATAATCATCATTAAAGAAGGAATCCACTACCCTGAAGAATAGTGAATCATTCTATATCAACAACAATCAAGCAAAACTTTTTGATAAGGATAATCAACTATCCTAGATGATAGTCAATCATCACCAATGATTGCCATATGCAAATATTAACTTCAACATTGAAGCTAATGAGCTAAAATGCCTTCCCTAACAACTTCTAACAAATGGAACAATGAGCATAAATTCAAAGAACCAAAAGCTCAAAGAAGTCTATAGCCAAGTCATGCCTAGCAATGATCACGAGTCTCGCATGAACTAACTTCAATGCTAAGAAGAAAATCATGGTATAATCCATAATATCCTCCTCAACACATCCATAAGCTAAACTTTAGAATGCAATGCTAATGAAGAGCAGATTTGCATCAATCCAAAAACCAAGCATAATGAAGCTCTGCTCAACAAGTGATCATCAAACGATTCTCCATGAATCCATCTATAGCAAGACGTAACTCACTTCATAACAAGCACAAGAAGAATCATCAATGATCAATATATCATAACTTAAATCCAACAAGGATTCAAACATTCCAATATTGATCATTAACTCATCTTTTTGTAAAGCTAGTATAGTCCATGACTAAATCACTTTTCAAGGAAAAGCTCAAAGTTCAACCTTTACTAAATAATCTCGTTTAGAACACAATTAACTCAAACTTACCACTCAGTTCATTGAACGTCAATATAGTTGCTAACTAGCAATGCAGGAATGCTAATAACACAAAGCTATAGCCAAATCATCAATACTATCTTTATCAAGACTAATGAAATGCAATATCAATCCGAGAGAGAGATATCTCATTTCACTTGAATCTCAACATCAATATTGTTAACGACAAGGCATCACTTCAATGTCATCAACACCATAACAAAGCTAAAAGAAAGCACGAGTGAATCACCACTCAAAACTCTCTTGCAACCAAGCTAACCAAAGTCAAAGATACTATATTTAGTATCTGAGACTAATCCTCCAACAATACTCAGTTACAGATAACACATCATCAAGGAGTGATTCTCACCACATCCAAGACTTAATGAAATCTAACACCACGAACTAAATGCAACCAAATAATATCACCAGAGGTAGAGTCGACATACCAACATGGAAAACCCATGTAAGTCTAACGACACGATCCTCTGCAACACCATCCTATAAGGCAAACCCATCACTACTAAATCATCATCGAGTGAAGCAAGTGTCAATGGTCTTTGACAAAGTCTACAAGTAATCACTAGTCGCAAAGCAATTAACAATCACTCTTTCAACTTGCCTTCATAAGACCCAAATACTAAACTCATGCCATCAAGTTATATACTTGTCCAATATAAACATAATACCCCAAGCACGAGATAAAGGTTCATAGACAAGTACAAACTAAATGACCACTTGAATCCAACTCAACTATAATAAGCTCACCAACATGTTTAGCTAATAGCTCTGAGCATGCCTTGAAAAGGCTAGCTATACATGACCAACACTAAGTCGAAACTCAAGTGAAGACCATGAAATGGACTCATATCAGTACACAACCTCCTTATAGACAAAGCTATAGTACAGGTACTAACATCTCAACCGCAAACAACTAAGTTGGACATCACCATCCTTAGCTAAGGTGCAGGGCCACCAAGACCAAGTCAAGATTAGTGAGAGCTCATTACTTTCATAAAGTCTAATGAAATGCAAAGTGCAACCTGCCACCAAGCATAACACTACAGAAGAAAGGTACAAGGGTCACCCTTTTTAGAAAAGTGCAACGGCCACTTTTCTACTTCAACTCTAGACTCTATTCAACTCAATTGCCTTAGCCTCAAAAGTTAGCATCTCTTTCGGGTTGCATCATACAAACTACTTACTAAGGTTTAAGCTAACCAAAGTTAACTCAACCTCTTCACTAGTTTGTACTGGCTTACGAAAACGGAATGGTTTTCGGGCAAAGTGATCAACAGATCAGCCATTGGAAAAGTCTAAGAAAATTTGTGGAAAATTTTCCAATCCTAGAGAAAGAATGACTTTCGGTCTAGGAATACAAACTTCCAAGACTCAACCAACTTCCTCCTACTAACAACTTCACAAAGGTTCACCTTAACACAAATTCTCATGACCCATAGTATGCTTAAGCCTCGAACATCTTTTTGCCCATACTTCCGATATCCAACTCCGACATCCGCAAAATGCAAAGTGAACATTCAAGGCTTGATCACGAAGATCACATCTTCGGATATCCATATTGCACTTAACACTTTTCTTCAACCACCTTCAAGATCTAATGTGAAGCTAAAACACTAACAAGAAAAATGACATGAAAATCAAGCTCTAAGGAAAATCCTCATCACTTGAATCAACAATGCCACTTCCACTAACACAAGTGCTAGCGATGTCAATGCCTCAACTACACATTTTCTCCATCTAATAATTTACTCCCAGTGCTAACGGATCAATTGATAGGCTATAGCAAATGAATGCTACAACCCTTTTCCAACACCATAATGGGCAAACCCTCAAGGAAACAAGGAACCAACTTAAGCTTAGCATAATGAACCACCATTGAGAATTTAGTCAAAGCTACTACAATGCTACTTCGTGCAAGTAGACTAGCTTCACCATCAACCATTTTTGGGGTTGATCATTGTTAACCAAGCAACTTCGTAAACACATTGCTCATTATCACATGGATATGATATAAGTATCACAATGACTTGATCATCAATTAAGTAACACCACGAGCAATGCCAATGTCATTACTTCAAAGGTTTACATGAAATATCAAGTGCCAACTTAACTCGACAAAATGCAACATAAATGCCACACTCCACTGATAGAGATTTACAACATCCAATACCATTAACTTGTGTTCACAACACAGACAAGCTCATGCCACTCGCTATCCGACTAAACTCAAAACTTAATCCAACACCAAGCTACTCAAGAAGCAATAGCAAGGTTCCCGGGAAAAGAATTGAGCATTGTAACTCAAGTCTTCCAATACCAAGTCTAGACAAAATGGTATAGTGTTTCACCACTATCCATCCCACAACTCACCATTTGTAAGACCATCATCTCCAAGATGCACCAAGGTAGAGACTCTCGATTGCATATTGTGAACATGAGCAATGAGTTAACACCTCGTTGCAAATCATCTCTCCAAGAAAAAATGATTTACGTGTTTGATCCTTCGTCCCTGACAACTCTCTTTTCGGTCTTATCTTGACTAAACCTCAAACTTGCTTTCACACTGCCTTCAGTCCAATCCAAGAAAAGTTTATGAGAGAGCACGGCAACAATTACTTGAATCAATTGACTCATCCCTACAGTCTTGATTGATCCACTTGTAACCATCCCTAGAAAGGTTCCACCAGTGCCGTGCTAAACAGCTATAGACCAGCTTATTTGCCACTCATAGCAAACCTAGGGAGGTTTGCTTTCACCCACGGTACAAAGAACAACTCATGGAACCACAGATAGGCTAACATTAATTCTGCCAACTCAAAGTGTAACCTTGAGTTGCTAATATGCCTCACTCACGAGTCCAAGCTCAAACTCGTGCAAACGGAACAACTCAATCTCTCTTGTGAGCCCAAGCTCAAGCTCACAGAATATGGTACAAAAAAGTAACAAAAACCATACCTAAGGGACAATTGCGAAGCCTTTGCACCCAAACGTGTACCCACTCGGATCATCATTTTCATCTCTGCGTATGCAACGAGACTAGTTGCCCAATCTCATTGAATAGTACTCGCTGAGACTCATCCTCTGATACCAAATGTAGCGCACATGGTTTTGACCCTTTATCCTATGGTGATTTACCATAGGATAACACCACAAAGCAGAACCTAAACCCTCTTTGTGCCACGTGACAGATGCCACGTGTCACATGCCACGTGTCCATGCCACGTGTCTATAGGAACCCGAGGCTCAGGGCCTTGGGCAACGGTGCCAAACTCCCAAGCATGGAGCCAAGGAGTGATGGAACCAAACCACGGAGCAACTCCCGAGCATACAGCCCAAGGAGCGAAGGGATAGGAGCCCGGAGCGACTTGGAACAGTCCTAAAGTAACCAACATCCCAATGCTAGGACCAGCATGCAAAACGGAGCCAAACGGAGTCTGGCGCTATTTCGGCATACCGGTGGTCTAACGTGAGGATATGGGTATTCCACCAACTAAGACCCAAGCCGGACACAGAACAAGGACAGGCACGCAAGTGGGAGCTAGACTATGCCTCAGATTAGTTAGCCATGCCTGACCTACCCATTATCCCTACTATACATTTAAAACCCCCCACATCCCCCCCCTTGAGGGACACACACTTTGGGCTTTCACCCCAAGCCTCCCTTAGTATCAAGAGTTAGTCTCTAGGACAAGCTTGAAACTTATTAAATATGGAATGTCCCTAGATTGCGAATTTAGACATAGGACAAACACCATTGTGTTCAGGATGATCTTTACATTCCGTAGATATGCCAAATGAGCAAATTTGGATACTTTCCATAAATAGCATTTGGGACCGAAATGAGACTAACACAAAGGGCATGATAGCGAGGGTGTTTAGTAGACACGGTAAGGTATCATCTAGCGATATTGAGGGACCAATCTCAATATCGCGAGGGTTCTCAACACTAGCAAATGTAAGTCAACGAATGAGTTTCTCTAACCAGGTCAAGTATGCTTGAAAAATAGCACGTAGGAATTCCATCTTTATGCTCATCTAGTCAAGTGCACACGTGATGACCAATTTCTCAACTAGCTTGAGTGAAGACCATAAAAGGGACCAGCAATACTGACCTCCTGCTATCGTGGCAGTAAGGTAAGAGTGTCCGTAAGGACTAGTCGACAGGTAACTTTCAATACCCGAAGTCACATTCGCGACACATGTGGCTAAAACAAAGTTTTATGAGCTACATAAGATATCCAAATAAATAATGCTACCCACTCTTAAATTAGAAGTATCAACCATTCAATCTATCCCAATGCTTGCTCAACTTGCACATTTGTCAGCACACAATGACGACGGAGAATAGTTTCTGGAAAATCCAATGTTGCTCTAAAAGCTCTTGACACTAAGATACAGCAAGCAAGGTGAGAGCCACCAATCAATATATAAGTATGAGTGAATGTGTTTATTTTCTTCTCTCTACTAAAGTAATTTTAGATTACAAGTATCAATTATGGTGTGGGCTTAATAATAGATCCCTGAATCAGTTTCTACTATGATAAGTTGTCCAATAGAACTTCAAAGAGTGTAAAAAAGGTATGTACAATATTTTTGCAAAGTTCTTTCTTCTGGATATTAAGAGCTATCCTTCAACACTTTAGGTTAGAGTCAAGATGGCACTATTGCTATTGAAGCGAGGAAAACTAAAAACTAAGTAAATAGTTTTGAAACGGATATATCTCAAATCAAGCTTCGGCCAACATGGGTTCGAGCCCACGACCCCGGTGTTAACAAGAACAAGTCCCAAGTACGAAGCCCTCTCCTGGCAGTTCTTCGAGCATGGATAAGCCGGTGATGGAAGTGGCCATCGTTGGCGCGGGGCTGGGCGGCCTTGCTCTCGCAGCGGGCCTACATTCTCGAGGAATCCAAGCTCACGTGTTCGAGAAATCCCCAAACCTCATCGCGGACACAGCCACGGCGGTCAGCCTCGGCCCCAATGGTATACTCCCCAAATCTCTTCTAGATCTCCTCGCTCAATCTTTCCCCGATGGAATTGATGCGCAGCCAGCCGCGCCTTGGATGGGATCATTGTCGGCCTCTCTGCGGCGATCAAGTCGGTTGCGAGCCTCACCAAGACGACCAAGGCCACGTTGTGTGGATCGCGCAATGGCGCCGGTGACAAAACCCTGGTGACGAGCTATGGCAAGGACGAGCTCTACGTCGTGAAATGGCGCAGCGCCAGATCCATCCTCGCCTCGCGCGTCCCAGCTCGGTACATTCACTGCTCTCACGTGCTCCTCGACTACTTCCTGGACGATCAGTCCGTGGCGCTGCGATTCCAATGCGGCGGTGAGGCCACGATAATCCGTGCCAAGTTCGTGGTGGGTGCCGATGGAATCAACTCGGCGGTGAGGCGAGCGATGTATCCTGCCGATCGTCCACGGGATCTCCACCTCATTAATTGGAATGCGCTCGTCCACAATCCTGGGAGATTTTCGGTGCACGATCGAGACCAGATCGCACTCATCCGGAGCGGCCCATCGCTATGCTACCTCGTCGACGCCGGTACGGTCCTCCGGTCTGGATGATCTAGCTCTTGTACGGAAGTTGACACTGTTCTTGCTGCTCTAGGCGAGGATTACACGCTGTGGGTGTTTAGAGTTGAGGATCGCAGCACCGCGAAGGAATCTAGCGGGGGGTTTTGCGATGAATCCGGCAAGGCGAGGGTGCTGGAAGAGATTGACAAGCTTCTGGGCTCGTCTCCCGCGTGGGAGCCGCTCAAAATCGCGGTGGAAGCAACCGAGGCGGGGCAGATCTTCCAGCGGAGAATCAAGGACCGAATTCCACTCGAGAGCTGGAGCAATCTGGATCAGAGGGTGGTGCTCATGGGCGATGGTAAGTTTTTTTTTTTTTATGAAGTTTTGCGTGGAGAAGTTACATGAATCTCTTCTCTCTTTTTAGCTGCTCATGCGATGCATTGGGGCCCCGCCCAAGGAGCAAGAACAGCCTTCGAAGACGCTCATCAGCTTTGTGAGCTTCTCTCCCCCGCCCTCGCGGCTGGAAATCCGGAGGATCTCAAGCGAGCAGTGATGAGGTAAAGTTGTGTGAAGTCTCACGACGGTCAGAAGTTATAACGCAAGGTTCTTTCAAACAGGTATGAAGAGCTTCGAATCCCTCGCTTGACAAAGTTCCAAAACTACGCAGCAGAGACAACCTGCATACCCGACTTTATACCGGCTTGGGTGACACAGTTGACGCCCTCAGATCAGAGGTGCCGGATGAAGGAGTTTCAACACTGGGCCGCTAGTTACCCGCTAAACATGACTGGTGATCCAGATTCAACATACTTCAAGTAAAATTATTGCAAATATAATTGATTCCACAGGTTATAATATAAACATCTACATCTTAGTCTATATGAGCCAAGGGGTGCTTTGTATGTAGTCGAACTTGATCCCTGTGGTGGGAGCCATTGAAGTTGCTAATCCTAAATGAATGCAAAGCATTACCTTAATCACTCTTGGTGAAGAACAGCATTGCCAACTTTGTAGCCATGAGACGAGATGGGCCAAACGATCTTTCTAAGGATGGAGTTGTGTCAGATGTTCTTGTTTAGCTCATGGAAACGAGGCCACTTCAAGAAGACGGATTCTCCAGAGGAGATGATCATCGCGGGCTGGCAGACCAAGTTTGATCCTCCGGACAAGATTGACAAGAACTCGGGACACGAGACGATCCACGGGGACCGCAAGAACCACCAAGAACACCATCCAAAATCTTCCAAGCAGAGCACGAGCAATGGAAAGTACCAGCGCGCCGCCAAGGTCTACTTCGTGCCCCTCCTATTCTCGACGATCACGGCCGGCGCCAGCAAACCTCCGCGTAACTGGTATCTGAAATCGTGGCCGGCTTGCTGAAAAATAAAATCACCAAGGGGCATGTGATGACAACAGGAATATTTGGTTCAGATTTTATTTGATTATTTCGCAAGAACACGCGCATGGTGATGGAAGTGGCCATAGTTGACGCGGGGCTGGCCGGCCTTGCGCTTGCCGCAGGCCTACATTCTCGAGGAATCCAAGCTCATGTCTTCGAGAAATCCTCAAACCTCATCGTGGACACCGCCACGGCCACCAGCCTCGGTCCCAATGGTATAGATCTCCCAAGCTTTCCTCTCCAACGGATTGGATTGATGCGCAGCCAGCCGCGCCTTGGATGGCATCAGTGTCGGCCTCTCGGCGGCAATCAAATCGGTACCAAGGGGACATTCTGTGGATCGCGCAATGGCAAGGAAACCTTTGTGACGAGGTATGATGGGGTCCGGACGACGAGTTCTACATCGTGAAATGGCGCAGCGCCAGATCCATCCTCGCCTCGCGCGTCCGAGCTCTGTACATCCACTGCTCCCACGCGCTCCTCGACTATTGCCTGGAAGATCAATCCGTGGCGCTGCGATTCCAGTGTGGCGGTGAGGTCGCGATATTCCGCGCCACGATGGAATCAACTCGGCGGTGAGGCGAGCGATGTATCCAGCCGATCGCCCGCAGGATCTCCATCTCATCAACTGGAACGCGCTCGTCCACAATCCTAAAAGAACAAACTGAGTTTTATAATTTTATTTAAGATTTATAAAAATAAAAATTTAAAATCTTTAAGTAAATTTAAATTTAGATTTTACCAGTTATTTTATAAAATAAACTAGGATATTCCATGGCCGGACTGCCAAACACCAAAAACCTTAAAGTGAATACACTTTGGATTCATTGCAAAATCCATCACTGGATCCTGTGATCCTCAATGCTAAAGTGTAATCCTCACCTAGAACAGTGTCAAATTCTGTATGAGAGAACTGTACCTGCATCGATGAGGAAAGACACTGATGGGTGCTCCAGATGCTTGTTAGTCTCAATTGTGCACTGAAAATCTTACCATTGTTTCTCACTTTCTACCAATTTTTAAAGTAACTATAGATTTTAGTGAGTTTAGTTGTTGAAGCATGTGTCACCCCACAACAAATAATAACAAGATTCCATCCATCTTATATTGTTTAGTTGTTAAAGTGTAAAGCCCCTAGTGGATAATCCTCACAAAGAAACTTTAAGTTGCATCCTCTTGCCACTACACAAAAAAACCATTCATTTCTTTGATCTATTTTAGGGAAAAATGTCTTAAAATCTCTAGGCACTAAATGGTTTTTGAATTGTTTGGGGTTTAAGTTGAAAAATGAAAATTAGGGCTGTGAGCTCTTATTGATGGATGCAATTACTACAAAGACTTCTATGATTGAGGCAAAGAGTGAGCACAATAATTTGCAATTATGCAAAAGTTTTAATTTATTTGATTTCTTTTCTAATAGATATATTTTAAATTTTGATTATTTTTATTGAAATTATTATCATTAATATTTAAAATATCTTTATATTTATATATTTAACAAGGTATATAAAAGTATATTATTTTCTTTTAGAATATATAAGGAATTTTGATGATGTGGCATGGAAAAACTCTTTAAAAGGAAATCCTCAAACAGATTCTCCCGTGTGGGAGCCGCTCAAAGTCGCGGTGGAGGCAGGGAAGATCTTTCAGAGGCGAATCAAGGACAGAATTCCACCAGAGGGCTGGAGCGATCTGGATCACAGGGTGGTGCTCATGGGCAGTTTTTGACGAGGTTTTGTGTGGAGAAGTTACATGAATCTCTTCTCTCTTTTCCGCAGAGGCGACTGGAGCCTGGAATTTGGATCGCTGCATTTTGATCAGTAAAACTTCCCTCTACTCCTTTCAAACAAATACTCTGAGGCCCAAAGAAACGCGTAGTGGAACACAGTTAAAGACTGGAGTCCAAGATGGGCATATATGCAACTAGCTAGGATGTGGATGTGAGAGCAGGAAGGGGGAGTTGAAGGGTAGCTACTCATGCGATGCATTGGGGCCCCTGCCAAGGAGCAAGAACAGCCTTCAAAGACGCACATCAGCTTTGTGAGCTTCTCTCCCCCGCCCTCGCAGCTGGAAATCCGGAAGATCTCAAGCTAGCAGTGATCAGGTAAAGTTTTGTGAAGTCTCACGACGATCAGAAGTTATAACGCAAGGTTCTTTCAAACAGGTTCGAATCCCTCGCATGACAATGTTCCAAAACTACGCAGCAGAGTAGCAGACTTCATACCGGCTTGGGTGACACAGTTGACGCCCTCAGATCAGAGGTGCCGGACGAAGGAATTTCAACACTGGGCCGCTAGTTACCTGCTAAACATGACTGATGATCCAGATAAAAAATGATTTAGACGTATTTTATAACGGCCGGTACGAATAACAGACGGGGTGAGTAATAGCGCAAACATAGTAGCGAATGAGCAGGAATTAATTCCATTTCGTACAAAATAATAAATTCAACTGTAATGTGAATTATTTATATTCTGTTTTGGCAGTTTTGTGGTGCCTAACAAGAAACATAAAACTGCAAACAAGTTTGCAAGTTTGTTGTGAGGGTCTTTTCACTCCCTCCATTCCCACACTTACATTCCTTCATCTCCCTAGGTCCCGGCTCCCGCCACACTCCCTCCTCCCTTTCTCGCTCCCTTTGCGTCTACCAGCTTTTTGGCCAGAGGCCTCGCCTTTGCTCTTCTAAGCAGGAGACTGATGGATGCAGTTGCAAGAATGCTGTTTTAACAATCTCTCAATCCAATACTCAAATGAATCTTTCTTGATGAATTGTGGCAGGTGCTGCTGCCAGGTCAGCTTGTCCGAGTGCATCGGTCGTTTGCTTTGCAAAAAACATGTTTAGTAGAAGTATTTGTATTAACATATATGCGAAGTTATAATTCTCCATTTACTTTATTTTATTCTTAATCTGAGCTTAGCTGTATGGGATGCTTTGTATGTAGTCAAACTTGATCGGAGGTGGAGCCATTGAAGTTGCTGATCCTAAATAAATGCATTGCACTCTTGGCAAAGAACAACATTGCCAACTTTGTAGCCATGAGACAAGATGGGCCAAAACAATCTTTCTAAGGATAATCATAAACAGAACGTGAGATTGTAACTGGTCTCTGAAACCGTGGCTGGCTTGCTGAAAAATAAAATCACCAAAGGGCATCTGATGACAACAGGAATATTTAGTTCAGATTTTATTTCATTTTTTAATGCTCAAGATTTTTTAACCTCCCAGGTACGACTCCCTGTACGAACAGTTGGAAGAGCGTGGACAAGCCGGTGATGGAAGTGGCCATAGTTGACGCGGGCCTTGCGCTTGCCGCAGGCCTACATTCTCGAGGAATCCAAGCTCACGTGTTCGAGAAATCCCCAAACCTCATCGTGGACACCGCCACGGCCACCAGCCTCGGTCCCAATGGTATAAATCTCCCAATCTTTTCCTCTCCAACGGATTGGATTGATGCGCAGCCAGCCGCGCCTTGGATGGCATCAGTGTCGGCCTCTCGGCGGCGATCAAATCGGTCGCGAGCATCACCAAAACAACCAAGGTCACATTCTGTGGATCGCGCAATGGCGACGAGACCTTTGTGACGAGGTATGATGGTGTCCGGGACGACGAGTTCTACGTCGTGAAATGGCGCAGCGCCAGATCCATCCTCGCCTCGCGAGTCCCAGCTCTGTACATCCACTGCTCCCACGCGCTCCTCGACTACTGCCTGGAAGATCAATCCGTGGCGCTGCGATTCCAGTGTGGCGGTGAGGTCGCGATATTCCGCGCCAAGTTCGTGGTGGGCGCCGATGGAATCAACTCGGCGGTGAGGCGAGCGATGTATCCCGCCGATCGCCCGCGGGATCTCCATCTCATCAACTGGAACGCGCTCGTCCACAATCCTGGGAGATTTTCGGTGCACGATCGCGACCAGATCGCAAGCATCCGAAAGGGCCCATCAGTGTCCTTCCTCGTCGACGCCGGTACGGTGCTCTTGTACGGAAATTGACACTGTTCTTGCTGCTCTAGGCGAGGATTACACGCTGTGGGTGCTTAGAGTTGAGGATCGCAGCACCGCGAAGGGATCCAGCGATGGATTTTGCGATGAATCCGGCAAGGCGAGGGTGCTGCAGGAGATTGACAAGCTTCTGGGCTCGTCTCCCGCGTGGGAGCCGCTCAAAGTCGCGGTGGAAGCAACCGAGGCGGGGCAGATATTCCAGAGGAGAATCAAGGACCGAATTCCACTCGAGAGCTGGAGCGATCTCGATCACAGGGTGGTGCTCATGGGCGATGGTAAGTTCTTGAGAAACACACGAGTCTCTTAGAATCTCTCGTTTTAGCTGCGCATGCGATGCATTGGGGCCCTGGCCAAGGAGCAAGAACAGCCTTCGAAGACGCTCATCAGCTCTGTGAGCTTCTCTCGCCCGCCCTCGCGGCTGGAAGTCCTGAAGATCTCAAGCGAGCAGTGATCAGGTAAAGTTGTGTGACGATCAGATCATAAGTTGTCCCGCGAGGTTTCCTCAAACAGGTATGAAGAGCTTCGAATCCCTCGCATGACAAGGATCCAAAACTTCGCAGCAGAGACAACTTCCATAGCCGACTTTATGCCGGCTTGGGTGACGGAGTTGACGCCCGGGGATCTGTGGGGCCGGTGGAAGGAATTTCAACAATGGGCCGCTAGTTACCCGCTAAACATTACTGGCGATCCAGATTCAACATACTTCAAGTAAAATGCGGATTATTCTAACGAGCAATATTTTTCTTACCTGGGTATTAACTAGAAACATCGACAACGGTGGGATTCGGACCCACGACCTTCAGATCCGAAGTCTTACGCGCTAATCCACTGCGCTACGCGGCCTCAACAATTTCTCGAAATGTATAAAAAAAATATAAAACTATTCTCGTATCAATCATGGGTTTATATATTTCTGGAATGAATAAAAACAATAGGAAACCACTCTCATATCTCTATCATATGCTACAAAATGTCTAGTAAAACGTAAGTCCAAGTTATCTACGCGTACCTAACGCGCATACTTTTGACGCGAAAAAAAAAACAGAGCAGAAAAAAAAAGGCAAAATTCCGTGAGGAAAAGGGGGGGTTCTTAGTTGGAAGGCATAACACGGGTCTCTTGTGAGTTGCCTAGTGTCTCTCAAGCGCTGTTCTCTTGGTGATCTCTCCCTTTCTGCCCCTTGCGCTGTGGTTTGTATTTGAGCCACGAGATCCTCCAGCGCAAAAAGAAGAACAGGAGCAAGTACAAAAAAAAGGTATTCAAGATGGTTCTCACAATGACCTCCGAGGCGGATTCCAGCCTCCAGTCCACGTTTGCTTCTCGCTACTCGCAATCGTCGGTATCAAAGTAAGAAGAAAACCATCCCGAGTGCTCGACCAAAATCGCATTTTTTCGCGTCGCCACGAGTGGATCTGGCCCTGCCGAGATCCATCCTGGGATTTGTCTTTCGAGATGTCGAGGCTCACTTCTTTTCATTTCTCTAGGTACCGCATTCCCGACCAAGAGACGCCCAAGGATGCCGCTTATCAGATTATCTCGGACGAGCTCATGCTGGATGGAAATCCTCGTCTCAATCTCGCCTCCTTCGTCACCACTTGGATGGAGCCCGAGTGTGATAAGCTCGTCATGGCCTCGCTCAACAAGAATTACATCGATATGGACGAGTATCCGGTGACCACAGAGCTCCAGGTTCGAAAAGAAAATATCTTTCGAGCATGACTTTGCATGTTCGCATTGTTTTCTTAATTGGTTTTTCGTGTGAGTGGAGAAACGCTAGCGTTTTTTTTTCTCTTAAATTAATGGTTTTTTGTTTTGCTCGTAGGATCGATGCGTGAACATGATCGCTCGGCTGTTCAATGCTCCAGTGGGAGACTCGGAGCAAGCAATTGGAGCTGGAACTATTGGTTCTTCCGAGGCGATAATGCTGGCTGGCTTAGCTCTCAAGCGAAAGTGGCAAAACAAGAGGAAGGCCGAAGGAAAGCCATGGGATAAGCCAAACATTGTCACTGGATCAAACGTCCAGGTTGGTTTCTCTTCAGTTTCGTCCATGAAGTTTTGTGCATCTTTTCTTGGAGAGAATGAATGCTGAGAACTGTTGATGAAATTACCAGGTTTGCTGGGAGAAGTTCGCTCGCTACTTTGAAGTGGAGCTCAAGGAAGTGAAGCTGAGCAAGGATTACTACGTGATGGATCCACACAAGGCGGTGGAGATGGTGGACGAGAACACCATTTGCATTGCAGCCATCCTTGGTTCCACTTACAACGGAGAGTTCGAAGACGTGAAGCTCCTCAACGAGCTCTTGGAAAAAAAGAACAAAGAAACTGGGTAAAATATCTCTCTGTGTTCGTCGAGAAAAAGCTTGAAACTTATCGTTTTCTTGCCTTAGATGGGATACTCCTATCCACGTTGATGCTGCCAGTGGAGGATTCATCGCTCCATTCCTCTATCCAGATTTGGAGTGGGATTTTCGATTGCCTCTTGTCAAGAGCATCAATGTGAGTGGCCACAAGTATGGATTGGTGTACGCTGGGATTGGCTGGGTTATCTGGAGAGGCAAGGAAGATCTTCCGGAAGAGCTCGTCTTCCACATCAATTATCTTGGAGCCGACCAGCCAACTTTCACTCTCAATTTTTCCAAAGGTTCTTTGAGTGTTCTTTTGTTCTATCACTCTCTTATCATTCTGTCTTTTACCACAGGTGCTAGTCAGATTATAGCTCAGTATTACCAGCTCATTCGTCTCGGCTTCAGGGTAAGTTTAAGAACAAAGAACAATCTCCTTTTTCTTATGGATTTCTACACAGGGATACAAGTCTATCATGCAAAACTGCCAAGCCAATGCTAAAATCCTGGCTGATGCTCTCGTTGCCACTGGCCGCTTCGTCATTCTCTCCAAGGAAATTGGAGTTCCAGTGGTAGCGTTCTCGCTCAAAGACCGCAAGAACCACGACGAGTACGAGATTGCTGACCATCTCCGCCGCTACGGCTGGATCGTTCCTGCTTACACCATGGCTCCGGATGCCCAGGATGTTACGCTGCTCCGAGTCGTTGTCCGGGAGGACTTCAGCAGGACTCTGGCCGATCGTCTCGTCTCCGACATTGTTGCGGTGTTCAAGTACCTGGACGCTCATCCCCCTCGGCTAATCCAGGCTGTAACCGAAGCTTTAGCCAAGGATCCGGAGATCAAGAAAGAGCTCTTAGATGCCGAACCGGGGGAGGTGAAGGCCCAGCTGGATCTACGAAAGGCTTCCGTGTTTGAGGACATTCGCAACTCGCAGCGAGCTTTCAAGGTCTGGAAGAAGTTCGCGCTAAGCAAAACAAATGGTGTCTGCTGAGACTGGTGACTCTCGAAGTGCACATCCTATATATTTAAACCTGTGGCAAAGAAACCATTCATTGGTATTGAATCAACTATATAGATATAAACACGCACCTGATGGAGGATGGTCTCTCAGCTCCAATTCTTCTGAGGCTTGTGAAATGGACTTCTTTCCATACTGGTGCGTAGCGGACTATGTTGTGGACTGTGTAGAGGCTTCTGAGCGGGAGAGTGTTTCATCGGACTTGGCAAGGGACTGTGGCGAGTCTCGAACGCAAAAGCCTTCGGGGTGCTTGCCTGAGAGACGGTTGCCTGATACTCCTTTCGTATGTTCCAGAGGATTTCCGCAGCTTCTTTCATACTTGGTCTGTCTCTCCTGCTAGGTGCTGCGCATTTGAAGGCCAGCTCCGCGAGCATCTCCAGTAGAGTCACCAATGGTGGATTCTTCGGAAGGGCAGGGTCCAAAACATCCTGAATATTTCCCTCGACAAACTTCTTGAAGGCCTGTAAGCAAAACTTAAAATCCAATCGTGACCAATCCCGCATCATTTGCTTACCCATCTAATTGTAATGCGCTCGTCACTTGGTCTGGAAAGCTCGATTGGTCTCCTTGCCGAAAAAATCTCCATGAGCAAAATGCCAAACGAGTAGACGTCACTTTTCGTTGTGAGCTGATATGTTTGAAGGTATTCGGGGTCCAAGTAACCCGCCGTGCCTTTGACCTGTGTTGAGACATGAGTTGCTCCCACATCCGAAGGCCCGACTCTCGAAAATCCAAAATCCGCAACCTTGGCTCTGCAGGTGTCCGTGAGCAGGATGTTAGACGACTTGACGTCCCTGTGGATGATAGGCTGCTCTGAAACAAGGACACAAAGAGTCATTACAATTGGCAATAAGGGAGTTGAAGAAAGAGATCTTTGAGACAAATGGTACCTGCATACTGGTGAAGGTACGTGAGAGCGTGAGCTACGTCGATGGCAATATCCAGCCTCGTCGAGAAATCAAGAATGTTATGAGCATCTTAAAACCCGAAAAACGTAAGTTCGTGTTTAAACATGAAAGAGGGCTTACCATCGAGGTGCTGGCGTAAATTTCGATTCGGAACGTACTCAACAACAAGTATGCGTTCCCGCTCGTCCTCATGATAACCAACGAGTTTCACGAGATTTAAGTGTTCAATGCTGGACAGCATGTTAACCTCGTTTTCAAACTCCTTGGTGTGACGAGTCTCAAAGGAGTCCTGAAGTGGCAGAGAATTATATTTGTGAAAATGAATTGGAAATTCTTACCCTTTTTGCTCGCTTGACCGCAACCAAAGTGCCATCCCTGAGCTTTCCTTTGTAGATTGTTCCAGAGGAGCCACCTCCAATCTTATGACTGGATGAAAAGCTTCCCGTGATTCGGTTAAGTTCGGCCATTGTGAACGTCAATGCCCCCGACCCTGTCGTGCTCATTTTAATGCAAGACGACGCCGGTTGCGAAGATAAAGAAGTTCCCTCCTTTGGAGAAGAAGATTTAGAGATGTTCGCTGCAAGAAAAACCAAAATCGAGTAAAAAAAATTCGAATTTTTTCCAAGCTTACATGATTCATCCTTTGGAAAGGTACGAGGCTTGTCGTCCTTGTGCTTGGCTTGAAGACACGGACACAGGACCAAGCAAGTCAAAAGAGTTCCAGATCCAGCGACTAAGATCATCGAGCCAGCACCTCCTCCTACTTTGGCTTGCTCAAATCTACCAAACTTCCGACCATAGCCTTCCACTGCTGTAAAAGACTTGGTCAGAAAGTTCTATACGCCAAAAAATTAGTACTCGCTGCAAATCACCTTGTCGCTGCTGGAAATCCAAACCATCTGATTCCTGGCAGTGTACGCACCCCATCCCCAGAAGAAAAACCAGTAGAACGATACCTTCGATCGATATTTGATCCAGGAACACCGCCATTTCTTACCGCGTCAAGCTCCCATACAAGCGATTTACCTGCGCGCGCATTGCAATGGAGTAGCAAAAATTTCGATCAAGTACCTCGAGCTGGAGCCGCGATGCCGCTACTACCGCCTTCCTTGACCAGCTCACGAAGAACCCTAAAGAGAAAGCGCTGAGGACAGAAACGTACATAATCGTCACGTCACATTAAAAACTAATTGTACAACGTGGCACCATTCATTTCTGCCACGTGTACATCAGGATGAGCGCCATTCTTCGTGGCTATGGCGCTTGTGGCGCGTCCCACGGGGAACTTAGGTCATCGCTCTCGCGGAAGAGCGACAGCGCGAGAACTAGATTTCTCTACAGCTCTTTCATCAGAGGAGGAAGGATTCAGTCGGCGAAATTCTCGACGCTAGGTCTAGCTTGTTCTTCCCAGAAAAGATCGCTGTACGAGATTCTAGGAATTGGGTTGGAGGCGTCGGATTTCGAGATCAAGGAGGCCTACCGGAGGCTCGCCAAGGTCTATCATCCAGATCTGGCACCGCCAGAGCTCTGGCCGCAGCACCAAGGCAAATTTCTCGAGGTCCAGAGAGCCTACGATGTTCTCAAGGATCGAGCTGCCAGGGCCGAGTATGATTCTCAGATGCAAAAGCCTGGGGGATTGGAGGGGCTCGATCGCGAGTGGAGGGGATTTAACTGGGAGACCGATCAGTGCTGGTAGAAAACAGGATCTAGAGATGCTAGAGTTGAGAGTACCTTGTCCGTGCTACAAAAATCTTCTCCTCCCGGGGTCACGCAAGAAAAAGGAAAACTTCGCTAGAGTTGCTGCCTCCTCTTCGACAATAGCTTGCTCAACTTCGTTGCTGCTGATGTCAAGGATGCTTTCTTCGCGGATTTCTCGTCCTCTAGAATCGCCCGGTGGCTCAATCTAATTTGCCCTCGCGAATTCACCTGGAAAAACACGGTTATGTTTTTAGAGAACCAGCCGAGAGTGGAAAGAGGAAAAATGCCATCCTTTTGTTACCTCGATCACTTTGACATCCAAGCGCTCACCCACAGCCACGAACTAGAGTGGAAAAAATAAACAAAGAACTTAGAACAGTAGGACGTATGGAACTCTCGACTTACTTCCTCTGGCCTTGACAATCTGTTTGTAGTTAGCTCACTTATGTGACAAAGTCCCTGTAAAAACCAAGGAAGGAAAAGCATTGTCAGTATAATCCGCGTGAATTTGCGATAACTCTCACCTCTCGACCAGGACTAATCTCCAAGAAACACCCAAACGATGTCAAAGATTTCACGGGGCAATTCCTATAGAAGGCAAAACAACTGTCAAGCATTGTGATGCAAGGTGTGCGTACCTATATACTGTTCCTACAGTAGGATCGGTCGTAATACTACGAATTTTCTCCATTGCTTTGTCAACCTTGTCTCGGTCTTTTCCAACTATGCGGATCTGTAGCCATACGACTTAGTCACGAGATTTGTCGCGGCAATGTACTGAAATTTACTGACCGAGCCGTCGCTGCTGACATCTACTGATTCTACGCCCGAGTCGTCGATAATTTGCCTCACAGTTTTACCGCCGGTTCCTACAACCATGTTTACTTTCTCGCGACCAATCTGGAAACCAAAAGGCATCGATAAGTTGTTCATAGAAGAATGACTCAAATCGCACCTTTACAAAGTCAATGAGGTCGACATGCTTAGAAAGCTTCGTTGATGGCGGAGGAGAGCACATTGTCATTTCCTCTACAAGAAAATGCGAGTCAGTGGCAGAAATTTTATGAAAGAAAAACGAAGGTCTCACTGAGAATATGACATCTTGCAGTTTTAGCCTTTGAAAGGGCTCGCTTCAGGATTGACAAGTTGATTCCTTGGACCTGTTCAAGTTTTATTTCAGGATGTAAGAAAAGACATTATATCCATTGAATTGTTTTTCACCTTGAGGTCCATCTGAAACGCAGTGATGCCGTCCTTGCTACCTGCGACCTGATTCCCAGAAAGGAATAAACTATTACCAACGAAAGTGAGGCAGCTTGCAAGCAAACCTTCAAGTCCATATCGCCACAGGCGTCCTCGGAGCCAAGAATGTCCGTCAGTATTACGGGTCCGCCGCTACCACCGTATTCTTTTGGATCCAAAATAAGACCCATTGCAACACCGGCAATCGGACACTTGACTGGAACGCCGGCGTCACACAAAGCAAGATAAGCTCCACACACAGATGCCATGCTGAAAAAACAAAAGTCGCGGATTATTATGGAACATTTAAAGGAGACGAGAGAACCTTGAGGAGCCATTGCTTTCGGTGATGGTACTCTCAACGCGGACTGTGTATGGGAATTTGCTCGGAAATATAGGCTCAAGGGACCTCTCGATAAGCCTTCCATGACCAATTTCTCGTCTGCTAGCAGGGCCGATGCGACCAACTTCCCCGACGCAGGAGTGAGGAAAAACGTACTGCATGCCATGATCTTTCAATGTTTCGTGTTTTTAAATTTTAAGCAGACTTCTACCTGCACGTAGAAGCGTTTCACTTCATCAGCATCAGTGACACCGTCAATGCGTTGCGCCATATTATCACCACCCAGTATAACAGCTACTAAAGCCTACCGGATATGGCTCGTCAGCGTTTCACAAGAATGAAAAATCAGCAAATAGTAACCTGCGTTTCTCCACGAGTAAAAATCGCACTACCATGAGCTCGAGGAAGCAGATTACACGAACAACTGATGGGCCGAACATCTGATATTCCACGGCCGTCACTACGCACTTTCTCCTACACCGTCCATGATTTTTTCGTTAAGACTTTAAACGATCTTTACCTTGGCAATTATTGATTTCAAGGTCTTAGAAGTGTACTCTTTGAAGGCAAGCTTAACAGTGGCAGCATCAAAAAGCTAGATAAAAAGCACCACCTTATTAGCAGCTCAAGTAGATCTCGAGGTACCTTTGTGAAACTGGTTCTCGGAGTAGGCGTTATATGGACATCGCCTTGGTCAATTTCGCCATCTTTAATCTCGTCCTCATCCCATACGTGCGCATACTCAAGCTGCTCTCTAGTCTTGGATAATGCCACGCCTTCCTCGGTCAGTTTTGACCATACTTTCTTTTCCAAAGCAGTTATCACTGCAGCGCGAGGCTGCTTGCCGCTTATATGAAGAGCCAGGTAAAGGTCATCTCCCATGATTTCCTGCAAAGAAATAACTCGTGCGTGAGCAAACAACAAGGCGTAAATTCATTGTAAACCTTGATTCGTTCCTCTAGACCGGAAGTGGAAAATGGTGCCTTCAGAATGCGTTTTTTCCTTCCAAACTTCTCTCCAAACTCCTCCAGCTCCTTGCAAATTATCTTCACTGCACGCTGCAACAATGTGCTACGAGTTAAGTGCCATATCCAAGATTTAAATGCTCCACCTGGCCTGTTTCTACTGCTTTCACCAATTCATCCTCGCTAAGTAAGTTGCAATATCCCTGATGAACAACACGGTCATCAATGTCATTACAAAAATGTATACCTCGATCATGAGCAGACCATCGCTTGTCCCTGCCACTATCATATCAAGGCTTGATTTCGTAACCTCGCTAGCTGTCGGGTTGAGAACATATTTCCCATTGATGTAACCGACTCTTACTCCAGCCACAGGCTTCAAAACAGGAACATCTGAAAGTGCTCTGCAACGCACTAAGTTAGCAACAGCGCTGTCGCAAAAACAAGTAGCTTACAGAGCGGCGCCTGCAGCAGTAATAGCCAGCGGTTCAGGCAAATGCAAACCATCAAAGCTCAAAACCTACAAATACAGCTGCAATGTATACGTAAATAAGGAACTCCGTTCTTTTCTGAAAAAATATTTACCCAAGAAAGCACTTGTATCTCATGAAAATAACCTTTCGGTATCATCGGTCTTAAAGGCCGATCCACAAGCCTGGATATAAAAACCTGGCAACCACAAACTCATTACAACTATCCGCAACAGTATTTTTGCGCTTTTTACCTCGCTGTCTCGTGGCTTCCCTTCTCTCTTGTTAAATCCACCACTGAAATGACGAGAAGAAAAGTGATTATTGATGTAATGCATAGGAAGCACAAACCTTGTGCGACCAGCAGCAGAGTAGCGCTCGTGATAATGCACGTACAGCGGAACAAAATCAGATGGCTCGCTCGCCTCAGCAGAAGTACAAACAGTCGTGTACAGGATCTGTTGAAAAGAAGGAACACGTCAGAGAGATGGCGAGACCAAAGAACAACTTAAAACTCACAGTTTCTCCATCGCTGATTGTAACAGCACCACCAGCTTGCCTACCTATTGAACCCGTTTCGAGAACAATCTACACGAGGACCAAAACGTACCACGAATGAGCAGAAAAACGAAAAATGCCAACGCTTACCTGTCGATCACCAACTGGAATCCGAACGCAATGCTGCTGCCGGCAAGGACCAATGCAAAAATCACCCAACTCTGGCTGCAGCGCTGGCTCTGCAAAAGAGGTGGTACTATCGCTGTCCACCACGACCAAATTCTCCTTTTTAGCGCGAGCTTTCTTGATGGAACTCTTCTTCGGGCCAGCCTCTGGATCCCCAGAAGAAATGGACGTGGTACTCTCACTGTCTACCACGACCATATCCTCATTTTTAGCACGAGCTTTCTTGATGGAAACTTTCTTGCCGTCAGTGGTGGAAACTTTCTTCTCGCCATCCAACAAAGTCACTGTGTCCTTTCCCTGGGAGGCCGTTTTTAACTCGCTCGGCTCCAAAGGAACTACCTCCTCCTCGTAGGTCTCCCTCTCAGCCTCTTCTACTTCTCCGACAATCGCTACTTTCTTGCTCCTTTTCTTCACGGCAATCTCTAGTGATGCGGTCTCTTTCGCTTTCCTAGCCGCGGCTATGGGCTTGGATCGTGCTTCCGAATGAATCCACAAGCGCCTGGCGTCGACGCTACCGCGAAAGGAGTAAATGGGAGGCAATGCGGGTAATCCCAGTGGCGTGATCAGCCGCGAAGACTTGCAAGGCCACATTGGCGCTGCTCCTGCCGTGAATCTCACTCACCTATCTCATCCTCGCGCGCGCCGCGCCGTCCCGGGCATTCCTCCGCCCTGGAAGAAGAGAAGCCCTAAACCCTAAACCCTAGAATGCGGGGATAAGATTAAATCCTCTTTGTGTGGCTCTGGCACGAGTGGATCAACTAACAAAGGACGCTTCTCTTTCACCTGAACAGCAACTGTCACGGAGATTGTTCTTTGTTTTTTCTCGCGAATTGGGCAGCGAATCCCCTGTTCTTGCGAGAGATTCCTGTGCGCGCTACCGTTACTTCTCTGGAAGAAATTGCGATGGACGACGCTGTGCATTATGCTGCTCCAGATCTAGAAAACCAAAAAAGCACTGTTCTTCTTCGCCCATTCAGCTTTGTCTGCTCGGAGAGAAAAGAAGAATGGAATAGAAAACATCCCCGCGCGTCTCGTTCTATGCCTCGAAACGTACCTCGCAACGAATCACGGAAGAATCTCTGCCCTCTGCTGGCAGTACTGTATAAAAGGCCACACCTAGCTCGAAAACTTTCGACCTCCATTCGCGACTGTGACTACAAAAAGAAAGAGAGAAAAGAAATCGGCATCTTTCTCTCACTTCGATCTCGAACCGATGTTCCGGTTCTTGATCGCGGCGCTGCTCGTCGCTGCTGCTACGGGAGCGCTCGAGAGCGAGAGAAGCGTTGTTCCAGCTCTCTTTGCGTTTGGGGACTCGCTGCTCGATGCCGGAAACAACGTCTACATAGCGAATTCCTCCGCGCGTGTCGATTTTCCTCCCTATGGAGAGACTTTCTTCCACAGGCCAACTGGAAGGTTTACAAATGGAAGAACCATCGCCGATTTTCTCGGTAAGTTTGCCAAATGTTGCTCTTTCCCCTTTTTCGTTTTCCAAGTTGCATGCGCAAAGATCGATTGATGTTCTAACTGAAGTTTGCAACTTCAGCTATGCATCTCGGACTACCATTGCTTCGGCCTTCGCTTGATCCGGCTGCGAACTTTTCCAAAGGAGCTAACTTCGCATCTGGAGGGAGTGGATTGCTCGAGTCGACGAGCTTTGATGCTGTAAGTTCAACAAAATTCTCTTTTTCATTTCCTTGTTGTTGCAAAAGCTCCATTTTTTCATCGATCCTGAAATCAAGTTCAAAACGCTCTTGATGTCATATTGTTCCAGAGCTAAAAATCGTTTTGTTTTTCTTTTCCTTTATCTCTACAGGGTGTTTTCTCGATGAGCAGCCAGATCAAACAATTTAGCCAAGTTGCTTCCAAACTGACCAAGGAAATGGGGAATGCCGCTCATGCAAAACAATTCCTTTCCCAAGCTATCTACATCATCACAAGCGGCAGCAACGATATCGGAATTACCTATCTTGAAAACACAACTCTCCAGCAGACTGTAAAGCCACAGGAATTCATCCAGAGCCTCATTCATGAATATAACAAAACCATCTTGGTAAGGAAGAAACCTTCATCTTTTTCTCCAAGAACAAGAAAACAATGTTTTGGCGACAGGCTCTTCACAGACTCGGTGCGAGGAAAATGGCGATTTTCGAGCTTGGAGTTCTTGGCTGCACGCCATTCTCTCGGCTCGTCGCGAGCACCATGAACGAGACTGGCTGCCTCACACAAGCCAATCAGATGGGCATGCTCTTCAATGCAAATCTCGAGCAACTTGTTCGTGATTTGCGATCCCAGCTTCCGGATATGAAGATCGCTCTCGGCAAAACGCTCAACATCTTCACTGGGATCCTCAACAACGCAACACATTATGGTAAGTTACGTAGCCACCATCTTCACTTTTCTTTTTTCTTTTCTTTTGTTTTTTGCCCTTTTGGAATTAATTAATTGTTATATGTTTCATCATTTCCCGGCAGGTTTTGCGAGCACGACATCTGCTTGCTGTGGAGCGGGGCCTTTTAATGCAGGTGTCAGCTGTGGGAGAAAAGCTCCACCAAACTATCCATACAAGGTGGCCACCGGAAAGAAACCGTCTAGATTTCTCTTCTGGGACAGAGTACACCCCACTGAGGTTGCTTACTCTCTCGTCTTCAAGCAGCTGTGGGGTGGAGATTTGAGAGCTATAGAGCCCTTCAATCTCAAGCAATTGTCCACCATGATAGATTGACAGCTTATTTTTTTCCTAAGGAATGTACTGCCTATTCCTTATTTAGATGTCTAATTAAATTTTACTTGTGTTTTCCTCCCTTAACTTTAAATTAACCATAAATATTTATTAACAAAATTAAATTAGTAACTTAAAGTTATCAATTGATTAATCAATAGTTAGAAATATTCCAATAAAATGATAAATAGTCAAGCACAATTTATACACTGGAGGACTTGCCAGGTTTGTATTGTTTCTTGAATTTGAGTGTTTGTATTGCCAATTGGTTAGCTTTTATCAAGTATCCCTTCATTTATAGTCAACTATTTTATTTTAAAACTTTAGGATGTATATGTTGGATCTTAGGACTGGATAAAATTTAAGAAATATGTGTTGTCAAAACCTTAGAAACAATCAAAGTTATATTTTAATCAATGTTGCACCTAGGGTGCAATGTGGAGATATACAGATATTTCATAAGAGTTATGGAAGGAAAATCTACATTAGAAAATAATAGAGATTTGAAAGAAATCAGCAAAAGAGTCAACCATAAAAAAGAGGGCAATAATAGGGAAGTTGGGCTAAGTTTCATCCTTTTCTTGGAAAGATTAACAGTATTTAAAAGTCTTCTTTTAGTGAGTAAAGAGGAGTGAAATTGTGAATTTTAGAGTGTTTTGGAAAGCTTTGATTGTAACTTATAGTCAGTCACTAACAACAAAGAATCTTTAAGCAATTTTGTGAAGTAATATTTATTTGCTTTTCTTACAACTTACTATATTCTTGCTTGATCTCCTAGCATTGATTTTGTTGGATTGAAACAGCCACAAGATAATTATAAACCCAATTAGATTTTGTAAGTTAAAAATAGAGTGTCACCTTTTTTTGGTTAGGTAAGTTTCTAGTGAACAAGGTTTCTTGAATTCTTATTTAAGGAGACTCTTGGATGGGAACTATATGTACATCTACCACATTAGGTCCTCATATCTTTGTCTAAAACTCTTGTTCACTTCATGCTTCTGCATAATTAATAGGGCTCACTACCTATGCAAGAATATTCACTGGTGACATGATGAATTTGATTGTAACCCCCATCATAGGCAAAGGGTACCAAGAAATTAATTGTAGCTAAATATTTTAAATTTTATTTTCTTATAAAGATGGGATATATTGACTAGAATTTATTCCACTATAGAGTTAAACTCAAATAAATTGAATGTGGTGCAAGTTTATAGTTGTACACTTTCTTGTTACCTAGAATCACCAACAAAAGTTCATCTCCTCCTTAATACCCCCAAACACTGAATCTAAAACAGTTAATACATGTACTACAAGCATAAGTCATATAAGTCATAAGTGATTTCACAAAATTTATATGTGGGGCTTCAAGATTTATAGTTGTATTGGTGGAGTGAGCCATTATATTTGTATTGCAACAATGAACTTTTAAACTGGATAAAGTAGTTACAACTAAAGTGGTAAAATAATTTTGTTATGCCCCCAAATATTTTAAAGCCCAATAAAAATAAGATCATTTAATAATTAGTTCCAAAGATAAAACTCTATTAATATGAAATGGGATGGTGTTTACCCAATTTGGTAATTGGTTTTGATTTTTCTCTCTTTATAATTCATAATTATATATGTAGGTAAATTCCAAGAATCCTTTCTGAGAAAGTTGCTAAAATTGATTAGAAATAGAGATCATTGTGGGTTCCTATTTTTTAAAAATATGGCAAATGATCATCACATTTTCTGAGGTATAGATGGCCTAAATATATTATTTATCTCCCACTATAAATATAACCAGCTATAAATATTTAAAAGGGTTAAATCAGTCTATAATATTTTTATAGTTATAAATAACTGACTTCTAAAAATTATTAAATAAATAAGTATTCAAATTGTAGTTTCGCATTGAATCAAATATAGAGGTGTGAAGAGCAAACCTCCATGGACTACTATTTAAAATGGTAAATTATCTATTTTAGTTGTTTTTATAATATGTAAATGTATTAACAAAATGGCTTCGATTCTTGTTAAAAAAACTATTGTTAATTTTAAAAACAAATTTTAAAAAAAAGTTATAATATTTTATACTATTTAAAAAACTGTAAATTATTTATTAACCATTAGGAAGAATATAACATGATATATGCTCTTAAAAAATACTTATAAATTATTGAAAAGAATGTTTGGAAATGGATAATCCCTTCGTAGTTTTCCAATGTTTGATCTTAATACAATTTTTTTTATCTCATTGGGACAAATTTGGATTAAATTGCAAAGCTCCAATCCATTAAATAATTGTTTTTAGTTATTAAACAAGAGTTTCAAAACTGCGAAATAAAAGTAATCAGCTCCAATCTTATACATTGTTTTTCTTGAACTAGATAGAAATAACTGAAACTATAGAAATAATATTTAAAGTTCTTGTAAACATTTCTGAATGTTTTTAGGAAAACAATTCAATTGAAAATTAAGTCTTAATTATTTAAATTGCATACTATGAAAATCAACACCATTAATTTATAAATAATATCATGACGAAACGCTCATGCCTAGGAGGGGCTAAATCCCCTCCAAAAAGATGAGTTAATATTTGTACCAAATTCACAAGTTTATATTATACTATAAAAAAGACTAATATAATAAAGTCATTTCAATTATAGTCTAAGTATTTTATAAAGTATATCTACCCTTTTTTAACATGCTCTACTTGATGAATTTTTTTATATTTGTTTCAAAGTTTCATTAACAAAATGAAGTAAATTATTGTTTTCTTTCTAAATTAAAGATAATAGAAGAAAATATAAAAATGGAAAAATAACTAAATTCTAAATTAAAATTAAAAAAATAATTTAAATAGTTATTGTTAAATAAATTAAATTGTGATTGATATAAAAGAAATGAAAGTTTTTAAAGTAAGAACTTAACCCATATATAAATTTTAATGTAATATTTAGTATTTTTATTAAAACAAATAATTAGCAAAC
>NW_003314307.1:374084-378217 GCF_000143415.4 Selaginella moellendorffii | reverse complement strand
ATTTATACTAGATATAAGGAATTAATTATGCTATAAATTGTTATAATTGATCAGCCTTGGATGTGAGACAAAGTAGCAATACCAACATAAATATAGTGATTCCAACTACTAAACATTATGATGTTAAAACATATCAGTGAATGAAAAAGGACTTTACCACCACTACAACTTTGTAAATTACTTCACCCACTTCAAAATGTTGTCCTATTATGCAAATTAGTGAGGATCCCCACCTGCATATATATTCTTGGCTTTCTCACATACAAGTTTTTTTATTACTATAAGGTCAAAACACTCTTAAGAGGGATAGTACTTTATTTGCATGAAGACATTAGTGTTTAGTGTTTATACACTACACTATGAATTAGAATTAGGAGGGGGGAGAGAGAGAGAGAGAGAGAGAGAGAGAGAGAGAGAGAGAGAGAGAGAGAGAGAGAGAGAGAGAGAGAGAGCATTTATATAAAAAATGTAAAGCTATTACATATCTTACCCATAGTTGCAAGAAAACCCAGTGTACGATAAACATATAAAAAATTATTTAAAGCTCCCTAAAGTATAAATAAATATACAAAATCTAAGACCCTATAGTACATCTATTTTTTATAATTAGATCAATAATGCAACCATGGCCAAGGACATTGCACCTATGACTACAAAACCCTACTTATAGCCCATTGCCATAGCTCTAGGTACACTACTATGGCTCTAATAGGCCCTCACCATGCATAACTCCTTGTTATCTCACCATTGCTACAAAGCACAGCTGTAGAGAGCAAAGAAAATATCTATCACTTAGCTCCTAAATAAGTATCCCCTATAAGAAAAAGAAAAATTTCTACCTTATATAATTTTTGTACTCATATATAAATGTTATTTTTATACCCCTCAAATGTATGCACCCTTTTCCAAGCTAATACAATCAAGTGACCTCTATAAATTTTAACTATATTAGCTAAGATTTGTGGTTTAAATTTTTTCTGCAAATACTGAAAGTGTCCAATATGGTAACCTCATTTAACACGTTGAAAATCCATAGTTGCATTGCATAAGAAGCCCTATATTCATTGCTTTGATAGTTTCCATTATTCTTTTTTATAAATATAAGGGTATATATAAAAATATAGAAAATTAATTGCTTATAAAATTTTAATTAAAAAAATATTATGAGGTCTAGATGTATGGCTAAGATGCCATATTCTAATATTAACATAGTGGGATTTTGATAGTTATCAGATTGGTTTTGATCTGAACTATATAAACTAAGGTTTTAAGGGTTAATTAAATATATATATTTCTATTTCCCATTTCTATATTCTATGCATTCACATTAGTGGAGATGAGGGGTAACTTTAATTGTCTCTAAGGAGTGTTTAAATTTGTGCTTTCGTTTAGATCTAACTTTTACATTGTTTAAATCTCTCTTATTTCTATAGCTTTTTCATATTTTTGTTTTTGCCTTTTTCAATTTTCCAATTGGTCTGGCTACTCGATGCTATACAATTGTAATTGACTAATTAAACTCAATTGATGGTACTATTCACAACGTATGGTGCAACTCTTCTTACTGTTATTGTCAATCCTCACATCTAGATAAATTTATTTCATAGAATTGTAAACTCCTGAATTTAAACTTCCAAAAGGTCACCTAACCTAGTACTATTCAAACCTAAGAACACTTAAGTCAAATATTTCAACACCCTTAACTAATTAAAAAAGGGGGTGCACTCTTATTTATAGGCCTTTTCTCTTTATATTTGAACCTTATAAATCGCCTCTCAAGTCATTCTCTTTGGTTGCTTACAGAAATCTTAGGGATGATATATATATTAGTTTAATCATTTTATAGTGATTGTTATCTATCATTCTTGGGATGATATTTTGCATTTATGTGAGTTTGTCATATGTCTATAAGGAATAATATTGTAATGGTGAGCACAACCACTCATGTGGATTAGAGTCTTCTTTTAGACATCTTCAAATGCACATTTGAACATGTTGACAATTATGATGATGTTGTCTAATAATTGCATCATCTCTATTAAAGGCCATCTAAATCAATTATGCAATTTTGTCACGAATGTGACTTCAGGTATTGAAAGATACTTGTCGGCTAGTACTTACAAACACTCTTTCCTTATTGCAATGACGGCAGGAGGTCGGTACAGTTAGTTCCCTTTATCGTTCCCACTTGAGCTAGTTGAGAAACTGGTTAATGACCATGCACTTAAATTGAATAAACATAAAGTAGGAACCCTATGTGTTTCTTGCTGAGCATACTCGGCCTGGTTTGAGAAACTCGTGTCATTGACTTGCACTTGCTAGTATTAAAAACCCTGAGACTAGTCCCTCAATATTCGCTAGATGATAGCTTACCGTGTTTGCCAAACACCCTCACTATCACGCCCTTTGTGTTAGTCTCATTTTTGTCCCAAATGCTATTTATGGAAAGTGTTTAGATTAGCTCATTTGGCATATCTACGGAATGTAGAGATCAGCCTGAACACAATGGTGTTCGTCCCGTGTCCAAATTCGCAATCTAAGGACATTCCATATTTAGTAAGTTTCTTGTTCGTCCCATGTCCAAATTCGCAATCTAAAGACATTCCATATTTAGTAAGTTTCAGATTTATCCCAGAGACTAGCTCCTGTTATGTCGCTCCTTGTTCTGCGTCCGGCTTGGGTCTAAGCCCAAGCTCCACACTGCTCTAGTCGGTGGAGTACCCTCCTTCTCGCGTTAGGCCACTGGTATGCCAAAATTGTGCTAGACTCCGTCTGACACCATTTTGCGTGTAAGTGTTGGATACGGGGAGTTAGTGTTCGTGGGATTGTACCGGACCCTAGTTTCGTAGTGTAATGGGCTTGGAATTCAACTCCAAATTCAGGTGCGCTACATTTGGTATCAGAGAAATTGTCTTAGCGATTCTTATCCAACTTTTGTCGGATTTTCTGACTCAAGTTGCATACGCAGAGACTTTTCTAGTAGATCCGAAGCAACCTGTGTAGGATTAGTTGGATTGCACCATTCGGTAAAAACGTTTTATGCATGTTCAGTTACTGATAGAGGTGTGAGACACAAAATGCCTAGGCCCCAAAGTGGAGCCGGAAAGGGTGCCACGTGGTAGTGGCCGAAGCGAAAGCCAAACAAGCATAACACGTTTGGACTAAAAGCTCCGACTTGGAAGGTCGAAAGCGGGAGTGGAACTCCCAACAAAGTGCTCGAGGAGCAAGCACAAGGCAACCAATAAGCAAGGCTCCAAAAAGGGACCCAAAAAGGACCAACACATGACACGTGGAAGTGTCTGAGATGGAGTCCGAGGCGGACCCGAGTTGGAGTCCGAGATGGACCCGAAGTGGAGTCCAAGATGGACCCAAAGTGGAGTCCGATATGGAGTCCAAGATGGACCCGAAGTGGAGTCCGATATGGAGTCCAAGATGGAGTCCGAGATGGACCCGAAGTGGAGTCCGATATAGAGTCCGAGATGGAGTCCGAGATGGACCCAAAGTGGAGTCCGATATGGAGTCCGAGATGGAGTTCGAGATGGACCTGAGATGGAGTCCGAGATGGACCCGAGATGGAGTCCGAGATGGACCCGAGATGGAGTCCGAGATGGAGTCCGAGATGGACCCGAGATGGAGTCCAAGATGGAGTCCGAGATGGACCCAAGATGGAGTCTGAGATAGACTCGAGATGGAGTCCGAGATGGACCCGAGATGGAGTCCGAGATGGACCCGAGATGGACCCGAGATGGAGTCCGAGATGGAGTCCGAAATGGACCCGAGATGGAGTCCGAGATGGAGTCCAAGATGGAACCGAGACCGAGGCCGAGACCGAGACCGAGACCGAGTCTGAGTCCGAAACCGGGACTGAGACCGAGTTCGAGTCCGAGTCCGAATACTAATACAGGTAGTTGGGTGAAAGCCCAAAGCGATCGTCCCCCAGGGGAGGGAGGGGGGGGGAGGGGGGGGGGGGGGGGGGGCCTTCCCGGGGTTCCCAAAATTTTTTTTGGGAAATGGGGGGGTTTGAACCCCAAGGAACCCCTTTTGCCCAGAAAAGCCCCTTTTGCCCCCGAAGGCCCAACCCCCTGGTGGGGGGAGGGGCAACCCCTGGGGAGCCCCAAACTTAAGGGAAACTG
>NW_003314307.1:314657-372172 GCF_000143415.4 Selaginella moellendorffii | reverse complement strand
ACAGACCGGTATTAAGATATACTAGTGCAAAGGGAAAAAGGTATTTGGTGATCAAGTAAATGGCATGAGGGCACACGCCATTATAAGCCTAAGCGCTAGTGGACACCTCCTTTTTGGTACTCTCAGCGGTACTATCATCCTTCTCCGGGTCAGTTGTTTTGCTTTGGATTGTTGTCTCTGACGTTACTGAGGCGTTCTCGATAGTTGTTAATGTTGCCGTTTGTTCAGAAAAATGATCACCTGGAGTATAGTACGGGGAGTTTGGAAGACTTATATATTCTACATCTTCATCTATCTCCTTCTCCGTCTCCTTTTCTGCCTCACTTACAGATTTTGTGCTTGCCATGAGAACGCTCTTCACCCTAAAATATGGAGTTCGTTGTGTTATAAAAGGAAACCAACACACACGCTGCAAGGGAATGATGGTACATAAAGCACGTAAGCCCACAATATGGGTTTATGTGCCATTAATATGGGCCACACGCCATATTATTAGATTTATGCACGTGTGATTGGTAAATGCATATGTCACATCATCTTTGTTTTACCTCACACACTATATCAAGCCTCCTCTGATTCAGATTCGGATTGTTCACCTTGAAATAAAATACATTAGAAACTTTGTAAAGGAATATTAATGAATCTCACCTTGAACCCGAGTTATGAATGCTCTTGCTGCATCTCTTGCATGGTCTGGCAAGGTGATGGTGGCACTCTGCTTCCGCATCCAACCATGCACAACATTATCCACCGATATGCTCATGCTGGGATCCCTTGGATTCAGCACCCATCTCTTTTCTAGGCAATCCTTCGTATATCCGGAACTTGGCTTGAACCACTCCACAGTTACATTGAAGGAGTTAGTTTCCGCGTCCTCCTCTGCATCAGTGATGCAGCGCCCCACCCATATCATTTGTTTTTTATTACTGGGTCTAACAAGCACGACCATTCCTTTGCAGACCTGTACTGGATTGAATGCTGAATCCGGCTTCTTGTTCCTCGGCCCACAATAGTGATCCTCAACATCATTATCTGTCACTGCATTTCCAGAGGACATTGTTCCGCTACTATCTGGTGCTCTGGGTTCTGGCCAAAAGGACTCTTCCAATTCTTCATATACAACCGGCCCATTTTGGATAGCAGATATAATCTTCTCCCAGTATTCGAGCAAAGGCTTGCACCTCTGAAAATAGGATTCTCCACCAAACACCAACCCCCTCTTCCAGAAGGCAATATGCTGTCTAATCCCGGCCACTATACTTTCCTGGTCTTTGAGTCCATCCGGGTGCATCGGCCGTGGGGAACCCTGAGGAATCATAGGTTCCCCAGTTATGGGATCTCTCTTGAAGAGTTCAATGCCGTCCACTGGCAGCCACACTGTGTCCCATTCTCTCATCTTGTACCTCATCACTGGAGCACCGTCACACATGCTGAAATGAAACTGAAGAGGCTTGGAGTGGCCAATCAGCGTTTCGGATCCATCCCTGATGTAGCCTCTTACAAACCCCTTAAAGTCTGGAACCTCTGTCAGAAGTGCAGCTTCAACAGTGCCTTTGATGCAATTTTGGAATTCATCGTAGAGTTGTGGGAGGGTGAGGACATTGGATCGCCGGAGGGACTCTGCCAGGTGACTGAACATGGCATCGACGTCTTCATGAGTGTGCCCAACCATGAGAAAGCCAAGTGTAACCGTTTCAAATATGCCTTTGGCAACAAGCATCGCCAAGTACGCGAAGACGTACATGTTTTTGTTCTCACTGCCAGCATTGTCTGTTTGGAGCAGAAGATGGGGTGGAAGGCCACATCGGCCGCAAGAACTTCCTTGAGATTCTGCTTCGTTTGGATGAGGCTGTGCATTCACCGGGCGACCAGCCTCGTCGGAATGGCATGAGGCCTCACGTGATAACCCTACAATCTGACGGCCAACATATTCACTGGGATGGCATGGGGCCCCACGCGATACTGCAAGCCTTTGCTCCTCCTCCAGCTGAACCCTGTATGGGGTTCGATCGACAAGGGCCTTATGCAAGGGTTGGCCGTTCAGCTCAGTCTGCGCACTTTGCAGAGACCTTAAGTGTTTTGCTAGGGACGCAATCATCATGTTTGCACCCCCGCCACCCCATAGAGGTACAAAGAAGTTCCCATAGTTCTGGGCACCATGCCCATGAGCGATTATGCCAAACAGAGACACAGGCAGCTGCATGGATGAAGAGATTGCCTTGGGGGCAGGATTGAGTCGAGGTAAGCACGTCTTTTTCTGGTCCATTTTGTCGTGGATGATGCAGAGGTAAGAGTCAGGTCTCTCCATGGAGAGAATCCTGTTATGATAATATGCTGTCCTGCAGCTTCTCTGCTCGATGTTGTGGTCGAGCCGCCTTCTAACCAACGTCTCTCGCTCTTGAGCGCTGCAAGAATTCTTCGACAAAGCCATTTTGATAGCAGTGCACTCGTCACACTTTGAAAAGCTGGAGTACTTTCCTATACTCACATCCCTGAACCTGTTGCTCCACAATCTACTAAATCTAGATTGGCTCAGCTTCCTGTAGCCATTACTCTGGAGTTCCCGATTCACATCTTCCAATATGGCCCCCTTGGTATACATGGAAGGGAGAACTCGTTGGGTGTCTCGTGTTCCATCTTCCAAGAGGCGGGTTTTATGTGGTTGCTACTCGCTACATGTCTCGACAAACCTCTTGAAGATTGCCTCTCCATATACAACATGACCCCTGGTTTTGTGCGTACCGTCGTTCTCATGGACTGCCTGTTGAACCCTTTGTTCCTCGAACTCAGTTTTGATTCTGTAGAATGTGGTTCGAGGGACTCCATAAATGATTCTCCATGCCTTCATGCAGACCAAACCCCTCTGGAAGACCATGCCCCCCACCTGATGTTCTGAAGCATCAACAGATGACCGTAATGCCTCATACACAAAATTGCGAGCTGCCTTCCAGGACAATGTCTTGTATCTTGCTCTCTCCTCTTCAATAGCATCCCAATCAGCATGTTGACAGCACCTCCTCTTGCAACAAGCAACTGTCGAGACCATTCGAACCTCCATCGCCATTTTCTGCCTTTTCGGTTCGTTGCTCAGATCCCTTTGGCTGCGCTTTAGGAAGGTGTACTTTCTTTTCCCATGAAGAGATGTTCTGTCATCAGTTGTAGTGGTGTTTGATTGTGAATCCTTCACATTCTCAAACACTAAGTGCCTCAATTTCCACCGCACAATGCTTCCAATAGTCAGACTGTTTTCTTCTGTGTCAACAACCTCTAAAATCGCAACTCCAATATCATCCCAGCCCAATTCTTGATTAGCAACCGCATCTCTTGGATCGACAACTGTGGCTAAGCCCTCAGCTACCACCTCCCCCTCGGGGTTGTTTAGAAACACTTTTGCCTGAATCCATGTAGCACGGTTCTTAAGATCCACGGAAGGAACATGCGTCGCACTTGCGCTGTCCCCAACATCTGCTTTCTTCTGAAGATTTTTCAAGGCAATAACAACATTTACCCCGACGACCATCTCTCCTCGTTCAATAGCGACCACATTCCCATCGAAGACAGTCTCTACTGATACAGCAGCATTGCCTTCCCCAAGCCTTTGACAGTGTATAACAAAGTTCCGATCCATAGACACAAGGGTCCCTTTTGCAACTCTCTTCCCACCATTCAAAATGTAAACCTTTTCCCCAACCCTGAAGGCCATTCTGAAAGTGCAGAAAAGAAGTTAAAACCATACAAAAAATGATTGGAGAATGGCCTAAATCATAACATACCAAACAACCTCAATAGCATGAGGCCACATGCCATTATTCAAACATGCTATTGACACCCACGTGAAATTTCGCATTCACAAAATTGGCATGAGGCCTCATGCCATCTTGATATACACACAGCTGCAGGCAAGTAAAAACATACATGACAATACGCTAGCCATGAAATTGCAAGGGCCCAAGATGGCATGTGGCCTCATGCCATTTCTAAATGTGGTCCTAAGCCATTCCATGGTGAACATACCAGGAAGCACAAGTGCCGAATATCAAGAGGAAGCGGTAGCCACACCAAAGACAGTGCCGCTCGCAACATCGCAACTACTCGTAGCGCCGCTCGCAACACCGCAACTGCTCGTAGCGCCGCTCGCACAAACTGCCACTCGCATAAACTGCCGCTCGCAATGGCCGCAATGCCGCAACCGCTCGTAGACGCATAAACCACAGCCCACAACGCCGCTTACACAAGCAGCGCTCACTGCGCTCAGCGGAACTAAGAACACGGCGCACAAAAATGATAGACCTAGGAATGAGTTCGAGAATTCAAAAATAACACACGCTTGAACGTCACATCAAATCCTCTGACAAACCAGATCTTATGATTCCTCTGACAAATTTCAAACTGAGTAGCTTCTAGACTTTGTTGTCGGAGGTTGAACTTTGTCACATCATGTCCTTGCCTCGATCCAGCTGTGCCATGTCAGTGATTCGAACTTTGCCATGCCATGTCAGCGATCCGCGCCAAGATTATTCGCCGTGTAAAGGAATAATTACGCTGTGTGTGTACGTCCATTTATGGCAATATAAGGCCACACGCCATTCAAAGAATAATGCTCGACATAAGGCCACACGCCATTCAAAGAATAATGCTAGTCGAGCATTTTTTGGTGCATTTTTGGGTTCAAAATTGCATGAGCCCACACGCTATAAAGTTTACCTGTACCAAAAATAGAAACAGCTTTATTTACTTGGGAATTTAAGTGGTTGAGGCATTTTTAAACTTACAAACACATGCCCTACTTACATTCCTTTGGTTGCCTAAAATTCAAAAATATTATAAACCTTTCTTTTTGCATTTTCAATGTTTTCAATTATGGTTTTTGATTTTCGTAGGACCAGCCTAGTAATCTATTTGCATCCCGTCATGTTTATAGCTAGCTTTCGTTCGTCCCCTTCGCTAGCCTGAGATACATCTGCTCGGCATCTGCCTCTTACAGCATTTGCCCAGAAAGGGCATCTTTCTTCACGCAGCATTTGCCACATGTTTAGGGTTTAGGGTTTAGGGTTTAGGGTTTAGCAATTCAGTAGCTTGATAAACATGCAAATACAGAACTTGATGCAAAATCCTTTGATATGTCACAATGCCCCTAGGACCATAAACACATTTCAATAGAGAAGGTCCTTTCATTTCATAACTCCTTACGTAGATCTTGGTGAAACCAGAGTTAGTGAAGTTAGTTTCTTGTGATCCCGCATCTGATTGTGATGTCCCTTTGCAGTGTCGATGGAAATGTCAATGCACACCAAACTGTAAAATCTTGGAGCAAAATAACGGTCGGATCTATGGCAAATGCCCCTGAAACATTGTAAGGCTCGTGTGGTCTCATGTGGTGTCCGATCGAGATGCTTCTTTGCAGGGTCATCAAGAAAGACATTCTATACCATTCTGTAAAATCTAGTTGCGATCTAACGGTTGGATCTCCAGAAAACTTAAAAAAATCTCGCGCGTGTCAGAATATCCTAGGAATATACTCCTATGTGCCCCTGAAAATGGCATGCGGCCCCACGCCATTCAAGAGATAATGCTAGATGACGCCGAGAATTTTTTGGTGCATTTTTTGGGTTCAAAATTGCATGAGCCCACACGCTATAAAGTTTATCTTTGCCAAATAGAGAAAAGTTTATCTGTGTCATGTGAGGTAGTTACAGTCCTTTGTGCTCGGCATCTGCCTCTTGCAGCATTTGCACTGAAAGGGAATTTTTCTCCATTCAGCATTTGGCCCTGAAAATGGCATGCGCCCACACGCCATTCAAGGAATAACGCCACAGGACGCCTGGATTTTTGGGTTTAAAATGTTTAGGGTTTTTTGGGTTTTTTCAAAATATTTTGGGTCCAACGTTTTTTGGGTTTCTTTGGTTCAAAATTGCATGAGCCCACACGCTATAATATTGATTTGAGAGAAAAATAGAAACAGATAGAATTTCTTTATTTAGCTGAACATCTGCCATTTTTGGAAATACAAGATGCTTTGGAATATCCAATCATGCATGGTATAAATATAGCGAGGGTATTAAATGATATCCCAATCATGATCTTTCTTTTGGATTTCGCGTGCATGCAGTCCGAGGAATGATGACGTTGCGGATTTCTTTTGGATTTTGCGTGCTTGCATGCGCGCGGCAATCCAGAAATTAATGGTGGCGCCCAAGTCCGAGGAATGATGACGTGGCGGGATTACCAACCGTTGTGACATTTCGCGCGTGTGAGGTTAGGTTTTGCATTTTGCTTTGTACTCGCGCTCGCACACTCGCGCTCGCGCTCGCATCACACTCGCGCTCCCGCTCGCATCGCGCTCCCACTCGCGATCACGCTCACTTCTCTACAGGTTTCTCGTGTGCATCGGCGTCCACTCGCGCTTGCATCACACTCGCGCTCGCATCGCGCTCGTGTGCATCGGCGTCCACTCGCGCTTGCATCACACTCGCGCTCGCATCGCGCTCGTGTGCATCGGCGTCCACTTCAAGACACACCCAGTTTGTAACTTCGCCGCCAACTCCGCCACCCACTCCACCACCCACACGCAGCCCACTTGGCGTCCCGGGAGATTTCAGCACCACTCTCCAACTGTAAGTGGCAGAGTAGCCTTGCTGCTACGATCCACTGCACACACAGTGCACATTCGCCAGCGAGTCTGGCCTCGATTGTCACGGCCTCCATTCGGCTTCAAATGGTAAGTCTTTTAGACCAAGTAGAAAATGGCATGAGGCCACATGCCATTCAGTAGCAACATTGACATGCACCGATTGGGCTCTCGAGTGCAGTCCGGTTACAGATGGCGTGTAGCCTCACGCCATCTTAGGATGCAGCCTCAAGACATCTGATGCAGTGGTGAATGGCGTGTGGCCTCACGTTATTTCCAGCTGCTAGCTTTTCATCTGTCAGCTCTAATTGTTGTGCATTTTTGAACAGGCGAGGAATTGCGTTCTTCTTCCAGCCACTGTCAATGTGGATGCAGAGAAGGGGGAGGAGCTCACCAGTTGGACTTTCAGGATGGAAGGCGAGGATCTGATGCTGTACAACACAGATGGTGGGAGAAAAGAATGCATGGGGATCCTCATCCAAGTGACAGACACTCCATGCAGTTCCATGCAAGAATATGGACTGGCACTTGTGGTAGAGACAGCGTCCGCCTTCAAGATCCACCTTGCACATCCTAGCGGCTTCCCGGAGGGGGGCAGCGGCTATGAGGAATTCCTAGAGGGAGCTAGGGAGAGGTTGTCCAGGAGGCCCACAATTTCAAAGACGCTGCGGGTCTATGAAGATCACATGGAATCCACGGACCTCACCTACGGCGATGTTCAAAAACTATATTCCAACATTGAGCCGTTGAGAGTGCCTCCAGTTTGCGAAGCGAAGGGGAAGGGGGTCGATCTGGAAACTACCCCGAAGCAGAAAAGGGTGGTCAAGCTCAAGCCGACGTCCGACTCTGCTGCTCCAAAAAAGAAGCTACTCGGTGATGCCATTGCCTCGGGTTCGAACACTACACCCACCAAAAAGAAGAGCCGCAAAGAGCAGAAAGAGCAAGAAGAGGCAGCAAAAATCGTCGCAGATAATAGTACTTGTTACTATTCCAACAAAGTATATACAATCGACGTGAGCCGTATCGAGATCCAAAGCAAATACAACCACAGGCTAGTATCTGATGAGTGGGTGGAGAAACTGAAGCAGAAGATGCTGGCAAATCCAGTAACACCCGACATCGCAGACGTGATCCCCTACTACCGAACAATGAAGGGCAAGACGAGGTTTCCAGACTTGATCAATAGGAAGGTGTTGGACGATCAGAACATCCGGTTCTATGCCGTCTCCGGGCAGCATTCTAGCTTGGCGATGCAACAGATAGTTGTGGATATTATGGTGGGCGAGGAGGTGAAGAAAGTCTTCAAGACAAGAGTTGTCCGCCTGATAAAAGGCAACTCGCCCCTCCAATCTATCATATACATCTCCCACGCGCAGAATGTCAAGCAAGAAACGTGCTACAAATCGGGTCTGCACGAGACATTGGCACGAACACGGAAGCTCTGGGTTCAACTGAAGAAGCCACAAAAACCAGGACAAGGACATGCACTAGCAACTAGCGCCTGGCAGGTAAGCCTCGTTGCATGTGGCATAGCATGTGGCCTCACGCCATTTCCATTGCAGGAATTCTCGAGTCTTCTCTCGAAAACACTGGGGGTCAATGACACACTCAGCATCCATAACATTCTACTCGCGACAAAAGTTGTTTTTGACAAATGGGTAGATGTGCTAAGGAGGTACCATGACGGGGAGTTGCTAAACTCAATGGGTGTGAAGGACGGCCGGAAGCCCAATGATTTGAAGCTCAACGCCTTGCGTTTCTCGCGGTCTCTAGACGACGACGACCTTCTGACAGTGGCTAATGCTCTTCTACGTGGTGAGGTAGTCTTCAACAAGACCAAAATGACTCCCGGCCATATTGTGACATACGAGGACTTGTGCACGACTCTGAGAGCTCGTGCGCTATTGAAGGATTGGATCTTCGAGCAAGTGGCCGTGGTGAGGGTGAGCATCGACACCACGCAAGAGATGATGGAAGAGCTGGACTTGTCAAATGAAGACATCGACGAGTACGTGAAGGGGGCCCCCAAGTTCATCGATCTGCTGCGGGATGCCACGAAAAGTAAAACTGAGAAGTTGGATCAGTATCCAAATTTCATTAAGAGGGATGTCGACCGCCGGCTTCAGAAACAGCTCGACCCCGCAGCAGAGGCCTATCGAGAACCTTACCGGGTATACGTGAATTCGGATGAGGATCAAAGGTGGAGGAGCATCGTTTCCCGCGGAGATGAGCAGGTCAAGAACATCTTTTGTGTGATGGACTTCACAAACGAGGAGATCACTCATGCAGACGAAGTCAGCTCCATCATTGACTTAATGGTGGGACTTGCGGAGGTGGAATCTTCAGTCCACTATATGATCTACGACTCCGAATCCTATCACAAGTTCTGGAAGGCCTTGAACGAGGTGAAGGCTCGGTTGAAAGGCAAGGAGATGCGGGAGATCCATGGGATAATGGCTAAGAAGAAGATACCGACGAATGTCCGCATCTTCACAGTCGCCCTTGTTATTGGTCCTGCAGCAGAGTGGGACTGGAGTGACTTCCCAGCTTCGTTCAACAAAGCCGATCGAATTGATCTAAGGGAGGTCAATTTACCCGTGCCTGAGGAACTGAAGACGGCTATGGAGCTTTCGAATCCAAAGAAAGCTCCAGGTGCAGCATGGGAAATGCTCAGCTGGGTCTTCAACGCAATAGCGGGTGACTCCAAGGGCAAATGCGTTGTTGAGTACAACTGCGGCGGACTATTCTTTCGAGCCGCACTACTCAAGGGTGTCCCGTGTGTTGCGGTGACAAACTCCATTGAAGAGGTGACTTCAATGGAGCATATAATTACAGTTGCCAAAGAAAAACAGTATCTTCTCTACGAACCTGGTGAGTACGCACTTTAAGTTTAAATGTTATCTCACAAGCTCTGTATGCAGGAGCGTGGCCACCCCCAGATGCTGAAACGGCGTTAACAGCTACTGATGTTAGGCCGAGGTCACAACCTGCACAAGGTAAGGTCACGTGAGGCCTCACGCCATTTTGATTATAGATCGTTGTGAATATTCAGACACGAGGACTGAAAAGCGCACTGGTGGCGCGTCGAAGAAGGACAAACAGACAAGCAATAGGAAAAAAGGAGGTACAAATTATATTTGCAATGGCGTGTGGTCTCATGCCATTCCTTGCAGGAGACACTTCTTCAAAGGCAAAACAGGCAAGCACCAGCCAAGCTCAAACTGACAGTGGTCATAAAAAGCGAAAGCACGTTGGACAGTCGTCGGGATCAGAGGCGTTTGATTCGAAAAGGAAGAAGGGCAACGAAAAGATGATAGGTAATGCCTCGCGGTTATGGCGTGTGTGCTCATGCCATTCATTGCAGATCAAGGGCTGAGTGAAAGGAGCCAGTCACCACCTTCTGACTCAGATTCCTATGGCGGACTCCCCTTCCCCAATCTCAATGGAGAGGTACAATGGATGAGGGATGCTTTTCAAGTCAGGGCCACGTTTTTCTCATCTCGTCGTCTTCGAAGGGTGCAAGAACGTGCAGAAACCATGTTAAGACAGTCGGGTGAGGATACGGTCCTAGGTCACGCACTAAAACAGGCTATGGATGTCTTGTATTTTGAGATGGAGACTCGGCCAGATGATTTTTCCAAGATGGTCCTGGAAAAACAAGCAATCCAGCCTGAGCAGCCTATGGAAGAAATGCAAGAGGGGGATGAGGAGCCAGAGAAAGATAATGAGCAGGAAGAGCAGAAGGACGAAGAGGAGGACAAAGAAGAGGAGGACGAAGAAGAGGAGGACGAAGAGGACTTGGATGGTCCTCACAATGGTGACGATCACAATAACGACGATGACGATGATGACGATGATGGCCAGCCTGAGGTGGCCAAAGAGCAACGGAGGAAGGTCATACAAGACAAACCATCAGGTAAATAATAGTACATCCATTCCTAACCTTTTACCATTTCTAACATTGTCCATGTAGGTCGCAGAAGAAATGGTAAGTAGAGATTATTCAGTTGAATTAAGATACAAACTCTAGCCTTTAGTGTCGAGGAAGGATAGTGCCAAGCAAGGGTCGAAACGTATGTCCAATCCTTCAGAATCAGCAGTGCGCCCAAGTGATATCGGTCCTAGTTCCTCAATAGCAGTTGATGGTAAATACAGTATAGTCGATTCAATGTGCTAATGAGTTTGTTTTTAGTAGCACGGGAGGATACCATCTCAATCGAAGGGAGATATTTGGACATGCATATGGATCCGCCAGTGGACTCTACTTGCCTGCAAGAGTCATCAGAGCTGGTGGAGGCTACTATCCATATCAACGCCAAGCAAGCTGACCACGCTCCACTTGATGCTGCCCATACCACTGAGTCAATCTTGTCCACGTATCCAACTGACGGTGACTAGGCGCCATTGGACCCGCATGAAGCCGCCCCAGCCGCCGAGCCGGTCGTATCCTCATTTCCAACGTGTGCCCAATCGTCTGACTACGCGCCGTTGGAACCTCCCTACACCGCCCCTGCTGCCTGTTCGGTCATGTCCACTTTGCCAACGGAGGCACCAGCTGAAATGGCGTGTGATCACACGCCATCGGAACCACCCCATGCCACTGTTGAGCCAGTTGTACCAGAGTCTACAGCTGAAATGGCATGTGCCCACATGCCATCGGATGCGATTGACCCCACATTGCAGAGGAGAGTATTTCCGCCCTTCACGTTTCCTCGACCAAAACCCTCTGAACGACCATCGGGAGCACCATTCACTAATATTGTAGATGGTAAAATTGACTTGTACCATTTTTTATGCTAACGCATTTCATTTCAGAGTCACGGCGAAAGTACTGTATCGTTTTTGATCTGAACGGTGTCCTTTTCTCCCATGAGCGTGGCTCGTCCTCGAATGTCACTGCACCCTCCAAAGCCTGCGGTCGCAAGTTGGTCAAAAGAGACAGATTCACATTAATCACACGGGAGAAACTGCGGGATCTAATAATGACCATGCGACACTTAAAACAGAGGGCCGGGTTCAATTTGCAATTGGGAGTTTGGACATCCATGATGCGCCACAATGCATTAATGTTGCTACAGATGATGCACGATCAGACGCGAGTAATATTACCATTTGACTTTCTCCTAACGCAGGAGGATTGCTTGACTATGGTCCATGTGAGGGGTAGCAAGCCCATCTTCGTCAAGGCAGAGGCTGTAGTGATGAACCGGACTGCTAGGTCAAGTGAAATCCTCATCATCGATGACTCGCCGATTAAAACTGCAGCGAACACGCACACATATGCAGTGCACCCCATCTCTTGCAGTATGGAAACTAGGGAGAAGAAACCGTATGTTCTGGGGGACCTTGCAAAACGGCTTGAAGCGATGGTGATAGAAAACCGGCCAGTCCAGGAGGTGGCTGCAGAAATCAACCAAATGGCAGATGGAACGGTATATCAGAAGCCATTTGATCGGACAGACACCAGTCATCATTTATGGCATGTATATTGTCTAGCCAAGCACTATCCGCATCTCCATAATCTGCTCAACCGGATGGGTTCTTCGACCACTGAACATGAGCGTGGACGTATTAGAGAAGAGATGGCATTACTATTGGGTTTAAATCCTGATAGTGTGGAGAGTGATGAAATTCCAAGATTATTGTATAGGCGTTGGAGGCAAAAAATAACAGTCTGAGATGGCATGTATTTATTTAAAAATGTAACTTATTATGGCATGGGGTTCCATGCCATTGTATTAATATTAAAAGACAATTCTTTGAGAGGATTTGCATTATACTAGAAGTGTTACAGCATGTTATTGGAAGTCTACGAAGTTGTTTTATTAATAAGGGGAAAGTAAAGATTGAATGGGGACTTGGGCTCCACCTAGACTCGGAGCAACTGAGCCAATATTAAAAGGATGGAAAGAAATTGGACGACGATGACAAGGAGAAGAGAGAGGTGAAGCAGTGAGAAGTGATTGAGTAGACATTTCCTTGTTTAAAATAAAATGGCATGTGCCTCAATGCAGTTGAATTTTGTTATATTTATATACTATATAAAGGTTTGGAAACCTTATTTTACAAGTGGGATAATGACAATTCCCACTTTAACGAAATAGAGCTTCTTTAGTCACTCACTCATGGAACAATATCAGCAACTGTATGCTGGTAACTTGGATAAGAATAAAAATTTTGGGAATAAACAAGGTGATCGGAAATAGAGGGTGGAAAGTAGGTTCCGCCCTGGAGGCTCACAAGCAACGGTTAACAAAGGTGGTGGTGGTTGGAGACCACCAGCAACTTCTTCTGGTCCTAGGCCCTCTGTTCCTCCTCCTAGTGGGTACAAGCAGCAGCAACTTGCAAAACCTGCTCCTAGCGGAACGGGTAGTGTGGGTCATTGCTTCCATTGTGGAGAGTCGGGACATAAGTCCTCGGAATGTCCCAACAAGTATAAGACAAGGTCTCGGGTTAATGTCATGAGGGAAGACGGTGGTGGTGAAGCTGAAGGGGTTGACGAGTTGGTCAATGCAGACTATGAGGAAGAAGAGGTGAGTAACTTTCATTGCTTTCCTCAAGCTTTTCTTGCAGTCAATGCAAACACTAATCCGTTGATGTATCTGGTAGGCTTTGTCCGTGGACACCAAATCTGAGTGATGATTGACATGGGAGCTACGCACAGCGTGATATCCGAAGACTTAGTTAAGTTGTTAGGATTGAATGCTAAGCAAATGTCGCCTATGCACTTCCGGTTTGCGGAAGGTGGGTAAGTAGCCAGAAAGTTTGTGAGTGATGTTCCAATAAAGATATCCAAGTGGAAAGAAAGAGTGGACTTGGTAGTGTTGAAGATACCAGATTTTCAGATGGTGTTTGGTATGGATTTCTTCAACAAGTATATAAAAGGGATTTATGGTGCTGGAGAAAGTCGTATCACATTGAAGTCCGAGGGACAACCCGATGTGTCCTTCCAGTTGCAAAAGCATTCCTCAAAGGATTGGGATGGAAAGTTTCTGACTGCGAGGGCCGCTCAAAAAGCAACTAAGAGGGGATGTCAGACCTTTTGGGTTTAGGTGATAGAAGCTGAGGGTATTGGTGACTCAGTTCGAATCGGCAATGGGGTTGCTCTTGTACCAAAGAAGATATTGGAGTTGTTGGTGCGGAATCAGGATATCTTCCCGAAGGATTTGCCACCAGGGCTACCTCCTAACTGTGAGGTTGATTATCAAATTGAGGTTATTCCGGGTTCTAAACCACCTACAAAAACTCCATATCGGTTGAACATCAAAGAGATGGCTGAACTTAAGAAGCAACTCACGGAGCTTCTTGACAAAGGTCATATCCAACCAAGCAAGTCACCTTATGGAGCGCCGGTCCTTTTTGTTATGAAAAAGGATGGAACCATGAGGATGTGTATTGACTATCGGGCACTCAACAAAATCACAGTTAAAAACAGTTATCCTTTGCCTCGCATTGATGACTTGTTTGACTAACTCTTAAAGGCTAAGTATTTTACGCGACTTGATTTGCGGTCCGGGTATCATCAGATATAGGTGGCGGATCAGGATGTGGAGAAGACAGCCTTTAAAACTCGGTACGGATTTTATGAGTTCCTTGTCATGCCATTCGGGTTATGCAATGCTCCGGCAACGTTTAGCACTATGATGGATAGAATATTCGGAGATTATCTGGACATATTTGTTGTCCTATATATCGACGATGTTCTAGTCTTTAGCGAAACATTGGAGGATCATTTGAAACACTTGGAGCTGGTGTTTCAAAAGTTGCGCGAACACAAATTGTATGCTAAGGAAAGTAAATGCGCTTTTGGTCAATTGTGTGTAAACTTTCTCGGACATATAGTTGGTGGTGGCGTGATTGAGGTCGATCCAAAGAAGGTGGAAGCGGTGAAGTCCTGGGAAGTCCCGACCACTGTATCAGATGTTCGATCCTTTCTCGGTTTGGCGGGATACTATTGCAAGTTTGTCTGCAATTTTGCAAGGATTACTCTTCCGTTGACTGAGTTGACGAAGAGTAGTATTCCGTTTCATTGGACACCAGCTTGTCAGCGTGCTTTTGTACGGTTGAAGGAGATCTTGACTACGGTTCCTGTTCTCAGGATCCTAGATCTTGATAAACCCTTCGAAGTGCATTGTGATGCATCTGGCTATGCTATCGGTGCCGTGTTGCAGCAAAATTGTGACAAAGCAGTTGGTGTTGCGCTAAGGCGACATGGTTGTCCCGTTGCGTTCTACTCCAAGAAATTGGATGAAACTCAACGAAGATGGCCAACGCATGAGAAAGAGATGTTTGTTATAGTGTCAGCCTTAGAACACTGGAGACACTACTTGGGTGGACATACCAAGGTTTATACGAATAGTAACACACTAAGATACTTTGCTACAACCTAAGTTTACACCGAAATAGGCTCATTGGCAAGAGAAGCTTGCTAGATATGATATTGAAATCATATATAAACCTGGTAAAGATAATATTGTTCCGGATGCGTTGAGTCGTCAAGCTCAATTCTGGGCAATATCGGTAATCAGTTCAAACTAGTTGGAGGACATTCGGGCTTCGTATGGAAGTGATCCATTGGCGAAGGCAATCTTATGCCGTGCGGGGTTGTTGAAGCAGAGCCCTGGTAGCGAAGCAGCAAAAGTTGCTAATCGCACTAATGCAAAGCTTCACTTCTCAGTTCGGGACGGGCTTATATTCTATAAGCAAGAAAGATTGTATCTTCCCTCTAAGGATCTTCAGCAGTTATTTCTACGGGAACATCATGATGTTCTAGCAGCGGGACATGGTGGGAAGCAAAAGACTCTAGCTTCATTGAAAAAGGGATTTTTCTGGTCTAGTATGGAAGTTGATGTAACGGATTATGTTCGTTCTTGCCCTATTTGCCAGTAATGTAAGCACAAAACTAAGAAGTAGGCTGGGAAGTTGTAGTGCATTCTAGCACCGGCATGGCCATTTTAAAGTGTGACACTTGATTTTGTCACTTGATTGCCGAAGTCTAAGGGTTATGATACTTTGATAATGGTTGTGGATCGGTTGTCGAAGATTGCACACTTCATTCCAACTGTGGGAACAGTGAATGCAAAACAAGTAGCAAAGCTCTTTTTCCATGAAGTAGTGCGAGTTCGTGGTCTTCCCGAAGAGATGATCTCGGATAGAGATTCGAGGTTTACGGGGAAGTTTTGGGGCACACTGTTCTAGTTGTTTGGTACCAAGTTGAAGTTTAGTACGGCTTATCATCCTCAAACTGATGAGCAGACCGAATGCGTGAATGCTTAAGTTGAGGATTATCTGCGGTACTATGTCGCGGCAGACCAATACGACTGGGTTGAGCATTTGGATACAGCAGAAATATGTTATAACAACACATTTCACAGCGCTATAGGCTGTTCTCCATGGGAGATGCTGCAAGGGAATGCTCGTGGGGTTCCTCAATAGATCGTTGTCCCAAAACCAATGACCAAAGTGTTGGTCCCAGCCGTTGAGACTTATGCGGAGCAGCTATGCCAAGGTTGGTCTAGAGCTACTGAGGCAATGGGCAAAGCTCAAGATAGGTATCGACGTGATAAGGATCAGCATTGTCAGGATGTATCCTATCAAGTGGGAGATCAGGTGTGGCTATCTTCCTGAAACTTGAACATTAAGAGTTCTCTGTCTCGGAAACTCTTGCCGAGATATGTTGGACCCTATCGGGTGTTGGCACACATTGGTGATGTATCCTATAAGTTGGATCTTCCGGATGAGTTGTCCCATATACATGATGTGTTTCATGTCAGTTTACTGGCACCATATAGTGTTGATGCGGATCGCTCTATGGACATTCGTCCCCCTCTGGAAGTTGTGAATAGTGATATGGAGTATGAGGTTGAGGCTATCCTTTTGTCTCGTAAGGCACGTGGTGGTCGTGCGAAGGAATATCTAGTTAAGTGGAAAGGTTACCCGACTTGTGAATCAACTTGGGAACCTCTTAGTAATTTTACACATGCCCGTGAGCTTGTCACGGAGTATGAGAATAGTAATAAAAAATAGCTTTTATAAATCTTGTAATAAATCTTGCAATTTAATAAAATAATATATTTCTCTAAATCAAAGTGTTGTTTCTATCATTCGTTCGTACTTGGGTCAATTTTGGCAGGTTGACTTCGGCACTTCGGTGCATGGGTCCAATCCATAACCATGGGGATAACTATTATAGACTGATCATAAGTCCCCGCCTCTCTCTCGTTGACTCATTTTCAAAACGGGGCGTGGTCGTGTAAACAACTTAATCTGCCAGTTTATAATAGTTGTCTAAATCTTTCCGATGGGGTTGATTTCTTGCTCAAGGGAAGTTAGGCCTCTGGCCTTCTCCCTATGTCCTTGCGGGCAGGGATGTATCATTCTTTTGTAAGCCGAGTGGTACTCGGAGCAGTAAGGGTGGTTAACTCTGTTAGTCATTTCCTTGTCGGTGACGGCCGGAGGGTGTCTGAGTCTTAGCGTCTTTGGACGTAGAGGAAAGGTCATTCCCTAACTCATTTAAGTCAGTGTGTTTCCCACACAGTGTGCTTTCCGTTAACTTTCGGAGTTGTTTCCTTGATGGTTTGCTAGACTTGGGTATGTATCAATAAGGACGTCAATCTTCCCCAAGGGGGGGAGAGTATCGCGAATGTGACTTCGGGTATCGAAAGATACTTGTCAGCTAGTCCTTACGGACACTCTTTCCTTACTGCCATGACGGCAGGAGGTCGGTACAGTTGGTTCTCTTTATCGTTCCCACTTGAGCTAGTTGAGAAACTGGTTAATAACCATGCACTTAAATTGGATAAACATAAGGTAGGAACCCTATGTGTTTCTTGCTGAGCATACTCGGCCTGGTTTGAGAAACTCGTGTCATTGATTTGCACTTGCTAGTATCAAGAACCCCCGCGATATTGAGACTAGTCCCTCAATATTCGCTAGATGATAGCTTACTGTGTTTGCCAAACACTTTCGCTATCACGTCCTTTGTGTTGGTCTCATTTTGGTCCCAAATGCTATTTATGGAAAGTGTCTAGATTAGCTCATTTAGCATATTTACGGAATGTAGAGATCGGCCTGAACACAATGGTGTTCGTCCCGTGTCCAAATTCGCAATCTTAAGACATTCCATATTTAGTAAGTTTCGGACTTGTCCCAGAGACTAACTCCTGGTACTAAGGGAGGCTTGGGGTGAAAGCCCAAAGCGTGTGTCCCTCAAGGGGGGGGGGGCTGTGGGGGGTTCCAAATGTATAGTAGGGATAGTGGTTGGAATGCATGTCCGACCACCTGAGACATTAGTTTGGCTCCCACTGGGCTGTGTCGCTCCTTGTTCTGCGTCCGGCTTGGGTCTAAGCCCAAGCTCCATACTGCTTTAGTCGGTGGAATACCCTCCTTCTCGCGTTAGGCCACCAGTATGCCAAAATTGTGCCAAACTCCGTCTGACACCATTTTGCGTGCAGGTGCTAGATACGGGGAGTTGGTGCTCATGGGATTGTACCGGACCCTCGTTTCGTAGCGCAATGGGCTTGGAGTTCGGCTCCAAATTCATGTGTGCTACAAATTTAGGGTTCACTTCTGAAGTTTCTTACTTCATATGAAGCCAAATGAAATACAGGATGTTATAACCAACACTTTTTCAAAACTTTATAGGACTTGTGTATACACTTACCCATCTTTGATAATGCTTTTCGACTAATATAAGACTATGAGATATCACTTTTCCTACTTATAACTATACTTTGGTTCCTATCAAAAATAATTTTGTTCCAATGGAGGTCAACACTATTGCTATATGCATTCAAGGACATGGACAAGAACATGGTCATAGCTATGATGTTCGTTGTTAGGTATGTGATGAAGTTGGTCACACATATCAGCATTGTTAGCATTTCCTGATTGACATCTTCTATTTCATAAATAAAGAGTTTGATATTAACAACATCCTATTGTTTTTCTTGTGATGAAAAGTCTTGATACTAAGGTTTTTCTATGAAATAAGATATCATACAAGTAATGAAGGGATCTTGCACAAATAAGTTAATAACCCCTCCATTATTCTTTCAGAAATACAATTAAGGGGTTTATTTGACACAAATTCATCCAATGTTTATTTTTCAGGTTTGATTTTATGACAAAAGGTCTATTATTAGCCTTTTTATGTTGGTTGATATAAGTTTTATTTTATCTTCTATTACTCAGCTTATTACCATATATTGCCATTTATATTTGTATTGTGTGGCAGAGCCAATCTTCATTCTTTATAACAATGGCCATACATGTATGTGTGCAAAATGAAATAGACATGTTTATATGATTGATTTCAAGCTTGAGTTCCAATTATTGTAAGTGGTGTCGAATCAAGTTTTTAACTTCATCCTTTATATACATTCATTACAGTGTAATCATGCCAAGTATGACTTTGAAAATTCTCCTTGTTTTATACTCCCTTATATTTTTTTCTATTCATTTCACTTTGTTTCTATTTCATCCTTTTGTTTCTACCTTCTATAACTTTTATCTCCCTATTACTTTTTACTATATTTCCTTCTTATTTTTCTATTCCCTCTTGAGATCCTTTAGGCAATTTTTGTGTTATAGTGTTTGACTAGCTAAAGCATAAATATGTTGATCTTTTCGATTTTGACAAGCTAAGGTTGCAATATGTCATCCTCTTCCAACTAGAGATGCTCATATGATCAATGTTTCTGTTTGGCATTTTTCACCAAAGGAAATCAAAATCTCAAGAGTAAATATCCAAAAGATGTTAGAAAAAAGTGTTATTTAAAATCTTTAGAATCGTTGAGCATGTGAACCTCATCTTATAACAAATCCTAATGGAAGTATTCATTTCTATATTAACTATCATCAAATGTATACCTTTTTCCTCATACTATTGATCTTCTAAACTATTTGGGGCAAAGTCATTAGTTTATTAAATTAGATTTTGCTTCTAAATATTTGACAAGTTTTGATGGCTATAGAAGATATTCCCAATACTACTTTTCATACATCATTTGGCTTGTATAAATTCTTGGTGATGCTATTTAAGTTAAATAATGCTTTGATGATTTTTTAGCAGATGATGGATGAAGTTCTTTATAATATGCCTAAGATGATTACCAACTTTATCAATGATGTTTTAATCCACTTTGAAGGGATGTGGGAGGAGCATATTTGTGATGTTTGCAAAATATTAAATTGACTATGGGAATTTAGTTTGAAGTTGAGGCAGTTAAAATATGTATTTAGGTCCAAAGACACAACTTATCTTGGGTACTATATTTTTCACAAAAGTTTGCAAGTTAATCTTGATAAACTTATGATTGTTCTAAAGTTCCCTACTCTAAAGTGTGTTAACAATATGAAATGCTTCTTTAGCAAGGTGCAATATTTTAGTCATTTTATTAATCATTTTTTTTATCATACTACACTATTATGAGGTATTATTGAAATTATCACATCATCTTTTACCTAATTTGAGGATTGCAAACAGATATTTATGAATCTCAAAATGGTGTTGATAGTTCCTCTAGTTTTGGTGCATCTTGATTACACTTAACTTTTCATCTTATGTGTGAATGTTTTTGATATTAGTCTCAACAGTGTATTGATGCAAGAAAACATGAGTGTACCTAATCAATGTCATCCCATTATGTACATCAATTATATCTTACCATCAATGGAAATAGACTACCCTAATATAGAGTTGGGGCTTCGAAAAACTTTACGCATACTTTTATAGTTTTTAGATGTTGTTAAAAGGTGATTATATTGCAATCACTTCATTATTAAAGTAGAAGAACTTGGTTGGTCATATTGTTTGGTAAGCTTTGAAGCTTTAAATGTATAACTTTAAGTTCTATGGCTAATACTAATGCTCTTTTTTAAGTTCCTTTCAATTTTTATATTCTTAATGAGCCTATTATTCTAGTATCAATGGATTTTTTGGATACAAATTTCATGCTATTGGTAATTGTTGTGTTTAATATTTAGTGTCTATAAGGTGCAAAGCTAAATTTACGTTCTCTTGATAAATTTTTTAAGGCTCAAAAGGTTGAATTGTGAATCTAAATATTCATGATGAGTTTAAGATTCTTACATCATTTGTTGATAATTTGTTATTTCGGTATTTACATTTTAAATTGCTATGAAGACAATATTTTTACTTTATGGGGCTTAATCATGATGACCATTTTCAGTTAGTAGTGCCTTTGATTTGGATTCTATATTTTCTCCATATTTATCATAACTCTTTTATTTTATGTGGGCATATAGAATATCATTGTGTGACTAAGAAACAATGCAAATGTTTCTATTGGCTAGAGATGTGATGTGACATGTGATTAGTTTAGATTCGAACAACTCACTCTTATATATAAAGTAGGGTTTTTAAGCTAATTGAATATACACATTTTTATATCTCATTTCTATATTCATACACTCATAAAATTTATATACATATAATTTCTAATATTGTATCAACTATCAATAAAACAATAAAAGTCAATAGATAATGGCATTATAGCATTTGTATTTTTATTTTTATGACTAGAAAATATTATAAACAGAAGAAGAATGTCAAGAAAGAAACTCTTAATAATTATATTCTAAATTTTTTTCTGATTAAGAAATATATAATAACCTAAAACTAAATCTGATTTTAAAAAATTAATACAAGCTCAAAATAAAAATTTCAATAAATATATTTGTAAAACAATTGAGAGCATTAATATCCTATAACTTAATTTCCAGATTGCTATTTGAATATTTATCAATTGTCCAAAATAATCTATATGAGATTCCAACTCTATAATATGCCTTGTCACAGCTGATGTGAAACATCTTTGCCAATTATAATTTTTCTCAGGTTGGCTAAAAACATTATCAAATTCTCAAGGATTACCCTCATTCTTTGTCAAAAGTTGCTGCATATAAAGACAAACTCCTTGGTGAAAAGAGTCTTAGTATGAATTTTAACTTTAAATCCCAGATTAAAGAATAATCTAAAATATGCTGAATATTATAGATATATAAAAATGGTAATGAAAAAAAAAAAAACATAGGGAGCTTTAATTGAATTTAAAATTCCCAATTTAATGCACGGCCCATAGACTTTATATTGTCCTTAAACGATTTTAAACAAGCCAAAGTTTTTATTCCAGATGCGTTGCAAGGCCGAAGGACAAGGGACCATGATGTTTGTACAAAACAACATCTATGCAGCAGCAATTCCACCAGTCCCAAGTCCTCCCAACCAAGCTAAGTTCTCCTAAAATCCTCCACATTTTCTAGCCTTCTTTCAGATTCTTGGTAGCTATGGCGGACAATGCCGACGACGCCGACAAAAGAAAGGAGAAGTTTCTTTGCGTCCAAAGAGCACAGAGCGTGCCTATGGATTTGGGCGCTTTGAATCCTTCCAATCCTCTCAATCCAAGGCGCTCGGCAGGATCTCGAACTGGATTGAGTGCTCGCATCAAATTCGCAGGAACTCTGGACAAGATCATGGGCAATTCCAAGCCGCCGCAGCGGCAGCACCGAAGAACTGATCGAGCCCAGCAGCCAGCTCTTGTCCTTGGCCCCGTGATTGGCAAAGTCACACACAACAGCGCCCGGGTTTTGATCGAGACGAGTCGCGATTCCTTCGTTACGGCTGTGCTAGAGGCGGTCCAGGAAGACATGGACCCATCGAAGAAATCCTCGTCCCTCCGCAAAGACCATAGCTGGGCCTCGTCAATCCTGCGCTGGGGAAGCCACAAGATCACGAGGAAAGCGCAGAGCGTCGCGGAGAATGGAGATTTCTCACGGCAGTCAAGGAGGAGGAGGATCAAATCCAAGAGGGCTCGTCGATTACCAGCTGGAGAAGGAGTTTCGAGCTGGAAGGCCGGGAGTGTTTCACTTTACGAATCTCAAGCCTGGCACGAGATACAAGGTGGAATTCAAGGGCTGCCTCTATTCCATCCCGGGAAGTTTCAAGACTTTGAGCACTCCGGGATCTACGAACTATAACGTCAACTTTGGCGTCATCAGCTGCAACAATGTCTATATCACACAGAAGGCTATTCCAATCCACTCGGATTTGTGGTCGCATCTCTACAGGAGTGTGAGCGCTGGAAAGATTGACTATCTCATCCATCTTGGTGATCAAGTAAGTTCTCTTCGCTCTTTCTAGAAAAAAAAACATCTCTTTATCCTGTTCTTTAAAGTTTTCATCACAAGTTTCTATTGCATATCCAAGTTTTAATTTTTGAGTGACGACTGATTTTTCATGCACAATCTAGATCTATGCCGATGTGGAGCCACAAGTTGGCGGACCAGAGCTCGACCGTTTCCAAGTCTCCAAGACAATTCTCGCGGACGTTCCTCCACTTCACCGCGAGAAAAAGAGAGAAGAGATTTGTGAGCTCTACCGCGAAACATACCGAGAAACTTGGAGCCATCCACCTACGGCGAAGTGCCTGGCAAATTGTCCAAACCTCATGATTCTCGACGATCACGAGATCCGGGATAACTGGGGAGACCTTCCCGAGGATTGGGACGAGAGCAGCGTCGAGTTTTTCATAGCTCGCTGTGGATGGATCGTTTATCTCGAGTACCAACGACAGCTTCACGAGGATGTAGATTTCTCGAGCCTGGAAAGCATTGACAAGGTAACTCCACCTCGATTGATTCATGGATAGAAGAGCACTTATGATGTTTTCGTCGATCCAGGAGTATCACTTTCATGTCCTTGGAGGAGTTGGACTTATGTTTGTGGATATCAGAGGCTCACGAACTTTCCACCGCGAGAGGGATGACGAGAACGCCTACCTTGGAACCAAACAATGGAAGGATATCTCCGGCTCTCTCTCGTCCCCGGGAGGAATTTTCAATGGAGTCTCGGCACTGCTCTTGTGTGCCACTGCTCCACTCGCCTTCCTCGAGCCCGTGATCACCAACGTCGCGGCCAAGAGAGTGAATCGTCTCGAGGATTTCAAAGGCCACTGGTCGGCCCAGCCTCACACCCAAGAACAGATTCGAATGATCGACGCGCTCGCGAGCTGGAAGGCTGCCCAAGATGGTCGTCAAGTTCTCGTCCTTGGAGGTACCTTTCCTTCCTGTGAATTGCTCGAGCTCAAACTGTGGATCCAATCCAACTAGGTGATGTTCACTGTGGAGGCCACTCGGAAGTTCTCAAGGACAACGAGGTCGTCTTCCAGCAGCTGACTTCGAGCGCCATAGCCAACACTCCTCTCCCCAAGACGGCCTATTACTTCATGAGACTGGTCGGACGCTTGGGAGGCTCGCTGAGAACCGGCTACACTTTCAAGCACTATCACTGGACGAGATCACGAAACTATGGTCTCGTGCGGGTGAAGATACTTAAAGTCGACCAGGTAAGCAATGCAGCACCAAGTTCTTCTCACCATCGCTTTCGACTTTGTGGCAGAGAAAACCAAGTTTTGCCGAGATCACCTCGCAGCTCGTCAAGGGAAAGTTCATGAGAGGAATACTGTTGGGAGCAAAAGTCAGCAGCACGAGGATAACAGAGAAGAAAAAGAAAAAGAGCAGACCTTTCAACTGTTGTGTGTCATCGGCTCACAGTACTGCTGCCTGAGTCAAAAAGAAATCAGACACACGACAAAGAGTTGCACGAGACCACGAAAGCTCATCACTTTGGACCACTTGTCACTAAATAGTATAAAGATTTCTCAGTGCTTACGCTTGTTTTTAGAAATTAGTGCTTCTTTCATCATCGATTTACGTCCATGGATCGTTCCTGGAGCTTCTTCTGTATGTAAACATCCCGTTATGATCTTCGAATCCACACTGCACATTTACATAAAAAAGGAAAGAATAAAAAAAAATACATGCAGTTTACCCCAACAAATCGCATTGTGTGCCACCAGCGAGTATCCGGCTTGGAAGGTTTTGAATCGTGACACTTGCTGGCCAGACTTTGTAGTCACTGCGTTTTCCATCTCCTCGTCCCCAAGAGTTTCACCCCGTTTCCACCACCAGGATCCGTCTCCGTGTCATATCTCCGCTGGGTCTTGCTACGTACGCTTCACGACGGCACTACTGCCCGTTATGACCGTCTTTTGCGGATTACAATCCGGTAGGCACTCACCGGAAATTGTCGGTAAAGAGTCGTCGGTGAGAAGCTCAACCGAATAAAGACCTGGATAATTGATGGTTTGCTAGATTTTGTTTTCTAATGTACATGCATCTCCAGTCTGGTCGTTCATGATCAGCTCGGAAGGCCTTCCTGCCTGTAAGTTAGGTCTTCTGGACATTCGACAGAGACAGTGCAAACTTAGAAGAGGCTTGCTTCTAGGAATTGGAAGGCGTGAAGGTCCTGCTGCCCCGTACTGGATTCCCACGGCTTGAAAAAATATTGCTTGATGATTTCCGATCCCACAGCTTACCAGAATGGTTCTTCGCGTCATTGAGAGATCTGGAATTAAGGTTTTTGGATGATACCCCCCGGGACATTCATATCTCGAGAGAATCTCCACATCGTGGAACAGGATCAACGCTCACGCCCGGGAGAATCAATCCAGCGCCATCGATTGCATCAGGTCCATAAAACTTTTTGGAGGTGCTTCCATGTCCTTGGACCACCCTCCATTAAGGTAGACCAGCTTAGTGAGTTTGAGCAATGCATCCACAAGGAAAGACTTGAGCTCGTCACAGTATCCCAAGATCTGACAGATTGGTCAACTTTCCTAATGAACCAGAGATGCTTTGAAGCCAATTTGAAGACAAATACAAAGTCCCTAAATTCTTGAGCTCCAATGCAACCTAGTGTTTCTCAGACAGAAAACCTGGAAGCATTTGAAAGGAGAGAGGCTTGGCAGTGTAGTGAGAACGGGATTTTGATCCAGGAGCAGGCAAGTGGTGCTCGAAACTCTGACCCTGTTCTTCTTAGGATGAGGCACCCCCACCAATGAAATCTTGATGTAGTTGCTCGTGAAGGTGTCCCCCACATCTTGATCTTAAATAACACTTTAGGCCCTCTTGCTCCAAGATTAGCCAACAACGCATCGTGAATCCTGTACCTCCTCTTCCCCAGCAAAAGGCATAATCTTCTTCTTCGGTAATAAGTGCGTGATTCTTGAGCCTTTACAGAACATTCACCGCCTATGCTGTGTTGGCCCCATTAGTCAGCAAAGAAAAAGAAAGTGCTGGATGACAAGAGGCAAATGCATTGTAAACCCAGTTTGATCCGCTGCAATACCTGTTTTTTCTCATCTTGTCTCCCTGTCTTCTGCCAATACCTTCAAGAGGCCTCCACACTTATCCACAACTTGCTCCACTACTGCCTTGATTATTTGATTTTGAGCATATTTTTTATTTGAGAATGCGTGGACTGAAAACAATTTCAAGCTGTCTTTCCCATCTTCATTTTAATTGCACCTCTACTGTTGAGCACATCAAGTATTCTGGTGGTGACGAAGATTTTGCTTCCAACCTCTTGCACCACATCAAACAGATCCAAAAGCTCCAGACATTCCTCATTGTTTTGTTGCTGATCTGACCTTCTAGTTTGATTTATTTGTAAAGTTAACATTTGCATGAAGCTGTAAACGGAAATGTACCTGCCATGACTGACCGAATGTTAGCCACAAAACTGGATCGAAATGTGACTGTTAGAGCCACATGGCGTACAGCCACTTGGCTTGAGTCGCATTCCTTCAGTTTAGGGCTTTTTTAGTTTTCTTTCTCATATCCCAGGGGATTGTTCTGGGAGTGTTCTCATCTAGACCGTGAGGCCTGGCTTCTCTCATCAAGGTATCAGAGCAATAGGTTAAAAAAAATTTTGGCACGACCAATGCCATAGACACTAGGACAGGATGGCATCGTCTTCTTCCTCCAGAGACATAGAGCAGTTCAATGGGATGAATTTCCTTGCCTGGAAAGAACGTGCATAGTTTTAGTTCATGAGGTGGGGACTCTGGCCTGTGGTATCTGGATTGAGAAAATGCCCATCCAAGGATAATGATGACATAGATCCATATAACAAGTGGAAAGATCTGGATGCTAGGGCAAATGGAGCATTAGGTGGAGGACTCGGCCCTCTCTACAGTGTCCACGTGAATGTGGAGAAGAGTTCTGCTAAGAATTGGAAGTCAATTTGTGAAATTATGGGAGTGGACCTACAAGAAGATGTGGATGTGATTCTTTGTTGCAGTGAGCTATATAGCCTGGAAGAGTAGCCACACGAGCATGTGCAAGATTACATCACCAGGCTTCAGCACAAAGTGGTGGAGATTCAACTGCTGGATCTAGAAGCTGTTGTGACAGATCAAGAGTTTAATGCAGTTCTGTTTAAGGGGCATGTAACTCATGCTATGAAGTCTCATCTTCGTTATATCAAGAAGATTCCCGACATTACACAGCGGCAGATTTTTGCTGAGCTTATCTAGCATGAGAAAACCGTTATAGGTGAAGGCAATGCTGTTGAGCAGGACGGGATTGCCATGGTGACTCGTGGTAATTAGCATAGGGCACTCTGTCTTTAATCGACTTGGAAATAAGCACTCCAACAGCACTGAGGAAAAGCCAGCACACCAAGTGAGAATTCAATTTGAAGTGTGAGATGTGTTCAAAGCATGGGCACCTGAGCAAGGATTGTCCAGTGAAGAAGCATTGCCATGAGACAAAATTGAAATCTGAGCGTGGAACCACATTTTAAAACTTGACATCGAGATGATGGTAATGATGAAGACTCTTCCACTACGGCCAATGGCTTGGCAAGTAGAGGTGGATACCACAAGCCGTGTTCCTTGGCTGGATTTGGCAGCAACGAATCACTCAACTTTTGACCGTGGAGATGAGGAAATGCACTGGCCAAATGTGACTCACAGATAACAGCTTGTTAGCAGTTGAAGGTGTGGGCACGATTGAAGTGCGTCCACCCACAGGCTTGGTGGTTCCAATCAAGCATGTGTGGTACATCCCCAAGGCTCAACATTCCTTGGTGTCCCTCAGACAAATGATGGAGCAAGGATTCAACTTGGAGTTTTGTGGTGATCATGTTAAGATCACACATCCAGAGGTTGGACATGTGGCTTCAGCAAGCAAGATAGGACGACTGTTCCAGATGGATTGCGAGGTTTGTGTTCCAGGGAAGCTGCTAGCTACGATGACAGTGGCTACTGCGAGTTCATCTTCAGGGGGAGCTGCAGATACCCAAACTTGACATCGTCAACTTGGCCATGTGAATCACAAGATGATCCAGCAGTCCACATGGTTGATGGCTTGGCCATCACGTCTTTTTCAATGCCATTATGTGAGCCATGCATCATGGGAAAGCAGCATGGTGAGGTGTTCAACTCTGGCAGGAGTGTTCAGGAGTGACACTCCCCTGACACAAGTGTTCACCAACTGTGACACAAGTTCGGCTTGTGGTATCCACCTCTACTCCTTGAGTCATCCATGACAAGTCATTGGCTAGTCTTCATCATCACCATCATCTCAGCATCAACTTTTAAAATGTGGTGCTGCACCTATGGAAGATCCACGCTCAGCTTTCAATTTTGTCTCATGACGATGCTTCTTCACTAGACAATCCTTGCTCAGGTGCCCACACTTTGAACACATCCCACACTTCAAATTAAATTCTTGCTTGGTGGCTGGCTTTTTCTTGGTGCTGTTGGAGCGCTTATTTCCAAGTCAATTAAAGACAGAGGAGCGCCCTGCTTGTGCTTGCTTGGCAATCCCATCTTGCTCAACAGCATTGCCTTCACCTATAACAGTTTTCTTGTGCTGGACGAGCTCAGCAAAAATCTGCCGCTGTGTAATGGCGGGAATCTTCTTGATATAACGAAGATGAGACTTCATAGCACGAGTTGCAAGCCTCTTAAACAGAACTACATTAAACTTTTGATCTGTCATAGCAGCTTCTGGATCCAGCAGTTGAATCTCCACCACTTTGTGCTGAAGCCTGGTGATGTAATCTTGCACATGCTCGTGTGGCTACTCTTCCAGGCTGTATAGCTCACTGCAACAAAGAATCACATCCACATCTTCTTGTAGGTCCACTCCCATAATTTCACAAATTGACTTCCAATTCTTAGCAGAACTCTTCTCCACATTCACGTGGACACTATAGAGAGGGCCGAGTCCTCCACCTAATGCTCCATTTGCCCTAGCATCCAAATCTTTCCAATCTTTCCATTCGTTGTATGGATCTGTGTCATCATCATCCTTGGACAGGCATTTTCTAGATCCAGATACCACAGGCCAAAGTCCCCACCTCATAAACTAGAACTGTGCACATTTTTTCCAGGCAAGGAAATTTGTTCCATCAAACTGCTCCATGAAGAAGATGACACCATCCTGTCCTAGTGTCTATGGCACTTGTTGTGCCAAAAGAAATCTAACCCATTGCTCTGATATTGCTCTAATCTCGGATAATCAATTAGTGATTGCTCTTTTATTCCAGGAAGGATAAAGCATATACAAATAAAATACCACTACATTAGAGAACAAGTGATAGGATGAGAGCTAACACTTAAAAGTATGTGACAACTGAGGACCAAGTTGCTGATATATTTACTAAGGCTCTTCCACCTATTGTTTTCTGCAAACATCAATAAGCACTTGGAATGTGCAATTTGTCCTCGCAGGGCTCCCGCTAGGTGGGTGGCAATGGTCACATTGGTGATAAAGATCCAGGTGTGTGAACATGACTGGCTCCTCAATCTATCAGTGTGGGAGTAGCATTAATGACTACTTACAAACTGGATGGAAAGAAATGGAAGTTGAAACTAGTTTGTACTTCAGAGAACTACAAGGTCCTGAACTGACAAACTGCACTCCTTGAAGTTTTTAATGAGAGCTAACACATCACCAAATGGGGTTGGTAAAGTGTTGCTATGTTCCTGGCTAGATACTCTTCTGTCGTAGCATCCAGTAATACTTTGTAATACAATGGCAAGTCCAGTCATAAGGGGAGTGTTAGAGCCACGTGGCGTACAGCCACCTGGCATTCTTTCAGTTTAGGGCTTTCTTAGTTTTCTTTCGTGAGATCTATCCCAGGGGATTGTTCTGGGAGTGTTCTCATTCTCTATAGAGCGCTAGGCTGTGAGGCCTGGCTTCTCTCATCATTGACTTGGTGCTCGTTTGGCCAAGAGTGTTTTTCCAGCTCCTACTCCGTGGACTCCAATCTACTTGCTGCTTACGGGGGGCCTCAGCAAGTCTGATACAACCCGCTCCATGTTCGTAGATGCTCAAGAACTTTCCACCGCGAACCTTGGAACCAAACAGTGGAAGGACAATGGAACGCATGGTCGTCAAGTTCTTGTCCTAGAACCTTTCAAACTGTGGTACCGGCCTTCCAGCAGCTAACTAGCCAACACTTGTCATCCAAAGACGGTCTGTTACTTCATGAGACTCTCATTCAACCAACACTTCCAAGTGGACGAGACCACGGCATTCTTGATGCTTATACTTGAAAGTCGACCAGGCAAGCAAAACAGCACCAAGTTCATCCCATCATCTCCTCTCGATGTTGTGGCAGGCAAGCCAAGTTTTGCCAATATCACCTCATAGTTCATCAAGGGAAATTCATGCCTGTTGGGAGCCAAAGTCAGTAGTGTGCAGCACGCCCCTAATATTCTCCTGGTTAGGAAGGATGACACTTCGTTCCACGTCCAATTCCCGCTATCCAACACCAACACTCTTAAGTCCACCAGACGCGACCTCCCCAATTTCGCCTCCAACTTCCAGTATGTAAGACTTGTAAATCCCAACTTCTTGCATACAACAACACTTGGCAGCGTTAATTGCTGCCATATTGTTGATCTATAGCAGCACTAGCGCACTGTGCTGCCAGCAGTTGCCAGAGGCAATAGCACAGCAGCATGAGGATAGACAAAGAAAAAGAGAAAGAGCCAACCATTGGACTGTCACAGTACTGCTGCCTGAGTCAAAATAGAAAATCGGACACACGAGAAAGAGTTACACGAGCTCACGAAAGCTCATTACTTTACATTGACCACTTGTCACTAAATAGTACAAAGATCTCTCAGTAAAAGCTTACATTTGTTTTAAAAATCGTCGCTCCAAAGGTCTTTCATCATCGACTTCACGTCAATGGATCTTTCCCGGAGCTTCTCCTGCACGTAAACATCCCTCCCAATCTCGAGAATTCTATACTCTACCTCTTCAAGCGGTTTTCCTGCGTAGTTTTCAACATGGCCCTTCTTGAGCACTGTCACTTGGAATCCAGACTCGCTTGCTTCGCGAAGGAGTTCCTGTACAAGCCATAAAAGCATTTAAATCGAATCGTTCGAACAAAGAAAAGCAAAGAATTCCTTACCTTTGGTTCGAATGGAATCACTCGAGCACCAGTGGCTCCTCCAAGCTTGTTGATCTCAGGTACAAGAGTGCGGCAAAAGTTGAGTGCCTCGTTATGATCTTCGAATCCAACCACATGTAGCTTCTCTCTGGAATCGCCTTCCAACGCCATGTTCATAGAATAGAGACCAGGAGAAACTTTCTGCTCCTCATTCTGCAGCATTATACACTGCAAGGGAGAGTAAACAATACATCAGAAACCAAAGGAATAAAAAAATAATCATGCAACTTACCGCAACATATCGCAACTGATGCCACCAGAGAGTATCCGCCTTGAAAGGTTTTGAATCGCGGTACTTGCTGGCCAGACTTTGTAGTGACTGCGTTTTATACTTCTCTTGCATCTTCTCAAAGCGTTTCATCTCCTCGTCGCCAAGAGTTTCACCCTGCTTCCTCGCCTCTTCTTTCAGCTCCGCGTGCCAGCGACGTAAGAGCTCACGCTGCCCGTCAGGTCCCTGGAAAAAGAGTCTCAGCGTTTCTTCCACCTCCTCTTCGGTTAACCATTCGTCCAAGTCCTTTCCAATCTCCTTCAGAAGCCTTCGCACTTTAGGATCCGTCTCCGTGTCATATCTCCGCTGTATCTCTTTCGGCCACACTTTCTTCTTGTTACTTTGCTGCTTCGTTTTCTTCAGGTCTGGTTGATCGGTGCTCGCTGGCTTACGCTTCACGGCGCCGCTACTGCTGCCCGTTACGACTGTCTTTTGCGGATTACAATCCGGTTGCCACTCAGATTTCTTTCTCCCGGGAATCGTCGGTAAAGAATCGTCAGTCTCTTGCTCCTGAGATTTTTTCTGTTTTTTTTGTGCATCGGAAGCTGTAAAGGACAAAAGATAAACGTTAGAACACGAAATCTAGCAAAACATCCGACTTACAAATGCGCTCCATTATCCAGGCCTTGATCGGTTCAGCTTCACTCCCCAGCTCCGTTTCCAGTCCGTTGAAAAGAATATCTTTCGAGTCAGGAGGCATGCCATGGAACAAAGGTTTTCCTCTTCGCTCGTTCTCCTGGGCCTTGAGCAGAATGCACCGCAGCACTTCGTCCTTCTTCCAGATATGTTGTGTAGCAGCAACTTCAGCGCTCGAAAGATTTTCATTGCTGGCTCTTGTTTGTGGAGTATGTGAGCTCGGCGCACGCTGTGGCGAGGACGAAGTCTGAGAGAGTGACGATGTAGTTGGCGAGTTTCCTCCGCGTGCTTATCGGACCGAAGAACTTCGCAAGCTTGTTCATACGTCGTGATAAACCTCGTTCTCTTAGCACTAGCCTCTTGCTTCTCTTCAGTCCTCCCACTAAGCTCTTTTCCAGTCTCCTGGCCATTTATCACCACACCATCGCTGCCTGGAAATTCTGCGTGCTTATCAGAACGAAGAACTTCGCGAGCTTCTTCATACGTCGTGATAAACCTTGTGCTTTCACCACCAGCCCGTTGATTCGTTTCATGTCGCCCACTCAGCTCGTTTCCAGTCCCGTGACCATTGATCACCACTCCATCACTGTCACTCGACCCTGGCTGAGAAGCGTCTGATTCTCGAATGAGCTCGAGTTGCCGAGAAAGCTCCATGAAATCTGGCTTCGGCGTGTTCCTGTCGAGTTCGTCTCCATTCTGCTTCCTCAAAAGCTGTACCCGAGCAGCGGCCGGAAGACGAAGAGGTGGAGGTAAACTCTCTTCAACGGCAGCATCATCACCAACATCAACATTACTCTCATCTATCGTTGCCTGCCTTGCCATGTCTCGAATCTTCGCGATTCTTTCTTTCTCTTCCTCGCTCATCGCAGGAGTAGCAACCGCTTCTACGTGTAGTAGCTCCTCGTCAAAGTCCAGTTTTTCCATCGTTGTCCCCTGGAAAGCTCGAGCTGGCGCTGGGACTTCCACTCCTCTCTCCCTCTTCGCCAAGGAAGAGATGATAGTCGAGACAGCCATCGCCAAGCCAGCCACAAAACCGCCGAGAAGAAAAGGCCGAGCTTGCTGGAGTCCAAAACTCCTCGCTGCTGGAAGCGTCGAGCTCAGCTCGACCTTCGCAAAATTCCACCTTGACAGCATCACTTCTTTGCCCTTGAAAATCCTCTCCAATGCCACGCTCTTGAAAGAAATCGCTGGGAAACCACACCTGGCCTTGGCGGGCGCGTCGCCCACGCCCCATTCTCTCCCAAAACCATCTTTCAATCCCCTGATTCGTACTGCCCTGGTGCCGGCTCTTCGACGATTGCCGCCGCTGCTGCTGGGGATTGGAAGCGCTGGGCGGTAGAAGGAGCTCCCCAGCAGCAGCCCATTCGCCATAAACCCTAAACCCCCGCCACCCACATTGCTCCTCTTCTACAAAAAATGTACGTTTGCTCCTTCCACCATAGCTAGAATTTCGCGTCTCTTTCTTTCCTCTCCATCGTCTCCCTCGACGGACGAGGAGAAGATAAACCCCTCTTTCGTCTCTCTCTCCATCGATGGCAAGAACTTTTCTTCTTCATCGCCTTCGTCTTCCTTGATGTAGAGAATCCCCGTGTATCGTCTCGTCAGGAACACACCACCCCTCGGAGTCGATTCAAAGCCACACTGACGGGAACCAGCGTCGCCACTGGCCACTTCGGTGGAGCTTTTGAGCTCAAGAACCCAAACCCATTCTCCGGCTGCCTCCTCTTCTCCTCCGAGATCGATGCCAAAGTCCGGATTTTCTTCGAGGCCAGGACTGCCTTCTTGAGGAGCTTCTTCGACAGTGCCTCCTTGGATCTCTTCTTGCCGGTGCCTGGAACTTTGGTGGTGTAATCGTCGTCGCTCGTCGCTAGAATCTCTGAGCGTGGAGTTCTCTGCCGGGCCGTTCGCTTTGCCGTCTGCCAAGGTTTTGGAGAGGTTGCGAGCTCGCCACTGTAGTTCTTCAACCTTTTCTTCCTCGTCCCCAGTATCCCCTCCACAACTTCCACGGACACGGGGTATCCGCAGACTGTCTTTCCAGTAATTGTACTGCTGAGCGAAACCACGGGCACGGGTTGCTTCTCATACCGAGTTCGTGGATGTACGAATCCTGCAAGCCAAAGGACCAGGCATAAGAAAAACAAAAAGAAAGAACACAATGTACCTTCTTTCCAGTTCTCCTTTTGATCATCAGATGGACAGCATGCGGTTACAGTATCCTCGGCCTCCACTTTGAGTTTGCCTTTTCCACTACGACATGCCGATGCTGTGCCGACGTCAAACCGCGAGACGGAGGCAGTCGGCTGTGAAGAATTCGGCTCCCCTTTCCTCTGCTTTGTCACCTTCTGGACATCTCCAGCACTGTCCACGACAAGGGATGCCAACGTCCTTGGTGGCATCGACGCCTTCTTCTTGCTCCCCTTCTCCTTTTTCACAGGAGGCTTTTCCTCCTGTGTAATTCCCGTTGGAGAAGCAGATGTATGAGACGGCAGCGTCGTTCCCTCGCATGCCACCACTGCTACGTCCTTGCTGTTGTAACTGGCGCTGTGAGCATCGAGAAAATGCGCTGCGGGTTTATCCTGAGCTGATGACACTAGCTGCAAAGTCTCTTGCGTCGACTCACACTCGTCCGAGAGCTTGTCTTCGCCTTCGCAAACCCCTTCAGCTTTCACTGCCGGATCATCCTGATTCTCATTGTCCCGCTCCAGCGTCTCCAAAACCTGTAAAATCGGTCTTTTCCTGTCGCGCCTTTTGGACGGAGCTTCTTCTGCTCGTCCGGATGACCGCTTTCGCTTTAATGCCTTGACTTGATCTGGGACCGTCTGCTGCATGCTTTCGTCCAAAGGTGGTGCCTCGACCTCGGAAGAGCCATCCAGTCCTTCCACAGTTGTGATTTTGGACGAAGTACCGGCGGATACCAAGTCTTGTAATCCACGCATTCTCGGAAGTAATGCCGCTCCATCCTCCAAATCCGAGGTTTCCCGGTCCTTGGCAGTTTGTGCCTTTTTCTTGGAGACTTTGCGATTGACCCCGCTCGTATCACCATTTCCCTTCTTTGGTTGATCTCCACCACCATCTACGCTTTTCTGCTTGCCTTTGAGTTTTGATTTCTTCCCCCCTGTGCCAACGTACGCGGTCTTCAGCTGCTCGATCTGTTCCTTCTCGAGCTCTATAGCATCTACGATTGCGTCTTCCCTGCGAGCATACTTTTCCCTCCTCTTCGACTGTCCCGCCATTGCCTGAGCTTTCTCGATGCAGTCATCAAACTCCCCGCATCTGAACGGCTTCACTCTCTTCGATTTCTCAATATTGTACCAATCCCTGTAAGAAAAACAAAACCAAAAGAACTTTAGAACCCGAGCATCGGAGAATCAAAAGAGAGCAAGCAATCGCAAAAAGACTAGCACCAAAAACAAAGAAAGAACACGAGAGTGAGAGAGATACAAAAAGAACCAGACAAGGAACTTACACACTTGCATCGTCTCGACCAAGAAGCTTAACCGGAGTTCCAGATCTCGGAGACATAACATTCGATGCTAAGAGCTCCTTCTTACTAATAATTCGTCCAGGCCACCAGGAGCCATTCCTCCGCCTCACCCACACTATGGTCCCTGGAACAGGCTTCACATTGGTCGGAGGCTTCTTACTCGGGCTTGGCATACTTTTAGAAGAATTCTACTCTCTCTTCTCTTCCCGGGGCGCTCTCTCTCTCTCTCTCTTTCTCTTTTTTTCCCTTAAACTTTGAGAGAAATCCCACTTCACTCACCACACAGAGAGAATGCAGGCAAGCCACTTCCCAAGCTGTCCAAACTCGATCGTGTCGTGCTGAATGCGAGAAAAATGTAGCAATCTACTGCTAATGGAACCAACCTAGAAACCCTGGAGCTCGATGCCACACCCACGGCCGACGAATCTGGCGCCGCCTCAAGCTCGGCAGCAGTGCGACAGCTCTGGCCACAAATCCACAGCGCCTTCCACAATCCCTGATTGCTGCGACGCCTCCATTCTCATCCAGCCATATCCCCTACCTTTCTTTCTACTACCACTCTCGTGTAAACCCTAATGCCCAGTAACTCTGCTCACGCTGTGGATTTCTAACTTAAGCAGCCATTGGAGAGCCCAGCCGGATAGAGCTCTTCTTCTCTCCCCTTTGCTCGTCCGGGAATTCCCTGTGGAAGATCTCCCACTGCTGGGCTCGCGAATGAGAGCTGCGGCTTTGGGAGACCATTTCTCGTCAGCTCCAGAGTGACAAACTTCCTCTCCTTGCACAAATTCTCGGCCTTGCCATTGAGCTCGGCGAGCGGTGGCTTGAAAGTAACTTTGCTCGTGAATCCTGGAATGCTGCTACCACTACCACCACCACCACCACCACCATCACCTGTGACTGCCTTTGCTACTGCCGAGCTTGGAGATTTGGAGGTGATGCTCGTTGCTGATATCGATGGCTTGAGCTGGAGGAGATTGTGGGTGTTGGACGGGAGGAGAGGACCTCTTGGTGATGGAGTCGAGGAGATTGCCGAGGAGAGTGAGAGAGCTCGGCTGGTAGTGCTGTACTTGGCGTACTTTCCAAGCTGCGCATCAGTGAGTTGCTGATTCAGCCACCTGGAGAAAAAGCACAAGATCAATCCATCCACAGATAGCTCTAGCAAGAAAGCTTACTGGATCATCTGCTGGTTCGACTTGAGAGATTCCTCGGACTCCTCCATTTTCTTCTGGAGATCCGCTTCCTGTGTAGGTACGAAGATCTCACCTCAGCAAAAGAAAGGAAGCTATAGCTATATTGTAGAGTTACCTTTCTCTTTGATGCTTCAATCTCTATCTTTAGAGCTGCGATTTCCTGCTTGAGAGCAGCAATCTCGGCGACATTCTTCTCGATTGTTGCCTGTCGCTCCTGAAGTAGCGTCTCCTGTTGTGCTGTAACCTGCGTTTTCAGCTTCAACTTTGCCTTGCTCGACTTTATCTCGGCCTGGAGCTTCTCTATCATCTGGTTTGCCTTGTTTGCCTCGGCAACGCGGGCCGCGGCTTTCTCCTCGGCTTTCTCCGCGGCAGCCTGTGCATCTTTCAACGATGACTCTAGTGCCGCCCTGTAGAGCCATCCACAAAAATTTTAGCCTCGCATTCCAAAACACCAGGACACTACGACGAACCTAGTCATAGTGATACTCTCGAGCTGGCCCGATATGTTGCCGATCAGCTCGCTTTTGCTTTGGACCTACAACACATCGAGAAACTCAATTCACTGTCTGTTTCGGTAAAAGAGAGACACCAGTTCAGCGTACTTCCTGCTCCAAAGCTGCCAGACGAATCAGGTTATCATTCAGTTGCTTTGACGAGACTTGGAGTTCTTTATCCACGCTTTTGTTCCTCGTACGTAAGGTATCGCACTCCTGCGGCAACAGATTTAAAAAGGAAAGTAGTCATGGATTTGATGTGCTATACTACTTCACAAACCTGTTGCCTTTCTTGCAACTCCTTGTGCATAAGTTCTAGCTTTGTTTTCAGCTCCGCTATTGTTATTTCCAGGCCATGCCTTGTCGAAGTCAGCTCCCTGACCTGGACACACGCACTCACGAAATGAAGACGTCAAAATTCGACAAGATTTGTTGCGTCACCTGTTTATCCAGATCTATAACTTGGCTCTCGTGTTGTCCGGCTTTTTGAGTCAGTCGGTATTCCATTTCAGCCTTTTCGCGTTCCAGCCGCTCTTTCATTTCCAGGCACTCTTGCAAAGACTACGAGAAAAAAGAAACATTAACAACGATAGGAATGCTTTAAACACCTCCAACCTTTTCTCTCTCGCGAGCCAACTCCCTTGCGTGTTTTACTTGGAGCTCACTAATGGAACGTGATTGCATCTCCTTGGAATCGGCAAGTTCACTGCATGCAAAACGTCACCCTTAACACCCGAGAAAGGAACGATCAAGTGTCTTGCTCACCTGCGGAGCTCTCCAACATCTTGAAGAGAACTCTCTAACGATTCTAGAGTTCTTCGTAGCTTTTCATGAAGATCAACGTTTGCACCCTGCTCGAAACAACGAGGCCCAGCTAAAATCATACAGCAAAGGCAGCCTTACCTTGTACTCGGCAAGTCGTCCGGCAAGGTAGCTCTTGATCGTACTGTCATTTCCTTGTCTAAAGCACAGGGAGAGATGGCTGAGATGCTTGAATTGGTTCGTTTCCACCACACTAAACGTCGAGTCCCCGGTGCGAACGTTAAGTATCGCCAAGAACCTGTTTGATGATCCACATTTGCCATAGCATAAAGAAAAAACTGGGGGACGAAAAACCTTGGCGCCTCGCCAGCACCAGCTCTGATACAATGCTCGAGTAGCTCTATGAATTTGTGGGGAAACGTCCCAAAATCCACAAGAATGCACTGCTCCACCTTGAGTCCCTGGAAATCGTCCTCATTCACTTCCAGTGAGTACAAGAAGAAGGGATCGAGCTCGTTTGTGATCTGGATTTGCAAAACCTGCACGAAAAATTCCCTCGATGAGCTGCGAACTAGAAATCCAACTCTTACCTTTGTGGATCGGCGATGCTTGCTGAGGCCCATGATAATCCGGACCGTGAGCTCCACTAGGCGATCCTCGGAGGGGGACTTGATCCTCACCGGCACGGCCTTCTCGAAGAGCACGGAGCTGCTCTCGATGCCGCCATTGCTAGCGCTGGGCCGAGAAGCGGCGCAAGGATCCTCCATGGGAGCCGATCGATCGAAACCTATTTTCTCGGCGGTAGCGCCCCGAAAGAACTAGATTACTGCGAAGCCGCGAACGCCATTCAAAGACTGGAAGAGCAAAGAATGGGAATAATATAAATCTTGGCCCGCCTGCCACGTCACTGCTACCACATTGCCACGTCATTAGGACTTTCGCCACGTCATCTTTAGGGCTCTTGACGATGGAGGAAACCAAGCTCGAGGTGATGGCGATCGAGGGGCAGAAGCAGCTGGAAATCGCAGTGCAATCGGCGCACCAGATCCTCAACTCTCTCAATGAGGTTCTTAGCAATCCGGCGCTCTGGGAAGGCGGCGGCAAGGAAGAGGCCGGATGGGCGGCGGTGGACGATGCGCGGCAGAAATACAAGGCGGCGACGACTGCCCTGAGAGGAATCGTCGCTGCGATCTTCAACCATCCTCAGGTACCACATTCTTCCCTTCCAATCTCAGAGGAATTTCCATGTTGTGCTCTCGAGAACTCTGATCAACATTTATCCTTGGAAGCTCTGACGAATTCTCTTCTTTGCTCTTAGATGACGAGCTTGGATGTGGATTCCACTGTGGAGAAGGCAGTGGATCAAGCGGAGATTGATAGGCTCCAGAAGCAAACGGTGGAGCTTCGAGAGGTGAGCCAAGCAAAAGCTCTCTTTTTCTCTTGATGGACTGAGCAGCATTTCGCAGGAGATTGTAAGGAAGAACGATGTTCTCAAGCAACTCATCACACAAATGAGGGAACTTGTTAGAGACATTTCAATGTGGCAAACACCACCACCCTCCTAAAGAATTCCACATCCAGAGGTATTTGACTGTAGCGAACCTTTTTGATTTCTAATGTACAGACGCAGTGGACATGGCATCAATGAGGCTTTTGGTGCACTTTGGCGTGGATGCTGTGTTTCGCGACTCCTGCTCGCGCCGCAGCCTAGCTCCGAACCTCTAGAATGTCATCGTCTCGACGCCCTAGAGGGTGACGCAGCTAGGTGATGCCCTAGAGGGTGGCCAGCTAGGTGACGCCCTAGAGGGTGACCAGCTAGATACGTTTCCCACCGACGCCGCAACCATCATTTTTCAATCCGAATATTGTAACACGTATTGCACGAACGCGCAAACGGGTTGGCTAACCTGCATGAAATTATGGATACAGAACAGAGGCGGCATGAGCAAAATACAGAGCTTGCAGTTATGGCCAATCTCGGTGCGCTTGTCCCTGCAGTTGTCAACGAGGTGATTGGGCTTGCCAAGTCTGCTATTCATTGCAGCCTCCCGTTAAACAGCATCCTGTTTCAATCTGTCTCCACCTATGTGGCAATGATGTGAAAATGTTTAGATGGCATTTGTATTTTTGTATCATGTAAGAACACGCATTCCAAACCCAAAACATGGTCAGGTTCATGATCAGTAGTATAGTAGTGGAGCAGGTTGTGGACAAGTGTGGGGCCTTTCACTGGTCTTAAAGGTAATTGGCAGAAGAATGGCAGCCACACAAGATTGGGACTATGTTCAAAGCGAACTCAGCGATTAACAACTCTTGATGAGGAACACGAGGTACTGCAGCGACTCAAAATGGGGTACGATGCATTGTTACCTCTTGGCATCCAGCAGCACTTTCTCTTCCTTCCTGCGTATGCAGAAGACTGGCGAATTGGATTTTGGGATCTATTCAAATGTTGGAAAAACACAGCAGAGGCGGTGAATGTTCTAGAAAGGCTCAAGAATCACGCACTTATCACTGAAGAAGATTATTCTTATTCAGGTGCACGGTGTAAGAGGTACAGGATTCATGATGCAGGCCCCAAGTGTTATTTCAAGGCTGGGTGGTGGCAGAGAGATGCGGGGACGCCTTAATGAGTAATTACAGCAAGATTTCTCTGTTCTTATGTAGCATTTCTAAAGACATCTTTCTACAGAAGAACAGGATCAGAGTCTCCAACACCACTTGCCTGCCCCTGGATCAAAATCCCGCTCTCACTGCATTGCCAAGCCTCTCTCTTTTCAAAAGCTTCAAGGTACTTTGCCTTAAATTCACTGGCCACATAGCATTCAAGAATTTAGAGACCCTGGATTCGTCCTGGGATGAATCACTCGAAAGCATTCCAGGTCCACTCGGAAAGCTGACCAAATCTGGACTTGACAGGTTGTCACAAGCTAGAGCATTTCCCTGTCGATGCATTGCTCAAACTCACCAAGCTGGGATACCTTAATGGGCTGAACAATTCAGCAATGCCACGATGCTGCATCATCAACTTTTCAAACATAAGAAATGCTCAAATCGGAAGCTTGATGGTCCACAAGGACAAGCATCTCGATGGAATGTTTCAGGCCTTCACAAAGTTGGAGGTGTTGATTATTGAGACAACGCTGGCCGTGGAGCTACCTACAAGTATAAGCAAACTCTCGCATTTGAAGGAGTGGAAATTAACTGGTTACATAACACGATCTTCAACGGTTGACCAACCTTGAAAGATTGACACTGTGGGACGGGACTGGAGCAGATTTCTGAGGTTGTGGAAGTGGGAGGGTTTGGGGAAAGTGAGTTTAAGGTCACATGGAGAATTTAGGTACGTATCACCTTGAGGAGCTTCCTTCTTTAACAGAAGAAACGTTTCCCATGGTGACAAGGCGATAAGGGTAAGCATCCCAAATAACACTTTTCAGTCCGATATCGTTACTCCGTTGCAGTAAGATCAGAGAAACTTTCTCTAGCTTTGGAAAGAACGAGGTGGAGAGGTCCTTCAAGGAGTGACAGCTACCGATGTTGAGGACCGCCATGGTTGGCAGCCGAATCAAGTTTTGGCAATTCCAAAGGGAGAGGCAGGTTCCTACGACTTGAAAAAATATCGCTTGAGGAATATGAACATCTTCCAGATGTCTCTCTAGATCTAGCTGCCATGCATGCGTTCCCTGCGAATAAGGCGGTGTGATGTTGGGCAGCTACCAGAATGGATCGAAACATAGACAACGTTGAGAGATCTGAAATTATGTGAATTGGAAAATTTGGATGTGATACGATGGTGTTGCAAAGCTTCCTTTGCTAAGGAGGCTTGATCTGACAGGTTGCAAGAAGATCAGCATATTACTATCTGCAGATTCCGAGGACAGCTCCTTCTGTCCTCAAACTTGACTGGCATATCCGTATTTGAAGAGCACCTCTCGCAACGCCTTCAAAAAGTTCTATGAGATATGAGAATTTGCTGGAGTCTCTTCTCAGGGAACGTACCGGTTGCATGACGGCTTGCGCTAATAATGCCTGCTCACAGTCAATCTGGCTGGCGACACGGGTACTGGAAACCTGGGAAAGTCACAAGCGAAGTACCAAATATACGCTTAGCTTTCAGATGTCTATCTGAAGTGATGAGCTCGTCGTGTGTCTAGGCAGCGGTACTGTTAGCCCGTTTCCTTCTTTGTGTATCCTCGTGCTGCTGACTTTTGCTCCCAACAGGATTTCCGTCATGAACTTTCCCTTGATTTGTGTTCAACTTGCAATCACTGCCTCGACTTCTTGGACGACTTGTTCTTTAGCTGCTTGTTTTGAGGCGGCCTTTTCTTCGCTTCGCCCTTGTTCTCGCTGCTCTTGACGCTCACAAGGCCACTCTTTGGAACTTTTCCACCCAGCGCTGCCTCGAAATCAACATCGTTCCCACCGATTGCAAAGTGTTGGAGAGATTCAGGATTCAGCATCGAGCTCACTTTCTCCTTTTGGTCAGCCTGTAACACTCCACTCGTCAAAAACAGAAGACAGGATTACTAGAGAGAACCAAACCTTGACTTTGGCTGCTGCTTCCTCTAGATCTTCGTCCACCGACACTGCGTGGGGATTCATCACCACCTTTGTAAATAACAACGTTAGTAAAGAAACTTTTGGTAATACCTCACGACTACCTCTCTTAACCGAGGTAGTGTCTCCTCGATCTCTTTTGCAGCGGCTTTGTGTAGCTGGCCGTGCAACTTTCGCACACTCTTATTAAACAAAGCCAAGACCTGATTGCGAGGAAGATCCAATGCACTCTGGCAAACAAAATTCTCCATGGCTTAGAGACAGCCTCGGGTTCAAAAGAAAGGAAGAACAAACCTCCACAAAACTTATATCGTGTTGCTGGAGACCAATGCATAGCAATATGGCAGCTTGACAAGCAGATAAAGTTACGGGTATGGTTCTCATAAAATACAGTCGAGAAATCGTTGGAACTAAATCGATTATCTGCAGGGAAACTTAACAACACCACAACAGGAAGAGATAACAAACACACGTACCAGATGGTAGTCAGCGAGATTATTTGCATATGACTCTAATCGTTTCATGTCATAGGGTGTTAGGAGTGCATTTTTGCCTCCCAAGATGCCTTCGGTCGATATTGTCTCCTGAGATTCTTCATCGAAATCAATTTGAGGTTTCAAGACGCTAGTAAGGTGAGAAGTCAGATAACACGCAGTTATTTGCTGGAAACGTACCTTAGAGCGAGTCCAGGACTGAACGATCGAAAGGTTGAGCCCAACAGCGATATAAACCTCCGGGAGAAATCTGCAAAACATGCTAGTATCGTGAAAGGTCTGTACAGTAAAATACTACCTTCATTGAAAGGTCTAACCCAGCTTCCTTGCTCTGCCGTTGCGGTATCCACTTCGCCAATTTCTGTTGGCCTTAAGACCACACAGCTATGTTCTCCGGTTATGGCACTCTGCAGTATAAAGGTTCAGTTGGCAGACAGACAGTGCTTCAAAAGCTCACCGGAATTTGCGAGACATAAACAGGCACAAATTTGAGCTTTTTCCAGAAATTGTGCAGTTGTTGTGTGAGGCCATATGATACACCCACATAATGGACTTTTTCCGCGTTTCTTTCATGTAGACCAACTAACAACGGCGGAAGATTTGCTCTTGGTTTGATTTGTTCCTCCAAAAGCGAGATCTGAAGAGAAAACTGTCCGTCGATATTCCAAAACTATGAAACTCAAACCTCAGCAGCAGCTTCAGCAACTTTCACAGGGTGTTTATGAACCACATCATCTTCATCGTCCTCTTCTTCCAAATCGGTAAACTGGCCCTCGTAATACCTGCAATCCATATCAGACAAATCGACATTAATTTTCTTCAATTAATCTTTACCGGACTAGAAGGTTGACAGCCGCAGAACCATAGCCGGCCTAAGTACCATCCAATTTTTAAGCGCCAAAATGAGAAAATAGAGTTACCTTTATCAAGTTTGGATGGACTGCAATTCGGACAATCCTAGCACCAGACAGGCTCGGGAACTCCGAGTCTTGAAACTGTTGAGAAACTTTCCAGGGTATTTGATCTCCCGAAGGAGACGAGCCATCGCTTAGGCTTTTCAAAGCGGATTTTCTCGATATTTTTCCTTCTAAGCAAACCTTGAGTCGCAGTGATGGTTAGAAAAAAATTACAATATACAACAGTGCTTACCTGAATAACGCACAAAATATCAGGAAATGTGTTTTGTGTCTCATCAACAGGCCCTGCAACAAGTGTGAGCTTTGTACAAATCACGGAAGCGTTACCAAGAAGAACGAACAGATGATGTGCAGGCGCATCAGACAAGAGCTGCAAGTCATTTGGTGTGTTTTTGTAGTGCGAAGCCACGTATAGGGCCATCATTCTCTGTTACAAAAAGATTAGACTACTTCTTTAGAACATGATAGCTTACTTGCAAAAAGAGCTCGCTCGCTTTATGATAGGAAAACAAAGTATCCCGGTTGACATAGAAAAGCCGGCATTCACTAGGAGGCGGCAACCTGTATAAGAAAAATTCAATTATGGCACTTACTGTTTCTAGCAGTTTTGATCCTACCTTCCTTCGATACTTGGAATATGATCGGCAGCATTCAGACAAAGAAGCTCGTGCAGCCACCCTTCAATAGGATCGCCAGCTCCATACCTGATGGGCTCGGCCAGCTCAACCTCGCGGAAAACTCTACCTGTAAAGGTTCACGTAAAAAACTGTATGCTTTCGCAGAGAAGAAAGTACTAGTTCACCTGAAGGAGCAGATTCACTCTTTCCTTGACTACGGAGCTGCTGGATTAATTTTAGTGACAAGGAACGGCCAGTCCCTTCATATCTGCATCAGATATAATCAGGATAAGTCATCTAACAGGACATTTACAACGTACCCGTTAACTGTAGAGCACATGAACACTAAGTATGGCCCTAGCAGTGCTTTTACCATGGGAAGCGGTATCGCTGCGGCCTCGTCGATAATAAGTAACTCAGCCTGTGCAAGCTTTGCATGATCTTGAGGTTGGATGTACTGCAAAAGGGATAGCTTGGTTAGCAAGAGAAATAACGAGTAAGGATGTACTTGTATGGTTTGTCGATGTTGACGAAAGATGTTTACACGGACCACAGCTTTGTTGAATGCTGGATTGGTACTTTGCACGAGATCATAATCTATGTGTTCCTGAGAGAGAGGGAAAAAATCCCAGTGTTGAAGACAAACACAAGAACAATGCCAACCAGCAAACCTTGTACTCAAGTGCATCAAAGCCTTTGCATACAAACTCAAACAAGGTCTTCAAGTTCTCTGGGCTTGGAGCTGTGACAAAAATGTTTGAATACCTTCAAGATAAAATGACACGAAGTCAAAACAGAAACGTACGACAAACCATAACACGCTTACCCAAAAGCTACTGCACCAGCAATAGCTAAACCAAGAGCTGCAGATTTTCCTCTTCCACGAGAAGCGGTTAAGGCTACGGTACTTCTGAGAGTTTTCTCAGAAATAGCATCTAGGAAAGTTACGACGGCTTTTCCCTGGAACAGTTCGTTAGGCTAGCGAGATCGAAATAAGAACAATGTGCTCACCTGGTCTAACGTTTTGCATTTGCTCACTAACGGCCCTGCAGGTTGTGTGTCGACCAGCGAGTCTTTGAGCTCCTTCAAATCCTTTTCTGACTCGGTAAGACCTTCTTCGCCCTGTAGAGACACACGCTGAGAGGCTGATCATTGTGACAGCTAGCAATGTACCTCCAAAACAGGCAGAGAACTTATTGAGCGGACATGGGAAGATACTTGTAAGATGTTAAGCTCGTCATCCATAAAAATGCAAGCTTTGCAAGACGCAAGGGACAAAATAAAGCGCTCATTGAAGCGGGCGACCACATCTTCATGCGACTCGGTCCGGAAACGAGAATGAACGTCCTGAAATACAATCGAAAAGCATGGATGCCACAATTGGATAAGAAATAAAAGATTTTACCATCATCATAGTGTACAGGCTAGTCAAAGATGACAAAGAGCTTAGCAGCAGCAGTATAATTCCCCCACCCTCCACAGTCTCTATAGTTCGTGCGAGTAAGTTGGGAGTCAATGCTTCAAAGTCCTGGAAAAACATCCTCGTAAGAACTGTGAGTAAGGAAAAGCGTAGCGCGCGCTAACCTGAAGGACACACATCCCAAACGTGTTTCCCAAGATCTTCTCAGTTTCGGCGTAGTAGCAGTACCGAATGCTGGTGCTTGCCACAAAGAGCGAGAAAGGATCGTCTTTCTCCGCGTCCAGCAATCCCCTCTTCATCATCTTTTTTATCTGCTTCATTCGCTTCTTCTTGTGGCTAGAAAAGAAATTGGTAGGGAACAAAATCTCGGAGGAATGCAGTACCTGCTGAGGAACAAATCCTTCTTGTAACACCATAGCACCGACGGCCGAGATTTGACAACAGCCTTGGAGAGCATGTAGTGTAAGTTCACAACCTGATCCAAGAGAAACCTCAGAAAATCTCGCAATCGCTACCGAAATCTTGCAGACCTGATCCCTGTTCTTGTCCCCAACGACGACAAACAGCGATCGATGCCGCGACTTGACGCCATTCTCGATCAGCGTCCTGATCCGGCTGTCCACTTTCTTCCTCATTCTCGCCCTCTCGCAAACCCCTAAACCCTAGAAAGCCGGAGGAGCCCTAATATCCAATCCATCCATTTCTTATTTTGTTTTTCTGGGACGGAATCCATCCATTTGGTTTCGTGCATTCTCCATTCCATCGGGGGAATTTCCAGCGCATTCCATCGCCATCGCGGCCTTCGAGTCGGTTGCTTGGCGCTCCACGCAGCGAGCGTGCGCGGCGCCGCCAAATCTAGGCAGCAACCGGTACAATCCGCCGCGCAATGGCCATGGAGGAGGAGGATTCGCAGCAGAGGTATGTGGATTCGCTCAGCAAATGGCGTCGGAAGGAGGAGCAGTGCTGCGATGGATGCCGGATTGCTCGTTGCGCATAGGGTTTTTGGTCAGGATTACGCGAGATTGGGATAGAGATAGATAGCCGAGATCCAATCCAAACGATGGGGAAGAATCAGGCTTACAAGGCAATGCAACGGGCAAAGATGTCTTCCCACACCGGCAGTGTAGCGGATGATCTCGACGACGGACTGGTAGGTGTTCTTCCATACACCATTTTTTTCTCGCATTCTCTTATTAGATTCTTCGTTTGTTTCATGTTCTTGGTCGCTAGTTTCTTTCGGGATTTTAGTTTTTCAAGTTTTTCGTGGAAGAATGGGTGCTAACAAATCTCGTCACAGATGGATGGATCATTTCATTCACCAGAGTGGCATGCTGCGCGTTTGGCAAGTTTGCAAACTTCTCACACCATCACTTGGGAGGAATTCAAGCGGAAACAAAAGGTTCACTCTCCTCTAGACTTTGCAAAAAGAAAAAAAAAGTTCTTTCCTCCACCTTTATATGCCGGCGAGCTTTGTCCTGAGATACGCAAATAACTTGATCCTAGGAAGAAGCAAGGAAGCAAAACGAGCTTGAAGACGGTGAAGCCAGAATGATGAGAGAGTACAGAGCTCAACTTGACGCCGAGCGCGCTGCCAAGCTCTCACGGGGACGGAACCATGTTGATAAGCGAGACACCAGATTTAAGAAAGGTCAGTATAAGCTTTCGCTCCAACTCTTAAGTTTTCCTCTCATTCTTTTCTCCCATCTCGTTCCTTGTTGCATAGGGAAGAAAGACAAAGACAAAGACAAGGACAAGGACAAGGACAAGAAGAAGCCCAAGCGAAAGGTAATACTTTCATTCATTTCTCTCCTCGCTTTGCTTCAGTTTCTTACTGCTGGAAATGCTCAGAAATCAGAAAAGAAGCGACGGAAGAGCGATCTAGACGCTGCCGAGGAGGATGGAGCGAGCTCCTCGGCGAGCAGCAGCGACGACACTTCAGAGGCAAAGAAGGACAAGCGGAAAGTCAAGAAGGAGAGGAAAAAGAGGAGGAAAGCTATGTCCGAGAGCTCGGGCTCGGAGTCATCTTACAGCGACGACAACAAGAAACCAATGCGCTTGTCAACGTTTTTCGACGGCGGCGGCGGCAATGCGTGACGCGCTCGCTCGCTTGATAGCTCGAAGCAGGGAAGAAATTTTTTTTCTTCCTTTTCGTCCTCACCAAGTTTTTTCCACACAGCCAGCAGCAGTGTGTGATCATCTCAATCAAAGCAGCAGCAGCAGCATCAGCTCGTGCGATTCAGCATAGAATCACTGGGACTCGATAGAACACCTTTTAGATCTCACAGAGGTTCGTTTAACGAGAAAGAGACAATATACCAGGGAGCATTCTCCACTGTATATTAGTGAACATCCAATGAAGAAAAAGAATTTAGAAGTTTCTTCCATTTGATGTGATCCAAGACTTTTGGAAAGACCGGAAGTTCTTTAATTGTACGCATAGAACCTCCATTTGCGATTTTTCTTTCCTACGCACCCACAACGCAACACTCACACACACACACGCACGCACGCGAAATCACCAAAAGGAGATCCTTTTCCTTTTTTTTTCCTCTCCAAATGGCGGCGGCGGAGCTGCGTGGCTTGGAAAAAACGCAGCAGCACGACGAAAACGATGGCGATCGATCGATGCTTTTTGTCGGTGTGTACAGGCGAATTCGTAGCGTATTGTAGCTATACGTGTTGTCAAATCAATATCAATTCGACGAGGGGAAGATGCAAGATCCATAGCCTGTCAGTCAATCCAAATCGTAAGCTCGAAACTCCAAAAACGAGCAAAGAAACTCCAAAAGCTTACTTGGATTGATCTTCGTTAGAGCCGCCGTGCTCGAGAAAGAGCACTGATTCTCTCGGATCCAGCGACGATTAAAAGCGTAGGAGGCGTGCGCGATGATCGTGTTGGGATAGAAGCACGACTGCCCGTCCTGGATCGCAGCGCAGTCACTGGGATTCTGGCTGCAAATCCTGTCCAACTCTCTCTGGAGAGAGCTCGTATCAGCATCCGGCCTGGCGACGCACCACGAAGAAGAAGACGAGGAAGAATTCACGACCGCAACCGACATGGGCTCTGGCACCGCCTCGTACTGCGAATCCGAGAGCCTGCCCGTGAGATCGATGCTGTAAACCGGCCGCCCATCCGGGTAGAGCAGCCCCCAATGCCGCTCGATGCCAGGCCCGGGCTTGAGATTCTCGTTGTAGAGTGCGAAGATGAAAGTCTCTATGGCGCTGTTAGGCCTCTTTGGTGTCCCTCTCCCCTCGACCACCTTCCTCACTAGCCGGCGATTGTAGGTCGCGGCGTTCGATCGCGTAGCGCCCCTCTCGTTCTCATCGCCGGCATTCGGCCACCCCGTCTCGCTGATCCCGAGCTCCACATCGTCAAACCCTAGATCCTCCATCGCCGAGAAGGTCGCGTCCGTCATGGCGTCGAGCAGATTCGTGTACCTGAGCTTGCCATCGCGAACGACCGTGGCGGCGGGATCGAAGAGCGCGTAGCCCAGGGAGATGTTGACCGGATTGCCCGCCCACGCGAAATAGGGGTAGAGATTGATGTAGAATGGCGCCCGCGTTGTCCGCAAGAACCCTAACAAGGGCTTGAGCACGGTGTCGCGGATGTCCGGGCGAAATCTCCCCACGGATGGGGGGTAGGACGCCGCCAGCACGTCCCCCGCGACCGAGGTAGTGATCTTGATGCGATCGTCGAGGTTGTGGCTCTGGAGCGAGCGGTGGAGGTTCTCGATCGCGGGCATGAGCTGCTGCCACGTCTGGGCGAGGGCTGGATAGGAGAAGATCTCGTTGCCGACGACGATGACGATGATCTGGGTGCTGGGGTAGTAGGGCAGGACGCTCTGGGCAATCCAGTCGTCGGCACTGGATTGAGAGGAGGCCACGGCGCCGATGATCTCGTTTGGCACCATGATCGTGACGCGAATGGAGCTGTTGGAGAGGGCAGTGAGGACTTGGGGATTGGCATCGAAGAGCTTGACGAGGCGGACGTTCATGGATTTGAGCAGCTCCACCGTCTGGTTTGGGGAGGGGATGTTGTCCGAGACTCGGCCATAGTTCACACCGATTTGATCAAGCCCACTCCCGGGAGTGCTGCTGCCTGGGAAAGAAGAAGAAATCAATCGCGTTCTCCCTCGCTCGATCGATCGAATTTTTTACCTGGTGGATTGACGGCGATGCAAATGTGGAGGAGGACGCACAGAGGAACCACCATGGCCGCGGCGAAGAGAAGAAGAAGAAGAAGAAGGGGGGAATTTCCAGTGGAATCGATGGATGATCGGCGTGAGAGGTTGTTCCACTTTGGAGTTCCTGGCGGTGGTTTTCACCGACCATGGAAGCTGATATTTTTCTTCTCTCTTATTTTTTCTGATTTTTTTCCTTGCAGGGCTCGACAAAAAGATGGGCTGCGCTCGCTAGAATCCAAATCCAAATGGAAATCGATTCGAGAGGTGGGATTTGAGGAGAGGAAGGGGCCTTTCTTGACTGCCCGGAATGCCTTCCCACGCTGTGACGTTTGCTCGGGCCCCTCTCACGCGTTTGCCGCTATTTAACTTTCGCGTGTGCCCTAAAGTTTAGGGGACCTCTGTTTTAGGGCAGAATCTTGGTGAGTCAAAATCAAGGGGAATCTGTGTGGAAGATGAGGAGGAATATGTTTTTCAAGTTCAACGACGGTACATTCTTTTTCTTTTTCTTTTTTGCTTTTTTTTTTCCTTTCTGATTTAAAAATTACTTGCAAAATGCCAATGTTGAAGGTGGGGCAATTTACTGGGAAGTGCTTTCAGCATCATTTAGCTTTCAACTATACCATAAGCGTAAGAAACACAGCAGCTTTAGGTACCTCAAAAGTTTGGATGATAAGTGTTGCACAAAGTGATGGGATCGTCCATTCCATCCCCTAGTCATGATCATTCAAGGCAGTTGAGCATTGCTTTGCATCAGTTTTCAGAAGAGCTAAACATGTAATGTGTTCACCTCATGAAAAGCATGAACTTATTCACCAAGTGTTCACGCTTGAAAGAGAAAGATCATCAAGAGTACCACTCTTCAACCTTGTCGTATAAACAACCATGCAAGATCAGCTTCGTTTCAAGATCGTATAAACGTATTGATCGAGAGCTTGTATTATTTACAAAAGGTGGCAACCCTGTGGCAATCTGTGGCAATCTGTGACTGGTCACTGCGTGAAGGCCTCGGCCTGCAGCATCCCGTTGCGGATCTGCTCGGCAACGTCCCGCACGGCACCGGGTCCATGCGGCAGGAAGACGGTGGACGATTTGGAGGTGGCACCAATCTCCTTCATGGTGTCGAAGTACTGCGTCAAGAGCACCATGTCCATAACGTCCTTGGCGCTCGTCCCTGGAACGTTGTGCGAGAAGGCCAAGACGCTCTCGCGGAGGCCGTCCACAATCGCCTGGCGCTGCCTCGCCACTCCCACGCCGGACAGATACTTGGACTCGGCCTCCGCCTCGGCCCGCTTCACCTGGAGGATCTTCTCGGCCTCGGCCTTCTCGTTGGCCGCCACTCTCAGCCTCGCAGCTGCCACAAAACAAAAGAGCAAACAGTGTTAACGGGATCCCCAAAGTAACGCGCGGACAAAGTCCGGAAGAAAACATAAACAAATGCATAGGAATAGTTGATAAGAATAGAACCTGCGTTGATCTCGTTCATGGCATTTCGAACAGTTTTGTCCGGCTCAACGTCGACAATCAAGGTCTGGACGATGCGATATCCGTATGCGGCCATTGCCTGCCACGATCGAAAGGAAGGAGTGAAAATCATATAACAAGAAAAGAAAGGACCTCTAAGAGAGATCAACTTCGAAGAAGCGCATCTAACAAGACCAAAGCGAAGAAGAAGAGGCTCAGTACCTTTTCGAGCTCGTCCTCGACAGATTTGGCAACTTCATTCTTCTGCTCAAAAACATCGTCCAGAATCATCTTTGGCACGCAAGCGCGGACGACTGCAAGGAAACGATTTGAAACGAGCAAAGTCAAACGCAAAAAATAAAATACAAACCATCAAAGACATAAGCTTGGATTTGCTCCCGCGGATTAGAGAGCTTGTAGTAAGCATCCATGGCGTCGGCCTGGACCACCGCATACTGGACCGATGCTACGACCGTCACAAAGACATTGTCCTGGCAGGCAAGAAACCCCCCCAAAATTCAGCCCAGAGAAGCCCAGAAGCCAAGAACCCTAACCTTGGTCTTGGTCTCGCAGCGCACATCCAGCTGCTGGATCCTGAGATTGAGAGATCCAGTGATGTTGCTGCCAAAGATCCAAGGGACGCAGTGGCATCCGGGATCCAGGACCTCGTCGAATTTGCCCCATCGCTCCTTGATCGCTACCCTCGACTGGGGCACCTGGAAGCAGCAACACATCTGGCCCATGATACTAAAACCCTCCACGCCTAAAAACATTTGAATGGTGGAATTTATTTCCCACGCCTCCTGCCGATCCAACGGTCACCGGTGCATCCATCCAACGGCGTCGAGAATCAACGCTTATCTTGTATTGAAAAGTCAGTCGAAAATTCGACTGTCTATTTCTACGCGCCTTTTTGTTGTTTGGTTGCAATTGTACTTTGAACTTATGGGAACTCTCAACGAAACAACACTTTTACGATTAAACAAACGTTTGGAGAGTCAACCAGCAAATGTTGCCTGCCTTGGAGTCCTTTTTTGGGTTAGATCTTAAGTGTTCACGGAAACTCCTAGAACCAGTCGTGATAAAATCACGTAATAGTGGGCATTGAACAAGTGGTCGAACCAAGCAATGCCCACTTTCACATCCAAAGAGCTGCAAAACAACCAAAGTTTCCAATGAAGAGCTGTGGTTGTCAAAGAAAGAGCTTGCTTACCTTGACATTAGGAGACACCCCAATGTCAAACTCTGTGTGAGGATACTTGAAAGATTTTGTCCTTTCAGGATTTTGGTTTAGATTTAGCTTTTTGCATTGTCTAGATCTACCATTTCTTTCCAGCTTTTTTGTCAACAATTTTATCTTTGACTTGCAAACTTGTAAGGACAAGCTTTACATACTCCCCTTCAAAAAATAGAGAAGGCTTATTATGAATATTGTCCTCTTTTTTCATCTTCATGTGTAAAGCTTTAATGGTAATGTGCTTGCTTTGTAAGCAAGAGGTCATGAGTTACTGAAAGCATAATATTCTTTCTTTTCCATGGCTTGGAGATGCAGAACAATCAGCTGACATGGGTGACATACTATGATGTAGTAAGGGCTGATGCTTAAGCGATATGATGTGGTCCTGTGGACATTGTTAAAACAGTCAATGGGATTAGACTCAATTGAGAAAAAAATTTTAAAGTACATATATGATGGGGCATCCGGAAGCCATATGAGGGCCATCACAGGTTTCGTGGGTGGTCTGGACCTCGTGGCGGGAAGATATGACAACCAGCATCACTCGGTCTTCCATACGCTCAATGCCAAGCACAAGGACATTCCATTATATTCATCTTAGCATTCATTAACCCCTTAAAAGACAATCTTTATTATGATGGTTTGTTTAGGCTTATGGCAACAAAAACAATTGCCTTTCACTTTATCTTTTTTTTGTTAGTGTTGCAAATGTAATTATGGGTATCAAATGTTACTTATTAGCAAGTCTTTTTGAATATTCTTTTTTTTACTGTCACAACAGTAGAATGTTAGTTTTATTAGATCCTTTATCCCAAGCTACTTGAGAAATTGGTCATTATATATGTATGCAAGATAAACATAAGGTAAAAACTTTCTATGTGTTTCTTATTGAGTAAACTCAACTTGGTATGAGAAACTCATATGTTAGCTTGAAGTTACTAGTGTTGAAAACCCTTTTTAAATGATTAATTTTTCTATTTTACTTTAGTCACTTTTGATCACTTGGAGGAGTCTTACTCACAACCTTTATAAATTCTATTCATAACTTGGGGGCTTGTTAGCTTTGTGAATGGCTTTTATACCACTCTACCTTTACACTAGATTCAAGTGTTTCACATTTTTTATCCCACTACAAACACTTAAATGTACTATTAGCATATTAGCCTATTATGCTAAAGCCATATCCATTCACCCTTGTTTTATTGGTAGTCTAAGATAACTTGTGCCATAGTCTTGTTTCCCAAAGACATGAGGAAGGGTGTTCCCTATGTCTTTGGGTATCATAATGATGCTAAGCTGAGATCATAATATGATCAATCATGAACAAATGGCATATATCCCTTCTTTAGTCCCTACCAAACCCCTTTCCATACATGTCTATGCTCGCCAAAATTACCATGGGGTCAGGGCTTGAAGCTTGAACCACTAAGTCCCATTGACCACTAGGACTTCCTCACCACATTCTAAGTTTGAAGGATTGGGGTGGCTATTGCGAGCCATGGATTCAATTTACAGTATTTGCCTCTCTAGAGATGGCCTTCAAATTGCTTGCTTGAGGCTTTGGCTAGTTCCTAGGTTGGACAAGTGCTCTAGGTTCTCCACTAGGCTTGAGAGTTCAAGTAAGTAATTCTCTTATTTCGGTGTTGTTTTTTATTTTACCTTTATCATGGATCTTTACGAGTTCTTTATTTGGAAGAGAGCATGATCGAGGATGATGGAAGTTAGTGCTCCACGAGCTTATAGTGAGCAACAGCACCCTGGAAGTTCTCAGTTTCTTCCTCACTGGCTTGGATTTTTCAAGTCTCTCTGACCTAGTGCATATTATCGTGAACAGTAAGTCATTGACATCCTTGAAACTTGGCAAGATCAGCACAGATGTGGTGGATCTTCCAGCAAACATCTTCATCGTGGCTATGGTGGAGCTCTTGCAATTCTATTCTAATATTTTTTCTAGTTTCATCACAGCTCCTCCAAGATCTTGGCCATCAGGTTATGGTCCACGACACTATGAGAGAGACTGAGATAGGGATTATAGGGACTACTTTTGTAGATCACCCCGCTACTCTCTATAAAGGGGTGACAGCCATGACAAATCTTAGAAGGTACTGCAGGGAGAGATCTCATTTGCCTTACTACTACCATAGGGAATGCTCTTGCTCGCCTTATCACATGTACTGATGTTGAACACCACAAGGTTTGCTTACAAGCTTAACTGTGACTGTTTCATTACACCTGCTACAAAGCCTCAGAATTGTTAGAATATGTGGCTGATATGTATGACCTATAATGGAATATTAAAGGTTGCAAACATGGAAGTTCATTCAAAAACATTGTATTGAATAAAGTACAATAGTACTATCACACTAAGCTCTCTACAACTTTTCAATGGTGTCTCTCAATGCTATACCATCTTTAGCTGAATGAAGAGACTTTTATGGAAAGTAGCTTGCATTATGTTTAAATCTGTTAGGGTCAAAATTTTCTATGAGGACATCTAGGCATCTTCATGAATAACATCATGGCATGCTGTGCGCTACATAACTTGATGATTACAAGGAATGGCAGGTTTTAAATCCCTTATGAGCTAGTAATTTTCATTGCCTCTTTAAAATTTCAAAAGATTGCTCAACAACAATACTTGTAGAACAATGAAGGAAGTTGTATTGCTCTTTGCCATGAAACCTGTTTGGATATGGGACCAAAACCAATAAAGCACAATTATATCCTTCATCATCAATGATATATTGTGGAATGTCCCCAAACTTTTTGTGGTACACTAGACCACATAAACACTTATTCTCAATCCATACCTTCTTCAAACCACTAGAATTTCAAACTCGTATATCTGGAACCATGCCTTGAACTACCATTGAGTAGTATTTTTTTGCCTTAGCATACCAATCTGTTACATCCTCTGATCTTGGGAGCTCAATTGCAATGTGAGTGCAATCTATTGCACCACAACAATTTAGGAATCCATGCAATCTTTAAAATCTTGTTATAACTTTATTCATTCCCTCCTTATTCGGCTAATGGATCATTAGTCCTTCATGCTTAAGAAATGCACAGCTAAAATGGCATGGATAAGCTTGAGTAGTGCATGAAGCCACTTTAAATGCATCATCAATCATTTGCCACATATCCCTAAATGCCTAGTGTTTCAAAGCAATAACTAGTTTTGAAACAAGCAAATGTCACCTTGATATTTTTGCTAAACTTGGAGAGGGCTATAAGTATCTAAAGGGAATGACTTGAGAGTCAATTTATAATGGTTCAAATATATAAGGAAATGGCTTATAAATAAGAGTACACCTCTTTTTCTAATTAGTTAAGGGTCTTGGGATATATAGGGTTAATGTAAGTGACTAAATTTTCCATCTTACTTTAGTCACGTAACCACACCTCTGACCACTTGGAGGAGTCTCACTCACCCCTCTGTAAGTCTTATTCTAGACTTAGGGATTTGCTAGCCCTAAGAATGGCATCCATGCCACTCAACCCTTGCACTTGGTCCAAGTGTTCCACGTGTCCGATCCCATGATCGACACCCTAAGGTACCACTAATATATTAGCCCATTATGCTAGGCTATAACCATTCACCTTGGTCACATCAATGGTCCATCATTGCAATCTCGTCTCTCCAAGACTGGGCCATCCGTCCATGAGTGGTCATCCTAGACCCACTCCTTAGCATCCTTAGGATGCCCACAGACATGGGGAATAGCCTTCCCCAATATCTCCTTTCCGGTCCTCACTAAGTCATTTTTTATCTAGGGCCATGTTTGCCAACACTGCCACTGGATCAAGGCCCACAGGCCCGACCACCAAGTCCCACAGTCCTCTAGGACTTTCTCACCGTGTGATTGTGTCCTTGGTCACCACACCAGAGGGCTACTCCTCTTTCTTTCCACAGTCTGGGACTTTGGGATAACATTTCGGAACACCGTGGCCTTACACGAGCCTCATAGGTACTCTCCCCGCCTTCCACCTTTAGGTGCTCTAGCCATGGGCTTAGAGCGACGTTCCGTTGAGCCACGCCTGGTATCCAAGTAGGTAGTGCCACCCACACTTGGACTGGGAGCATCGGCCAGTCAATCTCCCGGGGGAACTAGAGCCGACTCTTTGTGAGACACACAATCCCTAGGCCCCAAAGTGGAGCCGGAAGGGCGCCACATGGTAGTGGCTGAAGCGAAAGCCAAACGAGCGTAACACGTTTGGACTAAAAGCTCCGACTTGAAAGGTCGAAAGCGGGAGTGGAACTCCCAACAAGGTGCTCGAGGAATGAGCACGAAGTGAGCCATAAGCGAGGCTCTAAAAAGGGACCCAGAAAGGACCCGAATTGGAGTCCGAGATGGACCCGAAGTGGAGTTCGAGATGGACCCGAAGTGGAGTCCGATATGGAGTCCGATATGGAGTCCGAAGTGGAGTTCGAGATGGAGTCCGATATGGAGTCCGAGATGGACCCGAGGTGGAGTCCGATATGGAGTCCGAAGTGGAGTCCGAGATGGAGTCCGATATGGAGTCTGAGATGGAGTCCGAGATGGATCCGAGATGGAGTCCGAGATGGATCCGAGATGGAGTCCGAGATGGACCCGAGATGGAGTCCGAGATGGACCCGAGATGGAGTCCGAGATGGACCCGAGATGGAGTCCAAAATGGAGTCCGAGATGGAACCGAGACCGGGACCGAGACCGAGACCGAGACCGAGTCCGAAGTGGAGTCTGAGATGGAGTCCGATATGGAGTCCAAGATGGACCCGAAGTGGAGTCCGATATGGAGTCCGATATGGAGTCCAAGATGGACCCGAAGTGGAGTCCGATATGGAG